>NC_091138.1:45011768-45372433 GCF_041381155.1 Argopecten irradians
CATTTTATTTGAAGTAATAATGTCAACAAATTCGTCTTCTTTTCTTTGAAGATTTTTATACAGGGAATTTAGGAAATGACCCATCTGGCGGCCATTTTGAACATGTGTCTTTCGTCGATTGGATAAGAGACACATTTCAATCATTTTGCACTCCAATTGTTCTTCCTTAAATCGCCACATTATATTCAGGTTTATCGAGTTCATTTTTGCTTAAGTAAGTTCATAGTTGTTTTTTTTTAATTTTAAACATTGTTTTTTTTATCATTTCTAAAGACTACGAAATACATCCCTTTCCGGCTAACATGCTACTTTTTTGTGTTGTTTTACAAAAATCAACTGAAGTAATTCCAAGATAAGCCATTCTGTTTTGATATTAATAAAATCTTTGTTTCTTTTCAAGATTATTTAAGTTATACAACGCATTCTGTGTTTATAGTGCAATATCACTGAATCATACTTCCATTAAAATTGGAATGTGGAAAGGTCTAACATGATTCAAATATATACTGCCTTCAAAACAGTTTTCATAACTTACCGAGCAATAGTTTTGAAAATTGTGTCTGACATTATTATCATTATTAGAAAAAAGAAGAAGAAAAGAAAGAATGAAAGAAAGAACAAGAACAAGTAGAAACTGTTTTGGGGTAAAACCGAAAAGTCCCCAACTTCGTTTCATGGACTTGAATGCATTATATCACTACATTTATCTTGCCTTCCTTCAAAGGTTATGACTACACAAGAAATGAAATAGTGAGAATAAATGGACATTGATACATGTTATACTTTTTCAAGCCGTTTGACGAAGAATAAATTTACATGCAGTGCAATTCATATTGCTTTAGCGTTAATATTGAAACGTTTCAATTATTTGAATAATTGTTTTGTGTCTTGAATGCAATTGTACACTGGCACCTTCATCCGGCTCTTATATTATACCAGACGATTATTTCATACAAATATTTTGTACAAAAGCGTGTTATTCTCTTATACCTCGACGTTATATTGCTATTATACAACTGTGATATAAATCCTACCATTTCCAAATGATTTCGACAAAAAAAAAAAATAACCGCGAATGCAAATCAATTCTCCAAACATGAAAATCGCGGTTTTTTCAACGCAAATAACAATGTTTGCATTTTTTAAAAATAAAGTTAAAAGTAGGCTAGTTTCTTAAAATAGAAAATAAAAAATACCGAGAAAGTTATAAGTTTGTTAATGCTGTGATGTCACGAGTCTGTATTGCATGATGGACAAGCAATACAGCCTCAGGTGAAATGAGTGTATTGCCCTAGATCAGCCAATATTACACCCGTAGGTATGAGAGAAAGTTATATACACAGTTTTGATGTCAGTCAGTTATTAGGTTAAGATATTTCTCTCAAGCCTTATTTCAAGCCGAGAATATCAACTAGTATTCAGCTATTTGTCTTTTTGATGACAGGATATTGTAGTTTTGACAAACGTAATAGTGTGATAGTTTCGTGTTTATCATGGATCAGAAATACTTCCATAAATACAATAAAAGCAACCCTAGACTTTTGCTAACTAAATAAGACACCTGCATTGATAAGCAATTGACATGCACTCGCATGCACAGCTCTCATCACAGACTTCATGAAGATTTATGTACACTCCATGCACAGCATCAAGTTTTTTTGTTTTTGTTGGATTTGATAAAAACCAAAATAAGCTGCTAGATTATTAATAGTTTGTTTGTTATTGTCTACAGTGAATTACAATGCAAAACACAGCAAAACTCATTACAATGAGTCCGTTCTTTTATTATATCTGGACTTATAATCCTTGACCATATATATCGGAGATGGCCTTGTTGATTTGCTTATACTTGCCCGAATATATTCCTGAAACTGATTAACAATTTGACATAGATAATACAATACGGGATGGGACAAGGGGACGTTTTAGGCCAACTATAATTCTAACTTATATTGATCCGATAGTTGTATTCTGACAACAATTACATTCTAATCGTTGATTTATATTACTCGACTTTGGCCGGATTAGATTTTTTGTGAATACTTGAGCCGAAGGTCAGACGGACATTCGTGTGGATTGATACTTCATACCCACAGGAGGGCCATAAATATACAACATTCAAGGCTTGCTATCTGCGTCAGACAGGCGGTTATTATTCCTCTAGGACTCCCAATCACATTAAGGCTTAAATGGTAGCTTTGTGGATTAGATACCATTTCAGTAAATGTTAAATATATATATTGTATTTTTGACGTTATATGCCTTTCAAGATTAAAAAGGAAAATAAAGAATAAACAAAACATTTGAAATAGTCTGGTAGTTTTGTATAAGCATAAAAATTATACTTTGACACTGCCGTCGTTCAAGGCAATGTAATGGTTGATGTATATGTGTCAAGGGCACAGCGATTTTTATTGGAATAACGGTGCCATCAGAACAAAAAAAACAAAAGAATTTTGATAAAATGTAGAGAAAATTGATTTCATTACCTTGATATCAGGTGCAATACTTTGAAGTGAATTTTTGAAAGTTGACTTTCAAACACATTAATACTGTAAGTAAAAATTTCTGTACAATGTTAATTCATTTTAAAATCGAGAACGGCTGCTCAGATTTTCTTTAACACTTGGACCACGGTTAGGAGCTGGTTGTATTAATTCTTTAAGTGTAATGTAGGGATTTCATTTCAACTTTATCTTCTCTCTTCATTCAGATAACGTCTTTCCTTTACAAATCCTTACTGTCCCATTTTGGTTTAAAACGCTTGAAAAATAGGAATTGTATTGAGCTTTTCGATCGGTTTGACCGCCAGAACTTGGCAGGATGGAAGGTGATGCTGCCTTGTCAGTGCAATTTTATTTAAGCGCAACCTGGTTACATATATAGTTCATAGGACAAAGGGAAATAGAACACTAATATATCAGTAATGGTCTAAAGCACGCAGCCCTGAAATACATTACTTTTGCCAGGCTCACTATCCACGGAATAATATAATCCTTCCGTTTCCCTTGGCACATAAGTAAAATACCAAGAACTAACAATTTTATCTAATCATCTAGCCATAATGACTTTTTGTTCATTTTTATCTTTTATTTTCATCAGTCTACATGGATGTGAAGTTGGTTCAACATATGATTTTCGATATTCAATATTCATCAGGTTCATTATGATGTGTTTTTACTGGCCAACGAGCGAACATTTTGAATGTTATTTCCCTTACTTCGTTTTTTTTTTTTTTTTTTTTTTTTTTAATTTAACTTGTTTATCAACCCCTTTAAATTTCCACGTAGCATTCACGCACCCGTTGAAATGAACTTTTGTATAATCACAACGATCGAATATACAACTTCACTGCCAACAAACACACATTAAATTTAGAACCAAACAACTTTACATATAGAATCCTAATTTTATTACTTACCAAATTCCAACAAATTTCTAAATTTCCATGGGGATTAATTTAAACATTTCAAATTTAGTATGTTCAAGCTAATTTTAAGAGTGAAGCCTGTTACGTGTTGTCGTATTTTCTTGTCGTCGCTGTTAAAAGAGACATTTTAATCAACATAAAATGTTTAAATTTGTCGAAGAGGAGATGGTTATTCATCAATAAATTGCTTTTAGTGGAAAACATTTATGTTTTGGCTTCGGTCTGATTCCATACCACAACATTTCGTTGGTGAAGTACTACCACCATCATCGACAACAGATTATCAAATCCTGGCGTGGGTTAAGTTGAGCATGATATAAACATCGTTTTTTTTTCTCTTTTATACATATCCATGATCATATATAAGTATGCATTTCATCTATTCTATATAATCCAAAAACTCTCATACTCCAAAGACGTTCCTTTAATCACCGTTTCGGGAAACCCTCGTCAACAAATTATCAAGCAATCTATGTGCATTTGCTAATATGCTTGAACTTTTGCAGGTGTAATATTCATTTATCTTATTAAACAAATAAATATCTATCATAAAGAACAAAATGCAATTTCAAAGGAAGATGCCGCTGCATTAATTACGTACATTATTTTTCCTATTCATGGAAATGTTGGGCAAATGAAACTGTTTTGTCATCATAGAAACCATTCTAACCAAAAGACCACATAAAGATCAAATGAATCGCTTTATACGCCTTCGTATAAACTGATCGCTTTATACGCCTTCGTATAAACTGTTTCCATTGTTAGATGTTTCTCTGTGATTACGGTCATAACTTACACCCGGTCCTCGGCACTTCCTTGTCCTCCGACTATCTGACTAGTAATTACCCTTTTATAGAAATCTTTTGGTCATCGTCGTCAAGACATAATCCAGACAAAGGAGCACTTGACACGGATGAAACGAGGAGATTATGTCAAATAGAAATCCTGGTAATTATGTCTATTCGAAGGGGATGGTTATCTTTACAAATATCGAAGGGTTACCGATTCGGACATTTTAATTCTGGTATTAAGCTTTATGAGAATACAATTTGTGGATATGATGCCAAGATGTCTGTATTTTCATTATCATTAAGAAGGATCTCTGCTTACGCGAAATCGTTTAATAAATGTAGATTATTTGGAATAAATGGAAAGGATCACGAAAATAATTCGTGCATATTATACATAATTAGGGTATTTCATGTCACTTGGTCCTTGCCAGATTATTGCAATGATATAATTCTATGAGATAAATCACTATTGACCGTGTAGCAAATATAGAAATAGAAGTGTAGAAATATAACATATACGATCTTAAACATGTGTGTCATATGATCACATATTCCGCCTGATACCAAGTTAATCTACTTTTGTAATGTTGTATATCACTAGTGTAATATAACCTAGAACGCATTTTCATTAGCTGAGAATTCATTGTGACGTCATGATTTCGTTAAACAATGGATTAACATTAAAATTCAATGACGATGTGATAACAATGCGGTCTCCGCTAGATATTTGAAGCACATTTTGTCGTTGGGATTATATTGGTTCATTAACGTCCTATCAACAGTAAGAGCCATTTAAGGACGGCCTTCCATGTATGCAATGTACAATATGAATGTCTATATAATGGGAGGTTGCGGTATAATCTTGTTGTGTTCCGTTGCTTTGAACTTTTTATAGTCCTATATTACACAAGCATGCACATCATACTGATCACGGATAAACCAGTCGTTCCTCACCCTTTATGCTGACCAAAAATGAGCCGGTGTCTAAGGATACGTTAGGGACAAAAAGTCAGTTAAAAAGACGAGAATAATAAAAAAAACTCACATTTGCATTTATCAACAGTCATTAAAGATTATATATTCGACATGAACCGAAATAAAGAAATTCTTGCAAGCTTTGAAAGCCAAACATTTACAGCCACGAAACAATATTTTAAAAAAATATGAAGAGAGCACATATTTCTCCCGTTACTATATCAAACTAAAGTTTGAAGAATCTCCACGTCAATATTTGCTTCTTTTATGTTTCATTTAAAATATTATCCATTTCTCTTCGTGAAATGGTTTTAGAATTGCTATTTCTATTACTAGAAACGGCCCATTTGTTGTCCGCTTCCTTGATACTATAAGGTAGCGTGAATTTATATTTATTGTAAACAGATGAACTATTGATTCTCTTAAAATAAAAAATAAAATAAAAATGATAAATCTCGAATTGATCAGGCTTTTACGAGCATCGATGGCAGCGGGCATAGTAGGTATTGGCATAACAAAAAAGAAATTCTGTTTCTTGTTTTTAAAAATACATGACCACCCGCAGATTGGTGGCTGGTACATTACATGGCTACCGGAATAACATAAATATAGCAAGCACTCAAGATAACGACATGTTCAATATGTCCAAACATTATCAGCAAGATCGTTTGTAGGCCGTGTAACTGATACCATATTCTTTATGGGTTTTCTAAAAATAAAAACACCCACTGCCCAACCTATTAATTCGCCATTTAAGTCGTTCATAATTGATTAGTTATAATGATTGGCATCGATAACATTTACCATCATAAACAAAATGACAGTTTGCTACAATTTTATAACGGATTGTAATACATATATATAAAAAATGAAAAATAAACAATGAGAAAAAAACAAGTTATTACTACAAACAAAAATTGTTTGTTTGTTTTTTATCCTTAATTGGGGGAAGCTGCTCAAACAGGTATCGATGTTATGAGTAATTAGCCCAGTAGCAGACATTTATTTCCGGCGAACAAAATTCTTTTTTATCATTGTAAAGTCAGGACAGAATCAATGAAGTGGATCAGTAAAAATGACGTGATGTCAGGATTTCGAGGACGGCGGGACAAAATGGCGGCCTTTGCTGGATTTTCGCAATATATTTCGACGTGGGTTTCTATGAAATTTAGGTTTTTGTAGTTATGTGATCAAAGGATCTTAAATTTGTGCTCATTTCATATCTGAACTCGTCTCGAAGTTTTAATATTTGCTTGCCAAGACTGGCAAAAAGCTTCCGCTTTATTTCCTTCTAAAATGTATATACTGAGAAAAAAGGTGCTGTTATCGATCAATGATAAAAATATTCGTAAGTGTTTGCTCCTGAAGCTCATTGTATGTTCTGGTTCTGTTATATCATACACATTTCGCCTTCACAATATGGAGCTAGCAATTGCATACTGCTTACAAGTAGATTTTTGTTATGTTTGCAATGCGAAAGCGACCGGTGTAGAAGTAAATTAAAAAATGCAATGTAAAATCATTATTTTCAGCTACCGAACAGTTCATGTATACAAAAGTATAATTCTGTTTAAAGTTAGATTCTTAATTTAAGATCTAAATTAGCTGATCTGGAGAAAAGGGAAAAGCGAGGTAACTGAAGTCTTTCTTTGAATGTCAATCTCTTGTTCAAATCCGTTTGAAGGAGAGTCATTTACCAGGTTTCGAGTGCAAATTGGCAGGGTTTTTTTATCGGGAAACGTCTTAAAATTGTATTGCACTTGATTGACACTAACTGTCCAAAACGTAATACTATTCAATAAACCTTATTTTCAATTTCCAGAATGATCTATTATTAAAGGTATTTCAATTAAAATTGAATGGAGCACGGAACCTGAAAAGGAAAGAGTTAATTAAGAATAAAAATCCTTTGACCTTTAAACAAAGCTTGGTGTCCGTGACTACAGCAATATTGCAGAGCTAATCCCCACGTGCTGCCATCTTACCGATTCATAGACAGAGATCACGGACACTAATTGGTTTCGAAACAGGCCAACGCCGTAATTTTGGAAGATCATATATTAAGTGTCATTCAAGATTGAACACAAAATAGTACGGTGACTCACAAGTTCCCGTGAAAGGTGTTCAAGCGAATATTACTTTTACTAATTATACGCGTTTTCTTGTTTACGGAAAGTGTCGAAAGTTCCCGATTGAGCATGCCTTTGGTAGTCAAGCGTTATGACCTACTTTTTGGGGGGCACTTGGATGAAGTCAAAATCAGAACACCTCATACAGAACATTTTGCGCATCAATGATTAAGTCGGTCGCTAAGCACGATTAGACGTAACTACTGTAACCATTATGGGAAACAAAAGACTTATTTTAACAATTGAACCAATCAAACATTTTGGCCAAACTCGCTATTGAAGTAAACCATTTATGTCAGTTTAAAAGCTAAAAATACGGACACGTGCCCGGGTTAATCGAATTGTTCATCAAGCGTGCACGTGGTAATGTGTAATTGGAATCGCATTTTTTTATGTACCCTTTTAAAATATTTACGGCCGAACATTTGTAAACGCGAACGTGTTATAGAAGCTATGCATTTGCTAATGGGAATTGAAAAATTGTTAAGTGTTTCTCATTATAAAGGAAAATGCTTCAGCAAATTAATACAATAACGCTAGGATTAAACTCGAAACATCATGATCAACTTTTAAATGATTTTACGAGTTTTGCAAATGCCAATTACTGTCACGCAAATCTGGATTTACATATTGAGGATCAAACAAATAGCACAAGATGACTAAAATTTGATTTTGGAACCACAATATTATTTCAATAATTGTGCAAAAGCATTATGCTCAGTAAACAATAACCACATGCATTTAGTTTGTACAATTACGAGGTAGCTTTCATAACACGTTACCCGGTTCCGTCTATTATTGAGACAACTATCGTCTGATAGCAGGGTTACATCTGGTAGAACTAGACAGAAATAATATTCAGTTTTATTTTACAGATTAGTAGATTTAATTGAAACATCGTAGATATTGCTGTATTTTTTCTATAAAAAATTCGATCATCTAAAGAAAAGATAAATCTCGAAGAGTTGGTTTTTCAAACCTTCCCATACCATTTACTCTTGGTAATTCCTCACTGTCTGTTTTATATCCGTACAAACATCATTATACATGTATCTTTGATCGTTAGCATCACAAACAGGCCCTGGAAGGTTGAAGCAGCGGTGTGATTGCGAATGGAATCTTTGATAAAGACTATTGCAGACAAATATACTTCTATAACATGTTCCCGAACACAGTGGGAAACTACTGGTTTTGTCCCGGATATTCCTCTTAGCCACACCTTAGATATTTATTAATGGCATGCGACGACACTCGGTATGTAGGGAATTTAATGGGATACCAATTGCAATGCCACGATTGTGTTTTAGGATTATCAAAATGGTCACCCATTACAATTGAAACTTGTTTTGGGTATGCCATACTTACTTAATGATGTATACCGAGAAAGCTGATTCTATTCATTGATTAGTTATAGGCTCTTTTCGAAATGACTTTCCAGACGGTGAGAAACTCTTTTACTAAGTGTAGTCAAACCGACCAGTTCCTCTCCGCTTTCCGCCTTCACTCACAATTAACATTTACACATTCACTTTGATATTTGTCTCTTTCACGACAAGAAAACTTTCAGACAGTGTTGACTGAACACTTAGTCCAGTTGTCGGATGACGTAATTAGTGTCTGTCATTCACGCTAATTTACCTTTTCATGGTCTACTGATCTATGTCCTCCCTGAAATTATCTAAAATTTGTTTGTTTGTTTGATTTATTAACGTCCTATTAACAGCTATGGTCATTTAAGGACGGCCTCCCATGTATGCGGTGTGTTGCGTGTATGTTGTGCGAGGTGCGTGTTTTGGGAGACTGCGGTATGTTAGTTTTGTGTCTTCTTGTATAGTGGAACTGTTGCCCTTTTTATAGTGCTATATCACTGAAGCATGCCGCCGAAGACACCAAGCAACACACCCCACCCGGTCACATTATACTGACAACGGGCGAACCAGTCGTCCCACTCCCTGTATGCTGAACGCTAAGCAGGAGCAGAAACAACCACTTTTATAGACTTTGGTGTGTCTCGGCCAGGGGACAGAACCCAGAGCCTTCCTCACAGGGGCGAACGCTCAACTCAAGGCCAAAAGTGAGGCGGTACCAAGGGAGGCATTAGGAAAGATAAAGTCAGTTAGGAAGAAGAGAAAAGATAAGAGCCCTAAATTTAGTCGCCTTTTACGATCATGCAATAGGGGCAGCAGATACAATTCTTTTCTAAGATCATCCTGACCTTGTGATAAAGGTTTTTTTTTCTGTTAAGTTATGAAAGTTGCCAGTTCATCAATACAATTGTTCGTTACAACATGCATATTAAAAAGGAAAAATTAAGTAAATGATCCACCCAATACAATACATTATCAATCAAATCGTAAATGCACTGCGTAATTATGAACTTCACTTTTATAGAAACACCAGAACGATACGTGGACGGCTAGTTTTAATCAATTGTATCAATGGTAACTAGATGCCCAGGGGATATGATGGGAGTAGAGCGGCGTAGAATGTTCACAAGTCTCCTGGAGTCGCTATAGTTGGCAACCTTTGGTAAAGTCTCGAATAATTACCTTATGTATAGACCTTTTGGATGAGATATCCCTATTCGTCTCATACCAACATAAATGAGTCTTGTACTAAATAGAAAATAGAGTTTTCCATTTTCTTTTACTCTATCAAAGTTTAAGTTTTGGTGAGTGTCTTACGCTTCGCGTAATATAAATGAAGTGGGGCGACTGGTTTTCCTGTCGTCAGTATAATACAACAGGTGAAGTGTGTTGCTTTCATCTTCGGCGGTATACTTCAGTGTTTCATGATTACAAGAAGACACAAGACGATTTCACCGCAGCTTCCTAAAATACACTATCACAAGGAGACAAAAGACGATTATACAGCAGCCTCCCAAAACACACGATCACAAGAAGACTCAACACAAATATACCACAGCCTCTCAAAACACACTACCACAAGACACAACACGAATATAACACAGTCTCCCAAAACACACTACCACAAGACACAACACGAATATAACACAGTCTCCCAAAACACACTATTACAAGGAAACACAACACGAATATACCGCAGCCTCCCAAAACATATAGAAATCAACATACTGACTGTTAAAATGATATCAAGCCTAATAAACCAAGTATAACTCTATATGTTTCCATTTTTATTAGGTTTTAAACTTATATTGTTCCTGTTATTATACCCATATCCGTATAACATATTCACAAGCCGAATAGACATATCTGATATTACATGTACCTGCATATTCTTCTGTGAATGTTTCCTCGTATTTCGGTTGTGATTGTGTTATATATACTGTTGTATCTCATGATTTTTTTTTTATTAATTACCAACCTACAATGTGTTTACAACACATAATCCGGAATGATATATTATGAATGAATGTATACTAGTTATATTGATTTAAACATCTAGGTTTAATTTAGAATCGTCTGATCTTACTTTCTGTATCATATTTTACCTTTCCGAAACAAAACTAAAAGTTCTTTAAAACCAATAATAACGTAAAGGAATATATATCGATGGCCTAAGAAGATGATGAAAGATAGTGGGCGTTCAGTTTAAGGATATCAATAGATAGTAAATAATAGATAGTATATCATTGATGCCTCGTGAGAGAAGGACATGACGTCTTGGGGGAAGAGAATTTGTCATGCCCTTTATGTCATCAATTGTAATCTTCTACGAATATTTCAGGCTCTATGCAAATTGGACTTAACTAGATGTTAATCTGGTATCAAAGTTACGTCAACTACAAGAACAAAGGGTTTGTCAGAGAGCCGCCATATCTGTTTTATCACAGGTGTTCGTTTCTAGAAAACATCGGACAGTAGTACGTTACCTCTAGAGACTATCTCAATGGTTGACAGAAAGAGGGAGACAGACCGATTTGGGGGTGACCTGATATAAATCGACTGCAAGTTATCCAGCTATAAGACCTTTTTGTTGTTATACAACTTGTATTAATACATCCTTTCAACCCGGGGATAGAAAACCATGCAGTACTTACAGCAATCAAAAGTGCATGATAGAAATAGCCATACAAATTTTGTGCATGTTTGTGTAGCTTTGCGCGACAGTTACCTAC
Source organism: Argopecten irradians (assembly GCF_041381155.1). NCBI lineage: Eukaryota > Metazoa > Mollusca > Bivalvia > Pectinida > Pectinidae > Argopecten > Argopecten irradians. Next base: position 45,023,193 of record NC_091138.1, read on the forward strand.
GACCTAGAAGGACAAAGAATGAAAAGCAACTTGAAATCAATAGTCAATGACACTATCACTTGCCAATGAGACGTCAGATAAATGGCACACGCGATAAGGAGTATGGATCACTTCCGTGTGTATATAAACTTCTAAAAATTTAAATTCCTGGAATACAAAGCCATAGAAACGTTTACATCTACAACTTGATTTTTTTTCATGTACATTAAAAAGACATATTTGTGTGTATCGCAACTTCTAAATTGTGAAAAAATCTGAAATACAAAGCCAAAGAGCTTAAGATACTTCAAGTACATTAAAAAGACGTATTTAAAAAAAATCTCCGATTTCCCTTCCATCTGTTAAATGTATTCTAACATTATGTTAGTTTCAGTATAAGTACTAGACTAAAACAGGAGAATACATTTGTTAAAGGCATTAATGAGCGGTTATATCGGCCCATTACCACAGCTAAGTGTCTGACTGTCTACCAGAAATGGAAAATATCAAGCGATGACTCGACACACGAAAGTCGTGTCAGAAAACAACACGATGCCAGATAGGACGGTCAGACAGGGTGCATAGAGGATATTCTTTGTTTCTTCATGAATACCAGGTATAATTCATCGAATACGATGGAAACTTTTCTATTGTTCACGAGTTCGAAGCACGGGTTTCCACTCAAGGAGTTGAAATATCAACGATTTCCATCACGAATCAAAGAATATTCTATTTATTTCATTTTTTTCTCGCTCCCATGACAAGTTTCCTATATCAAAAAAGAAACCCAAAGCACATGGGTGGGTTTTTTTTCCCAAATTATTTTTGAAATTAAAAGTATGATTTTGTGCATGTTTCTGGTTGCAACGATTCATTATGCAAAATCTTACCGAGATATGTTAGAAACAATTATGTATATTGACGAAACTCGTTTCTAAACGTGGGTGAGGTGTATAAAATCAGATATGTTAGTTGCGGTGATTGGCAATCCGCATTAATCACTTCTTCTAAATTTTATCTATTGACTACATTAGCCTGATATCATGCATATTAACATATGCCCAGGTATATGTATCGATAATTTCCAATTTCCGGCAGTGATTAACTTGGATTGCCAATTAACACCATTGGCGTATTCTTATTACACCCCTACGCATTTAGAAACGTTTTTATCAAAAGACATAAATGATTGTTTCACAAATATCTCCATTGTTGATAAAAGAATCTTGTACACCAAGCCTTGTAGTAATCGATTACTGTGAATATCTGCATGGTTTTTGCTACTCGTGAATGGTATTCTTTTACTGGACAGACTGACTCCCCCCCCCCCCCCCTTTGCGGATATAGCGGATGAAAACAAAGCAAGATAAATATTTTTATTGAAAAGGTTTAATCATCCAATCCAATGAAGTAACGTGTATGCTATATACTATAAAAATACGTTTCAAAAAAGGAAACAATGTATGATCACATAACTGGCCCATCTAGCCAAGCCATAATGCCATGTCATATGGCCATATCATTAGTATCGTAAGAACATTGTGTAATAACACTATTATGACTTATATGATTGTTTCAGTAGACGGAAACATCACATTCCAGTCGGATTTCTACTGTTTTATATATAGACGAAATGTTAAGTTTTGCTTACATTTATATAAGTTATGTGATTAACAGAATTTTACATTGGTGACTATATGATATGAAATTTATCAAACTCGTTAAATAAGTTGACTATTGAACACGTTTCACAAAACCACTCATGTAAGATCTTCTTTTTCCAACATGTAATTGTAAAATAAGTATTCATAAACTTATGCATTGTAGAAAAAGTAGAAGTCAATACACATGTAGATTGTGTATTAATATATACAAATACGAGTACATCTTACCTATTATTGATTCTGATTTAATAAACATTTAAAATATTTGTACACATTATACTGACTGGTGTTTCAACAATTTTCAATACATTTTACCAATGAAACGTGTTTCAACTCATTCCACATTTATATAAATGAAAAATAAATGCTGTCATATCGTTAAGCTAAGTGATAAGCCGCATTTAATTTTTTTGTATTATTTTGAATGGGGTTCTAATTATTTTGAAAACCCCAGTCTATTCAGTTATCTTTTTTTTATACTTTGCTGGTATGCATCTTTGGCACCTGGAGGTTTTAACGTGTTGACTGACAGGTAATAATGTAATATTTCTAAAACAAACTTTTCCTCCTGAGGAACTGCATTTTTCTGCATTGTATCATTGTCTAGGCCTATACCAAGGGGAGTCTGCGGCCTATGGCTAGTAGTTCTGATAACGAGCTGGTATAGTGTGCGGCTGTTGATTATGACACTCAACGGGAACGGACAAGAAAACCTTAAACAGTAAAAAATGTTTGATTTACTACAAGTAATGACAGATTTTTATACAAGTGGTTACTTTCTTATTTCAACTTCAGTAACATAAACCAGTATTATTTTGTCCACACTTTCGTATGGTTGTTTTTTATTCCCTGGATGTAAAATGGAAATGATGATGAAAATGATAACCGGTATAGTTTCTTACTATGATAAATTGATTGGAAGTGTGTGAACAATTCTCCCGCGAATCTCATGTAGTGTCCTACTGTAATGTACAATTACATCTATTATCCGGTGTTCGGGTGATGTAATGGTTAAATCACTCGCTTTTTACCTACGCGGCAGGGGTTCGATCCCCGAAACGGACGTGAAAAAGTCAGAGGTCACATACCCGATCACGTGGGTATCCTCCGGGCACTCCAGTTTCTTCCCACACTACGACCTCTCGCGCGCTTCCAGCCCATCAAAAGTAATTTGCAACAGTGTAAAGGACTAGGTATGGTAAGGGTCTTTTGTGGCCCCCAAATCCGCTATTTTTCAAAGTCCTTTATTTCAAGATGTGAATCTTGCATTTCAAATCTTAACTACATACCTGACATATTTGATAGTGCTATTAGGTAATATAACATTTCTAGTTGCCATGGCAACCATTTTTTATTATACATAAATTATGCAAAATGTGAAAATTTCATCAAAATTGGCCTTTTTAGGCAGTTTTTCTTCTAGTTAACATAGAGCGCATTCTAGAACAAACTTTATATTTCTCAAAATGATGTATTCTACGTGTTTGCTACTTCCCTTAAAATATAAAGTTTGTTCTAGGTTGCGCTCTATTGTTTTTAAAAGAAAAACTGTCAACAAATATGCCAAAATTGACCAAATTTTCAAATTTGCATAATTTTATGCAATGTTACCATGGTTATATAGCAAAAACATACTTTTTGTCAACAAAAATATCATTAAGTTTTTATCAGGGGCGTATTCAATATTTCAAACGCAGCGACTTAATTTCTAGATACTTAATTTGAAATTTGGTAGATTTAGGGGCCAAAAAGAGCCATTACCATATCTAGTCCTTTGAAAAGTGTCGTGCAGATATTCAATATTATGCGACATCGATTGTGAATGAGGAATTATTTCGATGGGTACCCCATGTGCACGATGCATATTTATCAGGCGAGCACTTCTGAGCATAATGCGTGAACAACACGCGCTAAATATATCAACCATTACATTATTACACTATTTTATCAATACCCTTTATTGTAGATAGAGTATAACTTATCTAAACCGGATATTAATGGACCAGTCTATTTGTTCGATTTATACAACTATACAACATTACCACAGTTAGATGCGATACCGTAGCTCTGAACGACAGATGGAAAAATTCTTACAAATGTTCGCGATTGTCGTTAGAGGTACGATTCCGTTCCATTGGCCAAAGTGTTGCAAAACATGACGTTTTATGCTATATTTGGATCAATTAGTGACGTTTTCATCGTAACATTTTGGGTGTCATTTATATAATATCATATATTCAGTTTTGCGTTGTTAGTTTATAAAGTAGAGGTGACAAGTGGATGTGAATATTGTTTTTTGTGGTCCATATTTGTGCCAAATAGCTAAATTGTTCCGATTTCCCCATTAGACCATCACTATCAATAGACATTTGCCACTTGGCCTCATGGACCATGAATGTCGACACAAGTTATAGGACTTCCAAGTGTAAAAATGTCGATATAATGCACATACGTCTGTTGTAAAATATATTTCAAAAGACATGTATTGAATTATATGTGGGGTTTCAATTACCCAGAAATGCCAAACCGCCAAAACAATTTCCTGCTTTAAGATAAATAAAGGTTTGTTAAGTTAACAGACATTTAGCGTCAGGTTAAATCAGCCACCACTAAGATCTACCTAGCGATGACAAGACAACGCCATTTACCAATACTAATCCATACACTCCAACACAGTCTATTATATGGTACATTTGTATGAGCGAGTTTGATATAAAGCATTATAGATTATAACTTCGAACGGGATAATCATTATCTCATCCACAGTATTTCAAAATGCCTATTCAATATTTCTTAAATGATATATTTTCCTTAAACATATTGTTAATAGGTTTAAAATCAGCATTTTGTTATATCAAATGATGTGAATATTCTTTGTTATGTGGAGAGACCTAATATAGACACTGTCTGTTGTTTTCTTGTCTTTAAAAATAAAAATGAAAAGAAAACCCAAAAGAAAACCCAAAAAAACCACACAGACAAAAAACAAACAAACAAACAAACACCAAAATAATGAAGTTCTTAACTTAACAACCCGACACCCTCTGTATATGTTATACTATAACTCGCATCACTCCTTACATGTTTGCATGCCTGTATTTCACTCAGTACCATTTTCCAGACATGGCATGCTCCGTACTAGTCAGGGTAAATGCGATATGTGTGACCTAAGTACCACCAATGTTCTTCAGCATTCGTGAGGTGTCTGATAGCAACAGATTTGTCTCGCGTTCTAGTTGAGCCCTGAGTAGAATATAAGATGAAGAATACTACCTCTGCTATTCTGGTATTTCTAAAACAACATTAGAATGACTTAGACGTTTATGGAAAGCAAAGGCATACATGTTGTACACCAAACCACAGGTTGTATACGATCTACCTGATGTAGTATAGTCCTTAAGTAGAGACAATATTCAGTTAAAGCCAAAAACATTTTAAATATTTATTTTTCTAATTAACCGTGCTGTGAATGAATATCATTTAGTACAGTTAGTTGGCATATTGTGTGTGTTTGAATAAAACTAATAAATATTTCACATGTATTGTGTTTTTATTATGGAAGCTAGTCACTTGGTACATATTGTTCGTTGAAAGACTACGATCATTGACATATTGTGCATACGAAGCACAAGGTTACCTTGATTTTAGAAATGAAGCATCCTGATCAAAACTACGGAAAATTAACTATAATTTTCGTACGTGTACTATCGATAATATATAAATCGTTGTACATAGAGATATGTTGCAGTATCTTAAAAACATACAGCGGGTTATATACAAAGGGATATTGGCATCTAATTGGCTTGCATGTTTGAATATCTGAAATAAATAAGCCAAAGCCTACCCTTTTTTTCTTTTGTGACAAGAGCAACCAGTCTCAAAACAGTCTTTATTTAAACCGTTTTCTAAAATCCTTCAATGGGTTTCCTTTCTGCCACAGATTAGTTTCTGCCAGATCGTGAACGACAGGCCGGAATAACGGGACACCCTGCAAGGTTCCATGATTTATCATATTGTACAAAATACCATACTCTGTTTTCCCTTCAGGAAAAGAATAATTAAAATTTAATAGAGCAAAAAATTGAAAACACAACTGTTGAGTTTTTATGCTTTAACTAGCTCCTAAAAAATCTTTGATTGATTTTTTTGCTTCCAGATGAATCTCGATTCTGGTAAAATTAAATTATGTGAAGGTTGCCAAGAAGAAATATTTGCACGTACAAAGTTGATATGTGGCCATATCAAATTTAATAAACCGGTAGTAGTGGATCTTTTCTTTGGGTTTCGTTTTAATCCTATCAGTAAGTGGAGAGGGTCTCCTGTGATTATATTTAATCTTTTCGGGTTTTTTCTATGATTGAATGCAAAATGATAAGGTTGCATTATTGCTAAAGCCAAATTCACATTTTATACCAATCATATTGCAGAGTATATATTACAAATATATATATATATTCGGCTACCCTTTATACATCGCATCAACAGTTAAATACCAGTAAATTATTTAAGTGATAATTTGGGTAGTGCTTATTTTTGACGCTATGTATGGTAAGTTGTGGCAAATCAGGGAAGAGTCCGTAATGATGGTGTTAAATGATATCGGTAATCCAGGTCCCGCAAAGGGAAGTTGCCAGATATTATCTGAAGGTCGATAGGAATTCTTTGCAGAAAGAGTCCCGTGCCCTCCTCGCAAAGTTGTGCATCTTATCAAGGTTAAAATGTATAAACTTGGTTTAATAATTACATATCTAAGTACAACTGCTTTCCGTTATCAATTTTTAGTCTCATTGTGATAACGGTTTTTGTATGTTTATGTGTTTTTTCACTGACGCAGACTACCAAAGATAACGAACAAAAAATCTCATTTAGGACAGGAGACGTGTTCTAACGTAATATTTTGAAAACAATGACCACCATAGGGTTTTAAGATATAGCTACAGTTTATAAGCATAAAATATCGTTTTGGTATTTATGGTCTATGTAAGTACTTCACTAAGGGTGCTAAGATTGTCTGTAAGACTTTTGTATTTATACATGTATATGGACAATAAATTGCATAAAAATATGGTGTAATGCTTATTGAATTATCAAGGGTGACGATAGAAGTAGTTCTAGAGATATGACTTACCTGTGTACAAATTGCTTAGTAAAGTGATAGGTATACAGAAGATGGACACCAACACATCGGCTATCGCCAGATTAACGATGAAGTAATTTGTGGCATTGTGCATGGACCGATTCCTCACTACCACCGTAATTACCATAAGATTCCCACAAAGGGCGAATAAGAAGACTGCCGAGTACACACAGGAGTATATCACAATCATATAGACAGGTTGTTTCAGAAGATTGTAATACGTCACACTTGAATTGTTCGGTAAGGTAGAGATATCCTCCATTGTGGAAGTCGGAAATTCGGTAACGGTTGCCATGGTTACTTTATCCGGGGTTAAGTTTAACGCAATAATCTGACAAAATTTATCGTATTTTTTTTGGTAATATGTAAATAATTGGTGGATTTCATTCAAATTATAATTGATCAGTCACACAAGAATTTTCTGATAACGCTGTCGTCTGTTCGCTTGAAACTGAAGAATTCATCACTGTGGTCATACACGTTACAATTTCCAATGATACGGAAATCTTTGTATAGAAACATGAAAGTAAATTTAGTAAATTTCCATCAATAGAAACCACTTATTTCATGCTGTATGTTATGTAAAACCGCCATCAAAATGTCAACAAAAATAAAGTTAGTAGTTCATCATACAATGAACGTACGAATCATATATATTGAAACATCCTGGTTGCTTAGCACGTCTCTGGTCAGTCCATAATTATCGGACACGAGATCAAGCCAGGGGGCATGTCGTGTTAGCAATTCAACCGTCATTATTATCCTCGGTGAGAAGGTCCATGGATCCGGTACCGCTCTCTCCGCTCCATTCATCGGAGTAATTCCCGGAGACTCTTTCAATTACTGGGAGTATATGACTGGGGCCTTTCCGCTACAGTCACCTCTGTAAATATAACAATAAAATCAAAATAAGCATGTCTTCGATTTAAACGTGTTTAGCTGTAGAACAAATAATCCATATATGCATTTACTATTTAAAACTGATTTGTGGATTTAAAATATCAATTTTCTAAAACAAAATTATACAAACCTATCGATGTATCCGCTAATTATATTTATTAATATGTAATTGTATTAAATCGGCGCCAATGTTAAGTTCACAAAAATATAAAAGCAAAGTATATACTTTTTTAAAAGCTGTCAAATCTTATTTAGGCTAGTACATTATTCTTCAATTCAACTTTATCCGGTGTGTGTCTCTCATGCTACTTATGCGTTCCAGGTTCTCGTTTTGGATAAGATAGGCATTCGAAAAGTATTTCTTTTGAATAATTGATATAACGTCATGTCAAACTTAATACAAACCATTATTAACATTTTACATACATGTGTATGTAGGTGGAATATCAGATTAGAATACAACACACGCGCCTGAAAATATTGAAACCTAATATTATAAAGTGATTTATTTGTGTAATTGTAATGGTGTGTTTCATGGAAAATAAGGAACACATATTTTAAAAGTTATATTTAGAAAATAATAACCTTGTTTTGACAGTTATGTACAACTGTATACAATTCATATTAGGAGAACAAAATCACACTAGCTGCCAGTCACATGTCAAACTTTTACATACCTGATTATTCTCCCGTCTGGAAGTTTCCATATAATGAACGTAGAACTCTACTGTATGAAGCGTCCGGGTAATGTGTCAGATGACGTGTCGAACTGTCAATTTCAGATGGCACATGCTTTCACACAACATTCTAATGCATATTTAGTGATTCCTGCGATAGGTCCGATTTACATGCCTGTTCGGAGGAACGCGTGTATTATTAATGATGTTGAACACTTGATCTTCGATATCTACACAAAGGCATCATACAGTGTGTGATATAATATATGAGGTGTAAACTAAACAATCGTGCTCAACACGCGCTAATGCACGTCCGCTTCGCACTGTGAATCAATTCCTTTGGCAGCGAAGCTGTATCATCAAAGTGGTGGTTTGAGATGTACCCAAACGTCAATGATAGCGAGTGAATTCTAACAAAGCTTATTATCTCAGATAAAAATGTACGATATATGACTATTCCAGCAGCGAATGTGTTCTAAAGTATCAAATTTAATTAAATAAATCCTTAGAGTCGGGGTTGAACGAAACAAATCCTAAGAGTGATCGTCTAAAAAAGTGCGTTGCCAAAGTCGCGATTTTGTCCCCTGCAAAACATTTAATCCTGGTGAAAATAATCTGTAAAATCCCCCTGTAATGTATTTGCGATTCCCGTGGGCTCAAGTAGATCTCAGAACCCTGCATCTAAACGTCTCACACGTTACAACCATGGTCATTTATATTGTGGAAATCGACATGATTACTGCCGTATAGGAAGCTTAAGGTTCGTGTTGAAGTCGCAATGTGAAGGGTTACTTTTTCTAACGTATAATTAAACAAATGACACATGGAAACACTACGGGCCAGGTCAATAAATGGTTAGACGTATATTACATCCTCCTCGGATCCCTCCGATACAACCGATAGGGAAACACACTATTCGTTGGTTGGTGGCATTTTTCGGTCGCCGACAAATCGTTTTGTACCGCATACTACAAGTCGTCTGCTTAGCAAAGCGGAAGATTTATTATCGATAGTTCAGGACTGTTTTGATATCAATCGTAATTGGTATTTGGGTTCAGTAGATTATCATTTAATACACCAAGTTTTTTTTGTGATATCTGTCACAAAATGTTGTGTTCGTTTATATTTTGTTGACGAAAATGTGCTGCTAAACACACAATGCCGGTATTCAGTATTCGGACATCCTAGATACATTTAGCTAGTAGTCGGCTACTTTCTAAAATATCTACACCATTCAGTCTGAAAATTGTTTACAAATCTGATTTAAGTTTCCACAAATATCATGCATCGGCATATTGCTTGCATAAATCATGTGTTAATTTGAATCAAATAAATCTATTTCATCTAAAAGGGAGAGTTCTACATTGTTTATTCACTTAAATGTTTATTCACTTAATTGATAAACGCAGGGAAATAATTGTTCTACATAGCGATTCTTTGAATTATTTTATACACATAAGGTATAAGCTTTAAAATTATAAAGTTAAAAAATTCGTTAAATTAAAAACATAACGAAAAACCATTACAAGTGTTAACATCAGGGACAAATACTGTAAGCCATGGTGTTTTACGATCGACCCAAAACTCCATGTGCAAAATAAAACTATGCACCAAAATACTCCTCCAAGTAATTGATGACAAATAGCTAAAACAGCATTTTATCGGGTGGACAGACGGACGGACCACGGTCACCGGAAAAAAAATGCAATTTGAATAGCCAACCAACATCTGAATCGTATATCCCGGGGGCAATACGCTGGAAATCATCGTAGCGAACTGCGTATATCAAATAATTTGGTTACATTCAGATGTAACAGTAAATGGAATAATTCTCGCAGAGATCTATTTCCTAAACCTTCTTCATAACAATTTTTTCCCGATTTGACCCAACAAGGATCTACTGAATATAATGATTGTACAATCGCGGCAATCACTTTTGGCGGCTCTATTAAACAACCAATGTTCGGTTTTATTGCATGCGGTCATAGTTGATTCAAAGTAACCATCAACCGGCTTGGAATTGATTTCAAACTTGGTCAAAAGATAAAAGAATTACATTTAGACTCCATAATTTGTGACACTTAATTACCGATTTTTTTATTTTAATATTGTAAAAGACATTCTGATTACAAGCACAGAACAAAAACAAAAATAACATTTATTGTTTAAACCGTAAAAGATTTGTGACTTTCATTGCCGCCGACTTCTGAAACCTTATCGGTTTGTTGTTCTGCGGGTAATTGCAGAACGATTACAGTTTGGCGTCCCGTATCAATGCGCCCTCAATCGGACCAGTACTGTCACTGATACTGTCTCTCCTCTAACAAAAGTGACATGCTAACTAATTTGTCTTCTCTGTGTGGTTTACAACTATCGACATCTCTAAACATTATGTTGAGAAATATGGCTTACGTAATAATAGTTGTCAAACAACCAGTGAATGTTCCAAGTGTGACGTTTTATTGACAAGTGCGATGATAAGTGCAATTCTTACACCGTCATTTTCGTCAGGCAAACGATCAGCTGTACAGTGGTAGCATTTCAGGGGGAAAATGACTAATCGCATCAAAATTGAAGATTATGTAGTGTGCTACGTCGCTAAACTTCAAAGGAATAAGTCAACCACAGTGTACCGCTATTCGAGGCTTTTGATGAACAACAAATAACAAAATTATCGGTCTTATCTGTTGTCACAATGCCTTTAGTGTTGCTATGATATAGTCCATGGATAGATATGACGACAGCGATAGTAACCCCTGGAGGATGCAAGTTGTGCAAATGTTATCATTATTAGATAAACACTTCCAAAATAGGCATTGTTTTATAATCTGTAGCCATAAAAGATAACGAAATTACGTGCCAATTACTCTAATACACCAATCATTGATATTTGTGTTGAAGTTTAGAACCAAATGGTATTCAAGATATTTGTATCAATAGAAAACCCTGTAGACTGAGTTTTGAGACTCTAACTCGCAAAGCTATGTCGCCGCAAAATTAAGCTAGTCTACAGTATACATACACTACATGCATTAACCCTGCAGGTAGGGCGCGTTAGAATTGTACCTGCTGCTTCAATTTCACGATCGTAAAAGGCGACTAAATTTAGGATCTTATCTTTTCTTTCTTTCTAACTGACTTTATCCTTACTAATGTGTCCCTTGACACGACTTCACTTTTGGCCTTCGATTGAGATCTCGCTCCTGTGAGGAAGGCTTTGGGTTCTATTCCCTGGCCGAGACTTACCAAAGTCCATAAAGGCGGTAGTTTCTGTTCCTGCTTTCCGCTCAGCATAAAGGGAGTGGGACGACTGCTTCGCCCGTTATCAGTATAATGTGATCGGGTTGGATATGTTGCTTGGTGTCTTCGGCGGCATGTTTCGTTGATATAGCACTATAAAAAGCGCAACAGTTCCACTCTACAAGAAGATACAACACAACCATACCGTAGTCTCCCAAAACACGCATATCGCACTTAACACATTGTTAACATCGCATACATGAGAGGACGTCCTTACATGACCCTGGCTGTTCATAGGACGTTAGTTAATCAAACAAACAAACAAACAAACAAACAATGCGTATACAAGTGAATTTCACACAAGGAATAATTACTATGCCCACATATTATTGACCAGTTTATTTTTTCGTGAGATGCAGATTCTTTCGTTATTTCCCATAAAACGAAAGCACGCGAATAATTCAATTTCAATTCCAATTTTTAATGTCTTAACAAATTTTACTTCAGTAACAAAAGAAAATGAATTGACCAACAGGCATAGCCTATTTCAGATCTTTCCCTGTAGAAAATGTAATTACTAAATATAATATGCAAAAGCAATCATCTCATTCAAAACATTATGACAATCTTCTGAGTTGCTTACATGAATTGTTTACGTCTTTGAATGCCAATAGTATTATCCAAATGTGGAAATGATAGCACTTTCTATTCAATTGAAATGCAGTCATTGAAAGAGTACATTTTATATGTACATGTAATCGATAATGAATTGTTAGAATGTTAGAATTATGATCTAATTATTGGATGTTTTGTGCACATGGGAAATGAAGTGTATGTGTATATGACAATTAATTTACGAAATGTACCTTTGGAGTTAGCTCTGTCAAAGTCAATAAGCTCTCCAATGAAGCAATTTTTCTTATCTTTCACGCTGATGTTTTCTTTGCTAGAGTAATCCTATGGAAGATAATGGCATCACTGCGTCCACACGTAAGTCGGGAGGTTCCTAAGCTGGTGTAATTGCACTTCAAATATGATAACATTTCTAAATGAGTTCAGACAAAGTTTATAGGCCTGTCTAGACAGACAAAAACCCGTCCGGTTTTAGTAAATTTGATATCATAGAACTATATGGCAGTGGATTCTAGCTGTTATCATAATAGCATGGTCATCAAAATTTGCCGTCGAAAATGTCTGGTCTCTGTAGGTAAAAGCCTGACAGCATTGGCTAGTAGTTCATGTTAATTATTTGGCATTGCTTATAGCTGCCCTATTGAAAAAAATGTAACTGTCTGTTTCTATTTCCATAGTCACTAATTTCTACGCATAAAATATTCTGAAATAGAAAACTGATAAAAATTGTGAGTTTTATTTATAAAAACGTTGAAATAATGTGGTTATGCAGGACGTAAAGCATCCTGCCTCTTCACTATAGTAAACGAATATGCAATTCTGAACAAATGCACCCAGTCGTGAAAGGGGTTATGTACCGGTATCGGCTAATTACAGTTTAACAACATTTCTCAACTCGAACTAAACACATTCCTGGCCCAAGGGTCATGAATCTATTCTGAGTCTAAAATCTTAAAAGTTACGTCACTTTTTATTGGCTAAACAAAAACGTAAGTCTCAGACTTTTTCATGATCCTGGGACCTACCAAACGTAATTTTAAAGAATTCTGAAGTTTCCTATTCTTAATCACATGCTCATTTTGAAAATAAATGTTACTGTAATAGCAAATGACAAATACCAATGACTTAGTTAAATATCGATAATGCTTTGATGCAAAATTCTTCTGAAAAAAACCCACCATGTAAGTCATCTAGACACTAATGCCATATTGAAAGTTATATTTCTTCTGTGGCGACGAATTACTTTTAAATGTCATTTTTATGAAGCTTATAAATGTTTTATTCAATAAACACGATGTATTTATTTTCCTTGTTGGGAGAGGTTTTTATTTGTAAAATGCATCTCAAACACATCCCTCATGCCAACCTACGCTAGATACAGACAGTTTTTATCGCACATTATCTAATGGAATTTGCGTACAGAAATGAGCTCGTATGGTTTATGGAGCAATAAAATACAACACACAGGGGAAATGAAATGCGACATGGAAACCTATCATGTATAAAAGAAGGGGTGAAATCGTGTTTACATTTTAGAAATAAAGATAGGTTAATTGTTATCACGTTCATTGCTATGCACGTGCAGAAACAAGCCACTGCATACTTATCGGTTCAATATGGGAATCCAATTTTAGTCTGTCATCGATCTTGAAAGTTGTAGCGCTCTGATAAGGCGGTATTTGAAGAAAAAAAACCACGACGCCATCTTGTTTAAGCGAATTATCAATGGCTTGAAAATTGGTTAAATAACATAATCTCAAGGCTATATATATTAATAATAGGTTGCTACGTTTGATATTGAGAACATCATCAAGGATGTAAACGGTAAAAGGAAACACATTGAAATACATTAAAATACAAATGCTGTCCCTTCATTATCAATGTATCTGTCATATAACTTTTTAGGTCAAAGAACTTAATGGGTTAACCAAAGCTCAAAGCATATCTTTTCACTACTACCGTAATCGTGGCTATTTTCGTGTCTGAGTACTTAAATATCCTGATATGCCAGAGTTAGCTATTTGCAGTGTGTTGTTTCGTGATATATTGAACTTCGGACGTTTGATAATATACAGAAGCGCTCGAGAAAATAACGTTTTCCAGGGAGACATTTCTAGACGTATCCCGACACATAGGGACATAATTATTTTATCATACCGACGATTTTCTCTAAACATCTGGTTAAAGAACTCATGAAGATAATTTCCAACAACGTTGCTATTTCGTCGGACTGCAAAACAATAAGCAACAACGTTGCCATTGTTGGTTGACGTTGCAATTGGCGTCCACTTCCGGTCACGTGCCGAGCTTCCTAGGGGTTATTTTTTGGGGGTTATATCCCTCGCCTCTCAATTCCTCTCAACTTATTAAATGTCATGTGATCAAGTTTTATTCAACCAGAACGTTCTTAATGAAAGTGGAAATACTTGTAATGGTATTGTTTATATATATCCACAAAAGATAACGCGCGATGAAATTTTACCCGTTAAAAAAAACTTCTCATTATCAGCGAAATTTCACCCTATTGTACATTTCCGTGTATAAAATATGCAAATATGGTATGCACTTATATCTTCTTTTCAGTTTGAACTGTAAATATTCATGTTTCAAATAAGCTAACAATAGCAAAATACGTAAATATTTTAAGAAATAATTGAAATGCCATGATATTTTAAAATCGTTTTTAAAAATCAATTTCATCTCCTTTTGCTTTCATTTACAATTGAGTCTATAGTAATGCGTTTTTCCATGTCTTTACTGATCACCGAAAAGAAAAGACAAAACCTTTTAGATTTATAGACAGGTGTATTTAATAGACATGTAACCGTTATATAGAAATGCCCTTTCTATAATCTCTTACTTGTATATAATTACATTCTATCATTCTATTGAAGCATTATACGCGACGCGCGAAGATAGCATTACGGGACGACTGCAGATAGTTGCACCATATTATCTCTGTTCAGGATGAATGGCAGGAAGCTGCTATCACAAATGCCGCACCGTTGGCGCTTCCGGGTAGATAATTAACCAATTAACAGTCAGACAGCTCAGCTAATGACATCCAACTCCTCTACTGATCCAGCTGTCACTATATTGACATTTCACTGCTGTAATATCAATGTATATGAACAACATCGCACAGATTTCTATAATGAGGCAGTGCTTTTACATTAGCCTATTCATTAGAAGAATACAACTGTATTATCTAAGCTCCTGCATCACAGCGTCTCGGGCATTCGTACGTGTTGAAACCATGGTTTGAATGTAAATCAAATTAATATTCCTAGAATTGGCCGACGGGTCTGGCAGGTTTAATTCATGCATTTATCTTCGCCAAATGACAGATATGCCAGAGGAAATAGAAAGATCAATGGGGGAAAGTCTGCGGAAGAGAAAATTGTGAAATAAGCATCCCAAACCGTTTTATCACATTTTAAGGACGATTCCTTTGGGAAATCGATCGCAAATTAGTGTTTGTTATTTCAATAAAATTATAACCAGACTTATATAATAAAAAAAGGTAAGTAAATTTAAGCAAATATATCATTTCTTTATAAAACATTTTTCTATCTATAATTTTACTGAAGTAATGAATTTATTCAACTTGTTTTTATAGATCTTTCTACGGAATATTCACTTTTTATTTTTTTATATTACAGAGACACCTGCCCTTGTGAGTAGGCGTTCATTGTGACGTCATGCTGTTGTTACGCTCACAAAACAATGACGTCACAATGAATATCATTTCGAATGAGAGGTAACTCTGTGATTAAAAGACGAAATAGCGCATCGAGTATTGAATGCTTAATGTTCAATCGTTTTGAATCCACTTTGATCAAATTCATTCCCTATGAAAGTTAAATAACTCAACAATGTAAGATAAGTTTTGATTGCACGAGTAGTACATTTTAACCAAACAATTTGAATTTGATTTTATACTGCTGAAATCGTATAGTGGGGTATGTTTACTGGGCCGGATGCACTGGCTATGTGGTCTGACCTTCGTTCACTCACGTGTAAATCATGGTCGTATATACACTTTAAAAAGTTAAATGATGATAAATAAATTTTCGTTTCATATATTTCTTTATTATCTAATGCCCCAAAGACGTGACCTTTAACTTATTTTGCTGTTGTATATTATATTTATTTTGTGTCAGAGAATAACAGATTGCCATTTGCCAAATGCCAAGTGTGATTTTATAGAAATTTCAAACACGCTTTATTTGGAATAACAAATAGAGGTTCAAAATAAATATTTTGATTTTGAACATGTGTCAATGACAACTTGGACGCATAAAAACAAATGTTACCTGCTTTGAGGCTATGCAAACTGTAATGCACTTTAGAAGTACATACTAATGTATTTATGACATTAATAACTATATAAATCACCCATTTACAGAAATGGAAATGTCTAGAAAAATGTAGTTTATAACACGTATCCTGTCTTCGTTGTTTACATAAGAGTACCGGGATCCATTCTTTTTAAGTGATACTTATCGATTTTGTCTCACTGACGGTCTGCCCCAAGCATTTCAAGAGCATGGTTATCCCATGTTCTACGATCAAATTAGTAAGACAAACACGCCGAAGAATAAACACCATGAAATGGTGTCCATGATCACAGTAAACCATAATTAGGAGCCAATATAGGAGGTATAGATAACAAGATGTACATCGTATGACTTCTTACTCCAAAGCCAAAGACGATCGAAAGCAAGTCGTGTGGGAAAAAAATAAAAGTAAACAACAGGTAAACAACCTTATTTATTATCAAACAGATAAATGGGTAAATATGTAGAGAAAGTTCATGGCGTATTTATCTAATAATGTAAAATATACTGCCAGCGATTAGGAACAACATTTTGGACAATATAAGTAAGACTTAAATCTTTTCTGTATTTGCTTAATAAAGATCTGTCCACCTTTTGGAACACTATGTGTTTGCGAACGTGACATCACATTTTAAAGAAAAAAAACCGTGATAATTTCACAATCAATGCCTACCTACCCACAAGGGTAGATCACTGTTATATGTTATAAGACTGAAAGAATAAAACGGGTAGATAATGTCTTGTAAAGGGTATCTTAACATTCAAATCCCAGTCAGGCACAAATCACAAAAAGTACACATTGGAAATAATTATAATGTAAAAGTGAATCCAAATCGCAGCAAGTTCAGTAATTTTATGACTACATGTATAAGCTTTTATTATTTCGCCCTACAAACTCGTATCAGTAAGGCTTTGACAGTACGACCTACAGCAAACCAATTTGCTTTCGCATGCGATTCACTTTCGCGAATTCTTTTAATTGGGGAAAGTTGTTCTCCGCGTATTTTCCTTCGATACTATTGAAAGATATTTCGATTCAGGTTTTGATTCCCCGAAAAATGAATCCCGTGAAGTTGATTTGATACTAATACCGTAAAATTTCGTAACCACGAAAAAAAGTTTGTTGACAGAATACCGCTTTTGCAAAAGGTATTTTAGAATAAAACAAATTAAGACAGTTTTGTCAGTCGTGCCCCCAGGATCATGAAACCGACTTAGCCAATCAAAAATGACGTGAACTTTTGTAACGTCATCTGTGATTGGCTAATCTTTTTTGGCAGCACTTTGCAATACATCTTGAGATGAATATTGCAATTGAAAAATAAAATTATAAACGACAGAAATATATAGTTTCTTAGTGTTGAATAAGTGCTTCAGGGCAAGGTTTTATTTAGGAAATAATTTAGAGGATAATTTAAATAGAACTTATTTACGATTACCTCGCCACAAGTGTACCTAAATACGAGTTTACTCATTAGAGGATTCGTGATTCGTTCATTCAAATCTCGACCGAATTCAGAATCGTTCTGTGTATATTTTCGCATCAATGTCATGGCGTGCTATCACAGCCGACAGGTTGATAGCAATCACATTCCTGCAATTCCCCCAGGGTAAGCCATCACATTTCCGGGTTTTCCCTTGTTACATTTTGACGGCGGTTTGTTATTGTTTTCCGGAACTCATTTAAATATTTGTATACGAAACAATTAGTGTGGCAATATCCCAAAAGAACGCTTCGTCTTTAAGCATTCATGGACACGAATGTAACATTTTTAGCATTTTTCATTATTACTTAAACATATTGTACTAGACTTAGAAATTCAATACAAACGTTTTGATGTACTCTACGTTTTTCATCTGTTAAGTTCTAATAATTTGTTTTGACTCTCTTTGAAATGTATATATGTCTATATGTGTATATATGTAATTAAAGAAACATCTGTATATTTGCTACAACTGGGCGAAAATTTTGACATGTTATCTTTTTTCTTTTGTTAGCGTTAAGGTTTGATGAATTAAGCTAATGGGTTATAATGCGTTTTTTATACATTACTCATAACGCATTTTAAAAATTCTTGTGTTTAGTTTTATGTATATCTAGATGAAAACATATATGCAGCAGTCATTTTATAATAACTAATTAACTGTAAAAATGTGAAATTGTAGACCACAACTTGGCTTCATTGTCTGATCTTATATGCTCATTTCACTGCACATAGACGCACATATAATGATTGCGAGCTGTTATTTGTATATGTAAAATTATGCATTGTAAGTCTTATAATTCTCAAAATATTGGCACTTTTTTATGGTAATTAACATATTAGAAACGTTTCTTGATTGATTCCGATTCGTTAGTACAAAAAGGTTGGCACATATAACTTAAAATCCAGTGAGTTAAGTCTTGAAAGAAGGCGTTGTTATCGTTAGATCATTTGAAAGTGTGTTCTGTTTTCTGTAGGGTTTGAATATCAGCATATCGAAAAATGCACATCGGAGGTAAAACTGAAGTCTTGATTACTACTACAACTGACACTATAACATGAAGTAGAAATCTCCTTTGAAGACTACAAAGAACGACGCCCAACTTCAAGGTCAAACAACTAACCACAATGTAACATTATTCGATTCTTTTGATGAACATCAATGGACCAAATTAACGTCTCATCCGTTGTCGCAGACATAGCCTTTTGGTTTAATATGAAATGGTCCTAAAGGGTGGATATTACGACCGAAATAGTAACCATTAGAATATCGAGGATACTATATATGGAACTGTGGAAAAGCATTTAAAGACGAATTCGAGGAAAGCACGTCTTGGGTGAGTGAGTGAACGCTTTATGGTCTACTTGTGGGATACATATGATGTGGAGGATGGCCAAAATATTTAGATGTAACATGTAATTGGAAATCGGTCTTGTTATGAATAGTTGGAAACATCAAATTAAATCAAAGCTCTTGTTATAAGCAGTTAGATATTTGTTGAATGTGTTGGTAATTTTGGTCATTTTGAGTGAGAAATTCAATAAAAGGCACATATAAAAAGAGAGCAGATTTGATAGTTGTTTTTTTATTAGTCGATATATAGGCGAATAAGATGTCCTTTAAGATAGCATTAATAGATAAGAGTAAAAATTTATTCAATCTGGACAGACGTTAACGTTAACATTGTCATCTTTGGGAAATACTTTTGGCTCTGCCAGTCCCATCATATAACATCTAGCATGGACAGAAGTAGACGTTAAAATTGTCGTATATGGGAAGTCCTTTGGCTCTGCCTGTCCTATCACCATAACATCTAGCATGGACAGAAGTAAACGTTAAAATTGTCGTCTATGGGAAGTCCTTTGGCTCTGCCAGTCCTATCACCATAACATCTAGCATGGACAGTAGTAAACGTTAACATTGTAGTCCTTTTGGCTCTACGGCCCCTGTCCCTTACAAACCGCATTAACTAAGAAATTGGTATGATAATAGAGTTATTCACTTTCTTCGTTCAGGGAACTAAAACAATAGCCTCTGAATTGTTATTGCCAACTCACTTTCCTTAACTGTATCGGACTGGACAGATTTACATGATCTGATTTCGAGTTTGTTATTGCCTTTCTGTTGGGGTAATGCCCTTAACATACGGAAATAGTTTCACCAAGAGAGAAGACGTCATAATCGGAAGGCTTATTGAGTTGAGAGAGAGACAATGCTATTGATACTCAAGAGAATTAAATACAGCCTTTGACGGAATGCATTTCTAAAGGTTCGCTGTAGATTTCGGTGCAAGGACCGTGTGGAGGCGCCATCTACACACAGAATTGTTACGTCATAGCGACCCTTCCGGCAGTACATGGCATTGAAGAATAGTTTCTTTAATGGACATTTTATTTATAGCGTCTAGGACATATCCCCCATGTACATACATGATAATTGGTTTCCCTGATTGAAAGTATCCCACGACAGACAATTTCTTAATCAGGTACACGGCCAATGTGCTTTCCTTTTTTAAATTTGTCTTGAATAGTTATGTAGAAAACATATTGACATCCATCTGTTTCTGAAATATGATTAATATAAATTCAATATTGCAAAAACTTGTTTTTAGAAGCGATGGGGTTGAGTTTGGTTTATCAAGTGATTTACGAATATAAAGTTTATAATTATTTCCCTTGTTTCCAAATCTTTACATTTCTGATTGGCCGATTGCTTTTATTACATATGAAAACAAAGCACAGAGAATGGTGCGAAAAACCGGACGTTATCGTAACGTCACACTAGAGACTTCGACATTGCGTATTGATTTGGAAAAAATAAGTCAATGTTATCGTACGTTAAAACTATTTTATTCTATCAAACAGAATGCAAAACTGTTTTTAGGCATTAACTTTCGTAGGATTATCCTTTATCAAAATACGAAATAAAATTAGTTTCAAAATAGTGCTATATTAAAAAAATAACATTTCAAATTGGGCAAATGAAGGGGAAAAAACAGTACTATAAAAACGAACAATCGCGGCGGCCTTTCGATTACTAGATATGTTTTGTTTGCATATCATGAATTAGAAAAAGTGATGTAAAGATAAAATACTCCAGACCCATATTCTTCCATGACACCATGATAACATCCGGATTGTGTCCGTATCTCCGATGTGGAGTTAGATGTTACTTCGGAACAAGTTGGCAGATATACAGATGGTCGACTATCCTATGTTTAGTTTTGAGCCCAATAATCGAATCGATAACTTATGTGAAAGGTATATGGATTGTAAAACAAATCGACAAACTGAATGAGACGCTAATAAATATAAACACATTTTGAAATATCATCTACAACTTTTTACAGTTTTTATTTAAAACAGCGCAACGACAAATTCATTACCACACTGCAAACACAATTAGCGCAAAAATAATTTTGCGCAAATATTTACCTCGAAAAGTGATAAAACATTATTACCAATACAACATGCACGTTTGCAGTACCAGTTTGATATATTCCTTTATTTCGGAGTTTTCCGTTCTGTGTCTGACTATACTGGATCACAACATTGTTATTCCGACATTCGAATGACTAATGCACCACAAAACTCGTAAATACGTTGTATACTATGATTACCATATTGAACAAGTCTGATATGGCAAAATTATGATCTCGTGAACACATCCCCAGTGTAAATTTGATGTACCATTACTCACAACTGTGTGTGTAATTATACATTGCATATAATACAGACGGGAACATCATTTGCAACATCGGTTGTACAAAAGATCTATTCTATTTGTTATTTTTCGGCTTCATAGCCTTTATAGAGGAAATATTCCGCAGCTTCGTATAAAGGCTATGTTGGCGGAAATTTAAATATATATTTTTTGTACTATCGTATTATAAAATGGTTTTTAGAATAATTTTGACAAGTTATATATGTGAAGATGGTATTTTTGAAGACAGAATAATCTTACACAATATGAGAGGAAAAGTGATCGAGTCGATCTGGACTGGACATCAGCCTCTAGAATATTGAAAAACATATCACTTAAATTTGGCTTGATCATTTTTGTCTCTACTACATGTTGCTTCTAGCCCAAGTTTCAAACTAGTGGAAGGTAATCTTACTAGTAAAGACCTTTGCAGAGAAAGTCTTATAAACAACTTAGGGTCTGCTAGCCAGTCTAGACTCGATATCTATTAGTTATTTTTCAGTTTTGCTATTAATTACAGTTTTGACAAAACAATTATTGGTATATCTAACTGTATGCATATCCGATCGCGGTTTGATGTCTCCAATTTACAGCCAAATAATTAGAAAGAAACCGAGTGGGATGTTTATGATAAGGAACGTTATTTCTGATAAATTGCATCGTAGTTTTTAGAAATTGAAATCGACACGCTTGTCATATATCTTCGCTGTAAACATCCCCTGTTTAATTCCATTGAGGAGGAAATGATGTACTATTCCGAATTAGTTTCTATCATTTGTTATTTGTATACGTTTTCTCGCAATGTATGCAAATGATAAATAACGCCATGTATCAGACAACCAAATATTGTGTTTTCACTACTGGAGACGGATTTATTGTAAGTGATTAACACTTGTGTCTGAATCCTATTTAAACTATGTAGTACAATTGTAATGGTTGATGTATTTGATGTTAATGTTTATAAATGGATAAAATCAGATTTATATTAATGTAATTTTGTATGTTAAATGATTTTAGCGCGTTTGACAGTTGAAGGTTAATCTGCCGAAACACCAAATGAAGATTTCCACTACATATTTGTATGTCAATTTTCATTATTTTAGGTTGAACTTAGTCAATATTAAAGATGCTTTAAGCTCAGGGATTCAATCAAAGATAGAAATCATGTACAAAAAGAGAGAGAGAGAGAGCGCTTAAATATTAGCCCCTTACGCTGCCCGTCGGAGTTCATACTGTAAAATAATCCAATTAGCGTGGTCATTATACCGCAGCCTCCCAGATCCCAGTCATGAACTATGAACAATTACAGTAACTCGAATATGTGATTACGTGTTGTGGGAAAATGATCATTAACGAATTGTATTGCCTTCATGATATGTTTGCTTGCTCATACCCCCTTCACACTGGACGAAGACCGCACTACGACCTAGAAAATCATTTAGATCGTGGCAAACCGTTACACTGTCGTGAGGAGGTCTTTAGGGGCGTATTACCAACGCAGCTAGGTCGTCATTGCGCGCGAAAGAGCGTGGTTGTGCTACGACTATTTTGAACATGTTCAAAATTTACGTAGCAAGGTCGTGGTGTTTAAGAGTCGTAGTGAAATTGTATCATGCACGTAGACGGAGCGTAGTGACAGCGGGTGCAGCGTAGTATTAACATAGGACTCGCGAGGCTTGGTCGTCAAAACTATGATGCAATAATCCCTACGCTGGTCTGGCGTTCGAACTACGATCGCTTGACGCTTGCACTGCGACGGCTGCATTTTGACTACGGTATCAATAAGTCTAAGCTACGCGCCTCCTACGGAAATTCCCGCTCTTGGTACGATCAAGAGGACCATAATACGTTCTCACGACGAGGCCCCCACGACCGTTTTACGTTGTCACCATATCTATATATATACAGATTTCAAAGCCATCCTTAATTCACCGTCTGAACATCATTACAGTTACTTTAACACAGTAATTATGAGAGGGACAAAAAGAGGTGGTCGAGGCAGATGTTTTACGAAAACGGCTAGAGTACCTTCTGCAACTTCGCTAGCAAAGGGTATTAGTCCAATCGAACTAATAACCTTGGCTGGCGAAGTTATACCTCCTGCAGCCAGTGACCAACGCACATCCTGATTTGAAATATACCTTGCAATAGCGCAAGGTGCATCAAAGCTTGTTTTTCCATTTTAAGGTGTTTCCTTCTCAGTAAAGAATAGAACTGAGAGAGGAGGTCAGAGACATCGTATATATAGTAATCGTCGGTCGAGCCTGACAAAGTCGTGGAAATAACGTAGCGCAAACATGATACTCGTGGAAGCAGCGGGATACTAGCGTAACAGCATCCGGGCCTAGTCGTATAATATCGTACTGGCATCATGGTTTGTCGTTGTATAATCGTGCTAAGAACGTACTGTTGACGTAAAGAATGTGGCACAAAGCTATTTTTGCGGATGGTAGGAGCGTATCAGTCTCGTTATAACAGTCACACTGAAGACGATTTTCAAAAAGTTTCAAGATCTCGGTACGATCTTAATGGTCCTGGAGGTCGTGGAGAGCGCTTAGCAGAGTCTTCAACCAGTGTGAAGGGGTCTTGTCATCAACTGTTTCCATCATCAAGTTCACAGACGCTGCCGCACTTTTCGCATTCTTTTGACCGATCGTCGCTGTGGATTCCATTCTGTGTTGAGACAGACCGGATATTTTACCAATGTTAATGACATAGCTTCCTGCTAATCGCTCCAAATTGCTCATCCGTTAGCAGAATAACAAGATGGACGTGTCTAACTGTGTGTGCGTGTGATCATCTTATTTGGTCGGTACAGTAACTTTGTACTCATAATAGCCGATGGCTATCAGAAGTATTTAAAAATAAGCCTGAAGCCAATTGTCAGAGAACTCCGTTTGGACAGAATGCTTAATAGAATAGTGGATACGGGACCTGCCGAATGGACATTTGCGTTGCAGAAATAGTTTTAAACATTTATTTATGTTTGGCGATATAAGTATGATGATATTGACTCATATTTGAAATTCTAATTCATCATATGTGTTGTAACGTTTGATCATTTTGATGTAAAATTCATTTCAATATAGCAGCTACCATGTAAAGAGTTGGAGTATGATAACTATTTTTATAATATTTTATCTTTGCGATAACGCACGTCAAAAGCAACGCTTCTCTTTAAATCTTCAAAACCCAATTAACTCTGGTCTATGACAAACTTTAACATTGTGGTATATTGCGATTCATTGTTTTTGCGGTTCCTATGAAATGTTAACTTTGCGCAAATGCATTAAATTAATTTTTCTGTTCGTGTTTGTAGTAAAATGTGACCATTTTTATTATGTATTGATTTAAACATACATTAAAGTAATATTTTATATACAAGGTGATTTGTTATTCTGTCTTTAGCCGTTTGTTTTAATTAGATCTAGACAGCTCCATATCATCACCTGTTATTATACCTCAAGTGAGAAACCTGCATTCTGATTGGTCGAGAGATATTGGTATTTTACACTATCACACGGCAGATAACATTAGAACAATAGGAAACAATAGACACGTCCGTAGCAACCCCCTAGCAACGGGTGATAGTGTATTTTTTCTAAATTAGTGTAAAATCTATCTGGAGCTATTTAGTAATAGTTTTGCCAAATTAGTCTGTTTATCAATTTAAAAAATCATATTAAGGACGGAGCTTTCCGTTCACGCTTTTTCGCTTACCGTCAAAACGTGTCACCTAATACTACCTGCATTAGAGGGTGACAGTGCCTAGTGTCATCCCGAGGATATCACTGTCACCCTAGAGTGGTTTTTGTCCCTATGTGAACAAATACTATCTGCATTAGAGGGTGACAGTGCTTAGTCACTCTCTAATGCAGGTAGTATTTATTTTATTATACCAAAAGTCTAGAAACAAAACTAGTTTTCAAGTATTTGCAATCTATTGAAACATTTTAACTCGCAAAAGTCGAACAGTCACTGTCGGCAGTAATATAGCATATCAGCTTCTACTCAGTACCGCTAACTATCATTGCATTATTAAAAGAATACCCACAATAAACATTTAGTGAAAATTCTTGTTGTCTTGTCTCATGCGTTTGTTAAAATCTTACGTTTTTGTAAGTCTCAATGAATTTTGGTTTCGTCCCATCGTCTGTTTACAACATTAGCAACGTCAAGAGACGCTTGAAATCGCATGTATTCGATCCGTTCACCTAATCACCGACGGTTCATAAAAACCAACATGTAGCGCTTGGACGGTAAGCGAAAAGGCGTAAACGGGAAGCTCCGTCATTTATTTGAAAAAAAATATATATCGATAAACAGACTATTTTGGCAAAACTATTACTAAATAGCTCCAGATCAATTTTGAAAAAACAAAGATGGCGTCGAAAAAAGAAACGAGTGCGCATCTTTTTTGGGCGGTTAATATTTTGCACTGTCAAAAATACACTATCACCCGTTGCTAGGGGGTTGCTACGAACGTGTCCATTGTTTCCTGTTGTTCTTATATGATACCTGCCGTGTGATAGTGTAAAATACCAAATATCTTTCGACCAATCAGAATGCAGGATTTTCACTTGAGGTATAATACATGTAGTTATATATTACCGCACTGATACACAATATACACATTTTTTTATCATATCAACATCTTCAAAAATCCTATATTTTCTCTTCTTTCCAAAAGGCGTTGTCCTTCCTAACGACTCCCTTCACACTTCTTCACATTTTGCCTTCAGTTGAGCGCTTGCCCTTTTGAGAAAGGCTGTGCGTTCTGTTCCCTGGCCGAGACACATCATAGTCTATAAAATTGAAATTGAAACTGTTTAAGTACTGTAAGGTCTATTGAAAGTGAATTAGGTAGAAACACATTTTGAAAGATGGTATTTCTCAAAACAAAATATATTTATCCCGACGAATGAGAGCGATCAGTTAGCTTTACTGTTCTGAAGTAACGATCAATACATACTATAAGGAGAGAATGTCGTAAGTTATAACGCTCTCACATAAGATGAAAACTACAACAAACCTCTCTCTGCAAGACAAATGATGGTATACAAACAATGAGGTCTATATCAATTAATAAAGTGGCATTTACCTGCCATACCAACGACGTCTACAGCTTGAAAGTACTTGACAGTACTAGGAATCCATGTGATCAAGTACATAGTGCCAATCAGATCATATCACCTATAGAGGCCACTCGAAATGTCTGGCCGCAATATTCACCGAAAATATACGATGTAAACATCATTCTTTTAACCTTGCCTAGAAAAAACCAGACTTCCATGCTTAATCGATTACACAATGACCTACATATACGTCTCGAGCGGTCAAGTCATGTCAGTGATGACCAAACTACGGATATATTTAATGGCCAATTACGGTTTGACCTCGTCTGTGAGTGATAAAACACACTAGTTGGAAATAAAGTAGAGCAATAGGGCAGATTTCAAGAGGGAACCCACATACATATTAAAATCACAGGGATTTGAAAATTAGTTACAGTTTATATAGTTATGGACCAAGCAGGGTGTCCAAAGACCATTAATAGGACGTTTTAGAGATAATATAAATCTCGTTCTCGTCATAGTACTGTATACGTGAATATTTTTAGAACGTACATGTGATATAATAAAATCACTTTTAATTCATTTGAAAAAATATCAACACCTAAGTTCACATTGATCGACCTAGCCGCGATTTCTCGAAAACTTAAAGGTAGGTTTCGCCCAACCAAATAAGTTTTTTTTGTGAAATGGGATAAACGGAAGAAAAGATGGAAAAACATATTAAAATACCTCAATTTAATTTCTTTATGCGTTTGAGATTGAACAAATGTGTCTTGAATACAAAATTGAAGGAAATCCTTGATTTTATTACGGTGTCCGTCAGACAAAATAGTATGCAAATGAAGCTGCGATGGATTGTGTTGTCGAAGTTTCGCGCATGCGCATTGTCACGCACTAAAAGTAAACAAAATGGCTGAACGAAAGTGTGTGAGATAAAGAAAAATATATCTGAATCGGCAACAAAGTGGAGGAAATTATAATGGATTCGGTAGCGTCCTAGGATATCTATAGGGAATTAAATTCAGAGATGGCATGTACAATAGAAGAAACAGAAGCCACATCTCAAGTGGAACTTGCCCGAATCTGTTGGGACTCGTGTAACGGCATTGCACGTGGTGAGTTAAATTTCAACACATATGCCAGCGCACAAACAGCCGCAGACTAACTACATGTATATTTGGTGTACAAAGCTAGCGAGCGCATGTAAGTAACATGAAGTGTTTTAGATTATATGATATGTATAAACAGTCCATCGCACTTCGATTTGTTGTTGTTGTTTTTTTAACTAAACATGCCGTGTCAAGACTGTCACTTCTATCTGACATTTTGTTGCACGCTTCCGTTTGTTGATGCGGCCTCGTTTTGGAAAAAAATACGTCATGTTCTATGTAAAGCTTGACTTCACTCTATTTTTAGAGGAGTATTTTCCTGGTCAAGCTAGGCAACTGACCATCCATATTGTTCGCTGTATGCATTGAAAATGATCTGAAGATTATATCTATGTACAGGATAAATTTCAATTTCGTAGTCTGTATATTTCATTGGGCGAAACCTACCTTTAAGTCAAAAACTGACTTAGGTCATAAATGTTCATATAAGTTACAAAAGGAAAAAAAACTAAAGTCTGCACTTTTGTTTCGAGAAATCGGGTTTGTCGCGATAGCCCATTATTTTTAAACTATTTTTTTATCAATTAAAAAAAATGTTACGTTTAGTGTCATACAACGGCTAAGGTAAGCGTGTATGACTGTCTGAATGTTTTTGGAGGCTATAATATGTATTCTCTTCTTCCTACCTGACTTTCTTCCTGTCGTATCCGTTGACTCCACATCTACGGAAATGAATACATTCGGTCAAACCATGTGGCCAAGTTGGGGTCTACAATTTCATTTCACTTTTGTACAGTGTTCAAAGTAATTTTTAAGTGATACATTAAAAACAAGAAATTTTATACATAAATTATGTGGTCTAACTAACGTTTACAAGACATCATTCAATGTTTGTCTACCTATTTGAATGATTTGTTTAGCTTAATTCAACAAACCGGATGGTTTTCAATAGATTACTGAAAAAATATAAAATGTTAAAATTCCCGTGCATTTAACATTTAACTTTCAAATTAAAGAACTTAGGTTAGGTCTTTCTTTCACTAATTCCTAAAAGGGTAAGTAATTTGCCGAAAACTTGAGTTCAAATCCCTGTTCTTCTTAAAGAGGAATGGAAATCAACGGCAAGAGCGGAGTTCGAACCTGGGTCGTCAATGTATAATCCAGATTCTCTATCAAACCACCTGGCTGTGGGACCCGATTCAGAACCCCTTAGTCAAATATTCAACTCACGTTAGCAAGGCTTTGTCACGACACCAAAGAAGAAACCGGGTGAGAAACAGGAACTTCATGCCGAAGGAATTACCAATTGAGTTACCTGGTCGCCAATTTTCTTCGTTTGCCCATGACAATTGTGCGTGCATAGTTGGTAAAATTGGTTATTTTAATCATAGATTTCCGGAATCTCTGTTCAATATAGTTATCGCCCCTTCGTTTTCACAACAGACAATGGCTATACGACGTAAATAATTGCAGTGACGTCACAATGCCAATGACGCCATAAGATAGCAACTAGTTGCTGTCACGTGGTCTAAGGAAGCCTTCTTTGACAACGCCAGACTAAGTTTTCGTCTTAGAAATTATTTTCCAAATTCTTAACGTACACCTCTTTAATCATGTATAGACTATCTATCCCCCAGCCCAAGCCCCTGGAGACCGCACTACAAAGGTAGGTTTGGGGAATACTTCTGTATTGGGAACATTTATGTAGGTTTGTGGAAGACTTCTATAAGTTTAGGGAATACTCCTGTAGGTTTTGGGTATTGGGAATATTTCTATAGGTTTGTGGAAACTTCTGTAAGTGTAGGAATTCATGAGGAATACTTCGTCTGGTAGGTTTGTTGAATTCTTCTTTAATAGGGATACTTTTGCAGGTTTTGGGAATACTTCTGTAGGTTTGAGGAATATCTGTAGGTTTATGTGCAGGTTTTGGGAATATTTAAAATACTTCTGTAGGTTTGGGAAAACTTATGTATACTTGTGGAATACTTCTGTAAGTTTATGGAATACTTCTGTAGCTTTGTGGAATACTTTTGTATAGGTTTGAGAAATATTTCTTTAGATTATGGAATATATTTCTGTATAGGTTTGGGTAATATACTTGTACATGTATGTTTGTGGAATAATTCTGTAGGTTTACGGAATACTTTTGTAGGTGTCTCGATAAAGAAGCGGAATACCTTGTGAATATTGGACATTCTATTTTGTCTGCATTAGTATTACTTCTTTATCCTATTTATCTACATATCTTAGCGATATAAAATTCTAAAAATAATTGCCGATTTTATTTTTTTGTCTGTTTACTTATTTGCAGTGTTGAACAGATTTACAGATACGCAGATATGATGATGAATCACGTGATCTCCCCAGTGACATTATTGGACATACCTTATCCCATCTATGTTTTACGGAACATAGCCAACTCCGAAAAGACATCATTCGATGGTAAATATGTAACATTTTTGTGTTTTCTTTGTTGTATTTGTACAAAAACGTCAGCACGACGATTCGACGCTAGCAGCTATTAATTAACACTGTTGACCATAGGACAACTCCTTCTCTCCTCCCCTGTCCATCTTCCTAGACATTTCTCCATTCTGACAATCCATTGTTCTAGGCCTCCAGACCATTGTTGCCTTAATGCAGGACGTCGCTTACATAGCATGTAACGCCGTGACGTCAGCCGGAAATACAGGCACCGTGTACAGGACTTCCGGTTGTATGTAAGTATGGAACATAACAAAAACTATAACAAAATAAGACTAAAATTGTTAGTCAAAATTATCAAGTTAAATTCTGGAACAAGTGATTGACTCGGCATTTATTTTCATCTTATTAGCTCGCCTATTCGAAGAATAGGGGGAGCTAATGTTGTCACCCCGGTGTCGGCGTCGGCGTCAGCGTCAGCGTTGGCGTCCCATTTCACGTTAAAGTTTTTGAGCAAGTTTCTGTTTCGTCAATTGTTTAAGCTTAAGTCATCATAAATGTTTATGATTTTATTTTCCTAATGTGTATGGATGCTGAACGTGATAATAAAACCAATTTGGGGCCCTTTAGGGGGTTTTTGAGTCTGTTAATTTGTCATATTTCCATGTTAAAGTTTTTGAGCAAGTTTCTATTTTGTCAATTGTTTAAGCATAAGTCATCATAAATGTTTATGATTTTATTTTCCTAATGTGTATGGATGCTGAACGTGATAATACAACCAATTTGGGGCCCTTTAGGGGGTTTTTGAGTCTGTTAATTTGTCATATTTCCATGTTTAAATAGTAAATACTTGAACATCAACTTTTTCTGAATAGGCGAGCTTTGCTGTTCTCCAACAGCTCTTGTTGTAATTTTGCAGGTTTAATTCTTCCGAAACTAAAGACCTACATTTAATGATCGCAGAACTTAACAGACGTGCCAATTCTCACAAAGACATTCTTCCAAGACTCCAGGATCTGCAAGAGGTATTTACTTGTTATCTTAAGTCAGAGGTCAAATAAATAGTAATAGCTGTTAGATAGTCATGACCCCTGTAGTATACCTTAATCACCCAAATATAAAGTATGGTATAATGGTGATGTAGCAATGATTGGTCAGGGTAAAAGTCTTCCAACCAATCAAAGGGATTGGATGACAATGATGACACTTTTTGATACACAATTACTTTTGAATTCTTTGGTTTCTCAGGATTCCATGGATAGCTACAATCATCTCACAAAACGGAAACTTTTGCTTGCGTCACAA
Source organism: Argopecten irradians (assembly GCF_041381155.1). Taxonomy (NCBI): domain Eukaryota; kingdom Metazoa; phylum Mollusca; class Bivalvia; order Pectinida; family Pectinidae; genus Argopecten; species Argopecten irradians. The sequence goes on from NC_091138.1 coordinate 45,054,863, forward strand.
GAAAAGAAATTAGCATTGATGGAAAAAGATCACACATCCTACGAAGTCGCTTCAAAGAAATGGCTAAATTACAAAATGAAAGTAGAAAGCGCCAGTTTCGCCCACAACAAGAATACAACCCACTTTCAGGAACTGTTGTATAGAGAACGGAGACTTCGTCTAGATATGGAAGAGGTATAGTTTTATTGTAATTCAGTACAAAACTTATTGATCTTAACCATCCAAAATATTCCGTATTCTGTATTTCTGAAAATCATGATGCGGTTTTTTTCGAAATGTCAAGCAAAATTTTACAGTAAAAGTTTACAACTTAAAATTGCGAACTTAAATCGATGTCTTTCTACAATAAATCATGATCGCTTCGGGAAAAAAAAGGTTTACAAAAATCCGAAGATTATTGTTTAAGTGTATATCGACAACAAAAGAGACGGTGATATACTTATATTTTCTCATATTTGAAGAAGAAATGATTCAAAATGTATTTTTAAACGCTATGATCGTCAGTTTGACCATTATTCCGTTACAGCTCCAGCAGGAACTACGCCAACTTCTGAGGGAGAAAATTGAAATCAGACTCCGAAAAAGTCTTGATAATATGGCGACGACTATTGAACTGGTTGACTTGGAATGTAGTAATATTAGGTTAGTTCTATAAATAGACACAACGCCACAAATACAGCTTCAATTGTAGGCTGTAGTGATATTAGGTTAGTTCTATAAATAGACACTTGTCACAAAAACAGCTTCAACTGTAGGCTGTAGTGATATTAGGTTAGTTCTATAAATAGACACTTGTCACAAAAACAGCTTCAACTGTAGGCTGTAGTGATATTAGGTTAGTTCTATAAATAGACACTTGTCACAAAAACAGCTTCATCTATAGGCTGTAGTGATATTAGGTTAGTTCTATAAATAGACACAACGCCACAAAAACATCTTCGTCTGTAGGCTGTAGTAATATTAGGTTAGTTCTATAAATAGACACAACGCCACAAAATCAAGAAAATATGAACATTTATGTTACATAGGCGTTGATTTGCGTAAAATCTGTGTGAAATATATATTTCAGAGAAGAATTAAAACATATTTCAACAGCACTTTGTTTTCAGGTTCATGTAATTTACCCGACATACTCATTATAATGCCTCTTTATTCCTTCAGATTCCAGATTGTGAAATCTCGTATCAGCACCATCGATGTTCGAGATATCGCCGAGAGCTTAATTCCAAAATGCAGTATGGAATATGAATACCCAAACATACAAGTAAGTGAATTATAAACTAACAAACAATCAACAGAACGAGCAATACGATTTATTTACTGTTGAAGGTCCTTAATTTTCATATTAGATATATCATTTCTTCAAAAATGACAAAAGCAATATCTAATGTGCATATTAATTCTCAGAAATACGTGGGTCAAAGAACGGCACCCTGAAGAAGACAGTGTTCGTGCAATAAAATTCACAGAGGAATATTAAATCGGTGTTTCTAAAAATAGAAACACCGAGTCCATATGCCATATATTGAACGGCGCGTAATCATAAATCAGCCAATGAAAAAGGTGAAAATCAGAGCATGTCTAATATATTTCTATATCGGCCCAGTAAACACTAGCTGATTACATTAATTATATGTTTTTAACAGGAAATCATCAAGGCCACCGGCTTCTCAGAACCCTTACCAACAAGTCACATGGTTTACCTGTCACGGCACCAAAAGGATAAAACGGGCGACAAAGAACTCTTGATGGCAACCCCGGAATGCAATGATATAAGTACGTAAAGTTGTGAATGGTTATGCCATAATTAACAGAAAGTAATGTTTCCCTGAAATTGTTGTTACAAGAATTGGTAAATTTCAGGATGGAATATATTATTGTTATATAAGAATGTTTCATATTATTTTTAAAATAATCTGGAAAATCGTCATTTATCTAATCGAAAGTCCTAGTGAACATGGAGTAGTAAATATACATATGTATTTTTTTTATGAATTTTGGACCTTTTACATAAGGTGTTATATAACCGAATAGAATAAATAATAAGCGAGGACGTAGCCCGCAGTCATTATTTCAAATTCTACAAGGGTGATATAAACACTATAAGAACCAACAAAAAAGGTCCATAATTTGTATATTAGATATGTCGTTTCTTTAACAAATGTCAAATAAATCTCAAATGTGCATATTAATTACAAGAAAAGTATTGGTCAAAGAACGCTACCCTGAAGAATGGGGCATTAGTGCAATATGAAGTACGCAAAGGAATATTAACTTGGTACTTCTAAAACTGGGAACACCAAGTAAATATGTCATATATTGAACGTCACGTGATCTTGTATTAGCCAATGGAAATAGTGGAAAATCAGAGCATATCTACAAATGTAATACACGTGTCTAACTGTCTGGTCCTTGATACAGAGGCAAATGGAGATCTGGACAGGAATACAAACAACGGATGTTACCTCAAGGTGGTGGGGACCAAACCCGCACAGGGACCAGAGTTTCTGAAGTTAAAGCGAGGTAAGTGTTGACATGTACTGATACATTTTTTATATACATGTATAAACAAAGATAAATTGATTAATGAATACATAAATTCCATTTTTTCGAAAAGTTTTGTACAATTTTTGCCTGTATAATGTTTCTTTACAGATCACACTTTCAAACAGAAGTTGACGGTCATGAACGGTGAGGTAGCGTTTGGTTGGGCGAGGAAAGGACGGTTTGGACAAAAGAAATGGGGATTTTACGACTCCCAGCTGGTCACTAGGGTGGTGTGACGTCATACTGGTCACAAGGGTGATGTGACGTCAGATTTGAAATCATGAAGGCATAATTTTGGAGTAGTCTGCTGCAGCAGATACAAGTTCATTCCGGAAAGAAGGACTTTTGATGTCAAAATTTTTCTAGATAATTCAATTATTCGTATATCGAAGTATAGTTTCAAATCGCCTTAATTAATTACCGTATCATTACATTTTCAACTTTAATAAATCATTAATAATATCTATATTGTGACGTGTTATTAATGTCAAAGAGTTTTTTTAGTTTTTAGTTTAAAAGTATTTTATTGCAAACAAATTTACAAAGGGATCGGGCACAAGTAATAACAACTAATTAAAGCCCCCTCCAAAAGAGTGATGAGTACACTCAGAAGAACGGTTATTTGATTAATTGATTGGTATTGATTTTATACCAATGGTACCGACTGTATACCAATGGTACCGACTGTATACCAATGGTACCGACTGTATACCAATGGTACCGACTGTATACCAATGGTACCGACTGTATACCAATGGTACCGACAGTATACCAATGGTACCGACTGTATACCAATGGTACCGACTGTATACCAATGGTACCGACTGTATACCAATGGTACCGACTGTATACCAATGGTACCGACTGTATACCAATGGTACCGACTGTATACCAATGGTACCGACTGTATACCAATGGTACCGACTGTATACCAATGATACCGACTGTATACCAATGGTACCGACTGTATACCAATGGTACCGACTGTATACCAATGGTACCGACTGTATACCAATGGTACCGACTGTATACCAATGGTACCGACTGTATACCAATGGTACCGACTGTATACCAATGGTACCGACTGTATACCAATGGTACCGACTGTATACCAATGGTACCGACTGTATACCAATGGTACCGACTGTATACCAATGGTACCGACTGTATACCAATGGTACCGACTGTATACCAATGGTACCGACTGTATACCAATGGTTACCGACTGTATACCAATGGTACCGACTGTATACCAATGGTACCGACTGTATACCAATGGTACCGACTGTATACCAATGGTACCGACTGTATACCAATGGTACCGACTGTATACCAATGGTACCGACTGTATACCAATGGTACCGACTGTATACCAATGGTACCGACTGTATACCAATGGTACCGACTGTATACCAATGGTACCGACTGTATACCAATGGTACCGACTGTATACCAATGGTCCGACTGTATACCAATGGTACCGACTGTATACCGTACCGACTGTATACCAATGGTACCGACTGTATACCAATGGTACCGACTGTATACCAATGGTACCGACTGTATACCAATGGTACCGACTGTGTACCAATGGTACCGACTGTATACCAATGGTACCGACTGTATACCAATGGTACCGACTGTATACCAATGGTACCGACTGTTACCAATGGTACCGACTGATACCAATGGTACCGACTGTATACCAATGGTACCGACTGTACCAAACGACCAATGGTACCGACTGTATACCAATGGTACCGACTGTATACCAATGGTACCGACTGATACCAATGTACCGACTGTATACCAATGGTACCGACTGTATACCAATGGTACCGACTGTATACCAATGGTACCGACTGTATACCAATGGTACCGACTGTATACCAATGGTACCGACTGTATACCAATGGTACCGACTGTATACCAATGGTACCGACTGTATACCAATGGTACCGACTGTATACCAATGGTACCGACTGTATACCAATGGTACCGACTGTATACCAATGGTACCGACTGTATACCAATGGTACCGACTGTATACCAATGGTACCGACTGTATACCAATGGTACCGACTGTATACCAATGTACCGACTGTATACCAATGGTACCGACTGTATACCAATGGTACCGACTGTATACCAATGGTACCGACTGTGTACCAATGGTACCGACTGTATACCAATGTACCGACTGTATACCAATGTTACCGACTGTATACCAATGGTACCGACTGTATACCAATGTTACCGACTGTATACCAATGTTAATACCGACTGTATACCAATGGTACCGACTGTATACCAATGTTACCGACTGTATACCAATGGTACCGACTGTATACCAATGGTACCGACTGTATACAATGGTACCGACTGTATACCAATGGTACCGACTGTATACCAATGTACCGACGTATACCCAATGTACGACTGTATACCAATGTACCGACTGTATACCCAATGGTACCGACTGTATACCAATGGTAACCGACTGCATATCAATGGTACCGACTGTATACCAATGGTACCGACTGTGTACCAATGGTACCGACTGTATACCAATATACCGACAGTATACCAATGGTACCGACTGATATCAATGGTACCGACTGTATACCAATGGTACCGACTGTTACCAATGGTACCGACTGATATCAATGGTACCGACTGTATATCAATGGTACCGACTGTGTATACCAATGTAACTATACAATGGTACCGACTGTATACCAATGGTACCGACTGTATACCAATGGTACCGACTGATATCAATGGTACCGACTGTATACCAATACCGACTGTATACCAATGGTACTGTATACCAATGGTACCGACTGTATACAATGTACCGATGTACCAATGGTACCGATGATACAATGGTACCGACTGTATACCAATGGTACCGACTGTATACCAATGGTACCGACTGTGTACCAATGGTACCGACTGCATACCAATGGTACCGACTGTATACCAATGGTACCTACTGTATATCAATGGTACCGACTGTATAACAATGGTACCGACTGTATACACAATGGTGTCGACTGTATATCAATGGTACCGACTGTATACACAATGGTGTCGACTGTATATCAATGGTACCGACTGTGTACCAATGGTATCGACTGTATACCAATGGTACCGACTGTATACCAATGGTACCTACTGTATATCAATGGTACCGACTGTATAACAATGGTACCGACTGTATATACCAATGGTACCTACTGTATAACAATGGTACCGAACTGTATACCAATGGTACCGACTGTATAACAATGGTACCGACTGTATAACAATGGTACCGACTGTATACCAATGGTACCGACTGTGTATCAATGGTACCGACTGTATACACAATTGCGTCGACTGTATATCAATGGTACCGACTGTATACACAATGGTGTCGACTGTATACCAATGGTACCTACTGTATACCAATGGTACCGACTGTATACCAATGGTTCCGACTGTGTACCAATGGTACCGACTGCATACCAATGGTACCGACTGCATATCAATGGTACCGACTGTATACCAATGGTACCGACTGCATATCAATGGTACCGACTGTATACACAATGGTATCGACTGTATACCCAATGGTACCTACTGTATACCAATGGTACCTATTGTATACCAATGGTACCTACTGTATACCAATGGTACCTACTGTATACCAATGGTACCGACTGTATACACAATGGTATCGACTGTATAATCAATGGTATCGACTGTATACCAATGGTACCGGCTACATATCAATGGTACCGACTGTATACACAATGGTACCGACTGTATACCCAATGGTACCGACTGTATACCAATGGTACCGACTGCATATCAATGGTACCGACTGTATACACAATGGTATCGACTGTATAATCAATGGTATCGACTGTATACCAATGATACCTACTGAATACCAATGGTACCGACTGTGTACCAATGGTACCGGCTGTATACCAATATTACTGACTGTATACCAATGGTACCTACTGTATACCCAATGGTACCGACTGTATGCCAATGTTACATAACTATATACCAATGTCACCGACCGTTAACGAATGTTACAAGACTGTATACCGATGGTACCGATTGTATACCAATGTTACATAACTGCATACCAATGGTACCGATAGTGTACCAATGGTACCGACTGTATACCAATGACACCGACTGTTTACGAATGTTACATGACTGTATACCAATGTTACATGACTGTATACCAATGTTACAGACTGTATACCGTTGTTACATGACTGTATACCAATGTTACAGACTGTTTACGAATGTTACATGACTGTTTACCAATGTTACAGACTGTTTTACCAATGTTGCATGACTGTATACCAATTTTACATGACTGTATACCAATGTTTTAAAATGACTGTATACCAATGTTACAGACTGTATACCGTTGTTACATGTTTTAATGAACTGTATACCAATGTTTTAAGACTGTATACAATGTCAATGTTTAAATGACTGTTTACCAATGTTACAGACTGTATACCGTTACATGACTGTATACCATGTTTACATGACTGTATACCAATGTTAATTGACTTAAAATGACTGACTGTATACCAATGTTGTTACATGACGACCAATGTTTTAAAATGTTACATGTTCGATGTTACTGTATACCGTTGTTACATGACTGTATACCAATGTTTTAAAATGACTGTATACCAATGTTACAGACTGTTTACGAATGTTACAGACTGTTTACCAATTTTACATGACTGTATACCAATGTTACAGACTGTTTACGAATGTTACAGACTGTTTACCAATGTTACATGACTGTATACCAATTTTACATGACTGTATACCAATGGTACCATAATACTGACTGATGTCAGTTGTACTTTTGCCTTTAAACACAGCGTTGTCATGCAGGCGTGAAGTGTGTGTGTTTTTGGAGGCTTCGGTTGAGGCTTCTTGTAAATTAGAACTCATGTCCCTTTTATTGTGCTACATGTATATCACTAAGCATGCCGCCGAAGACACACACCCCATCCGGTCACATTATACTGACAACGGGCGAACCAGTCGTCCCACTCTCTTAATGCTGAGCGCTTAGCAGAACCAGACACCACCATTTGTATAGACTATGGTGTGTCTAAGCCAGCGGACATGACCAAGAGCCTACCTCACAAGGGCGAGCACTCATGCAACAAAAGGCCGAAAGTGATGCGGGGTCAATGGGGAAATTAGGAACAAGGAAGTTAGTCAGAAAATGACTTAGCTATTGCTAAGATAATATGCCAATCAATCAATCAACTTGTATGTGTTATATTGAAAATAACAGTGAAGTACGTCCATATATGTAACAAATTTCCAGATTTCTATATGATTGAATAATAACCCGCATTTGAACCACTGTCTAGAACGAGTGTAAGTATTGGGGATACAAAATGAACTCCATTTAGTCAGCCATAGGTGAGGCTACTGTCGGGAATACAGCACCAGAAATGATATTGCATGAGAACGTGTATTAGCGATACAAAATAAACTCCAAAAAGTGTACTTTTATCGAGTACGCATAGTCTAACATAGATGGAGCTAGCACGACCTTTGATTTCTCCGAAATAAATCCTTGACATCCAGACACACGCAATCGTTAGACATTATTTGAAAAAAAACCTGTATTCTCCGAGTCGGCTGGTCCTTTTGCTAGATGGAAAATGTGTCCATATTGGTGATGGATTACCTCACCATACAATATTTTCATAACCCGAAATGACATTTGTCCCGATTTGCTTTTTGGTTCAATAAAAGATCAGAAAACCTCATATATTTTCAAACGGTTGCGATGTTATGTATCAGAAAGATATTTCCCCCAATAATTTGATTGCCTTAACACACGAAAGGATAATAAGAATATCTCCCGTTGTGTGTCAAAAGGTGTTCGGCAGCTCGAATAGGCGTTAGAAAGCATTTGTCTACGCATGTGACCTATTTCAAAAACTGATCGTGCAAGTAGATTATCCTATTGTCATACTGCAAAACATGTCGGCATATCCTTCCATTTACTTATTAAGACGAACCGATCGCATGTGAAGCTTTCGAATTGCATGTCTGCCAAAAAATCGGGAGAGCATTTGGCTAATCCTTCAAATTGATAAATATACGAATTCGCACATTTGTCAATTTCTAATATTATTACAGGAATTATACAGGATATATATTGTTTGTTATTCTTGCCATTTTATTCAAGGTATATTTATTTTATATATTACATATGTAATTACATATATTTAAGTTCACAGAAATTAACTGAAATTGAATATAGTGAAATTCAATTTTCCGCGAATAATTAAGCATTATTCTCAAATATCTTTTGCAGTTATGAAGTCATAACCAAAAAAACGGAAGGACGTTTTCAGCGGCGAAGCTTCTATGAAAAAGAATGTCCATATTGAGAATAATGCTTATAATATAATTCGGATAACTCACTCAGGTACTAATTAGGCATAAATTTCCGTGATTTTACTTACCTTACAATAAAACAAATTTTAAAATTCCTCGCGAAACCGTTTTGTATATATGGCGTCATAATACATGACGTATTATACTTTCGGTCTATGGAAAAATAACCTCAAAGATCTAACCAATAAAAATGAGTGTAACATATGACATAAGATAATCAACATCTAGACAGTACTACATATACATTTCATACAGCATATTCTAACAACAGTTCGATGATTTATAGGCCTAAGTAATCTAATGTATCGGTAGTCATTATATTTGAGATCCGGGACGTGTAATGAATACTGATTATTGATAATAAGAAATGTGGTTATTATAAACTTGTTTCTGTCACGGAAATAGCAATCTCATTTGGGTATGATTTCTGGGAACATCGTTTTCAGACTATAGGAAATATACAATGATCATATGTCACCGAATACTGGTAATAGCAAAAAAAGAGTACCGGCGGTATGCATAGGATCAAGTATAGAATTTCACAATTTGTTCCTACCTACATCAAGGACGTAGATAAATCCCTGCCTACAGTAACAGAACTATCTCTATGAATACTCAAGCCTCACTTATACGTACATATTATCGGTAGAGGATTTTGCTAATGTTCAGAGATCCCAGGTTCGAACCCCGATCAGGTCGCTATATTTTCTCCTTTCTTTTTGGTCGGCACATACAGTTTCATATTATTGATGCTGATCACAACTTACGGCATCCTCGATACTGCAGGGGCTACTAACACTGAAGTTATACCCACAGTGATAGTAACGCCTTGTGTATCTGGGTTTAACTGAATTTATGGATTACTGGATTAGTTATCGCGGCCCAATTTCTGGAAATGATCTTCAGTTAAAACAAACTTTGGTCAAAAGAAAGGACGGTCTTACGTCAAATAGATATTCTCATATATATAGATAAGTGAAGACAAAACACGTATAAATAAATGCCCATCCCAGATACATTTTTATTTCAATCAATTTGCAATGTACAAGTACACGTGTTTGCTGATGGCCGAACATTAATAATATTTAACTTGTATTTATATTCTTATCAGATAAGAGTTCATATGGTCATAACGGCTCCATAGCTCAGTTGGTTAGAGCGCCAGTCTAGTAAACTGGAGGTCGAGGGTTCGACTCCCTCTGGAGCCTTTTCTTTTATAGGTCCTCTATTCAAAGATGGATAACACTTGATTTTGATAACGAAACTTAATTTTTTTTTTTTTTTTTTTTAACTTTAAATTTTCAATGTTTTTTTCTCCTTTTGAGAAATAGGTCACTTCTCTATGTACGATATGGTAAAACAATCAAAATAATCTTGAAAATCACTATATCTAGGTTTTTAATGTAGCTATGTTGTCACTTTAATATTGCAAATACCAAAAGCATCATTTGTTAATGTTATCGATGGCGTCAGATTACTTTACTATCAAATCTTGTAGATGTCTTACTTTTACATTCAAAAAAATCGTCGGGGATACAATGCAAAACATGGCTTCTGTATTTTTTTTTATTTTTTTTTATTTTATTTTATAGACAGAATAACTATATTCTATATTTCAATCCAAAACCAGGAACTCAATATTTTTTGACGAAGTATTTATCTATAAAATCATCACTCCGTCATTTAAGCCAATCGGAAGCGAGGTTACAAACCGCAACGTCATTTTTGCATTATGACATGATAACATAATGTCTAAGCCAATGTAAATATTTGTTACTGTCAATAATGAATTATTGTAGTATATTGTTTTACCATTGCAAGTATGTGTACCGGTAATGTAACTATGGTGTCCTGTATTTGTATCTTACAGAGTTATCTGCCCTTTTGATAGGTATTGATTGTGACGTCATATGTTTGCGAGCGTAACGTCATATTGTTCAGAGAAAACGACGTGAATTTCGCTCATGAAATATTGAAATATTGACGCCATGAAGGACGGAACGCCAATCGCGACATCTTGGAGTAATTTTGGTCAATCTTCGGAAATATTATATTCCCGAAGATTGCCGGAAATTTCTCCGGGGGGATCCGATTGAAATAAATGCAAAGACAGAATTAACCGAATGGTTGTTAGTAATCCAGGCAGGGGTAAATACCAAGGTGTTGTCATTAGACACCCTCTTTTAGTCCTTACACGAATGCAGATTATTCAAATACAACCTCAAGTATCTAGTTTTGATATTATCTATATTCATTCTAAACAAAGTATGGACTCTCGGCTCAAACCGAACTTTTGTATATCAATCAATACGCATATCTTTGTTGTTTCTTCGTCTCATTGATCTTTTATCTGTTTGTCGTCACACGTGTTAAGCTAAAGCTCCGACATTTACGATATGTGAATATTCTTATCAGTTAAGATTTCAATCGATTACAACGGCTCCATAGCTCAGTTGGTTAGAGCGCCAGTCTAGTAAACTGGAGGTCGAGGGTTCGACTCCCTCTGGAGCCTTTCTTTTATTGGTCTGCTATTCAAGAACGGATAACACTTGATTTTGATAACGAAAATTGAAGAAAAAAAAAACCTTCAAACTTTTCAATGTTTTTCTTCTTTCGATAACTAGGTCACTTCTCAATGTGCGATATGGTAAAACTATCAGTAAATGTTTATTACTAGCAAGGAAGAATTATTATGGTATTTTGTTTTACCATTGCAAGGATGTGTACCTGTAATGTAACTATGGTGTCCTGTATTTGTATCTTACAGAGTTATCTACCCTTTTGATAGGTATAGATTGTGACGTCATGTATTTCCGAGCGTAACGTCATACTGTTCAGAGAAAACGACGTGAATTTCGTTCATCAAATATTGACGCCATAAAGGAGGGAACGCCATTCGTGACATCTCGGAGTAATTTCCGTCAATCTTCGGAAATTTTATATGTCCGAAGATTACATGAAATTTCAGCGGGGGGATCCGATTAAAATAAAGGCAAAGACGGAATGAACCGAATAGTTGTAAGTAATCCAGGGGTAAATACCAAGGTGTTGTCATTAGACACTCTCTTTTAGTCCTACACGAATGCAGACTTCATTACAACCTCAAGTACAAAGTATGGACTACAACCTCAAGTACAAAGTATGGACTCTCGTTTCAAACCACACTTTTATATAACAATCAATACGAATATCTTTGTTGAATCTTCATCTCATTGATCTTTTATCTGTTTGTCGTCACACGCGTTAAGCTAAAGCTCCGACATAAACGATATGTGTGTATTCTTATCAGTTAAGATTTAACTCGCTTACAACGGCTCCATAGCTCAGTTGGTTAGAGCGCCAGTCTAGTAAACTGGAGGTCGAGGGTTCGACTCCCTCTGGAGCCTTCATTTTACAAGGTGTTTATTATTTTCATGTTTAGGAATAATCATGCAATAGGTACTATAGTGCCCGTTTGGTTCCTTTTTGGTCCTTTATTATATGTACTTTGTACAAATTAACACAGCAACTCCTTCCCTCTGCATTACAAGTCCCTGTGTTCATACCGAAGTATAGAACTAATGCTTGTTTATGCTGTATACTCGATCGACCACCGCGTGCCTGTGCTGTATACTCTATCGACACCGCGTGCCTGTGCTGTATACCCCTTCGGCTACCAAGGGCCTGTGCGTTTTACAAAAAAGCCACAAAAACGCTTGCATAGTGTTTCATTAGTAATAGAGTCGAGCCAGCCAACATCTTATGACATAAATATGATTAACTCAATGAAATTATATAGGCAATATTAGATAAAATAATAAAAACCAATCCACTGTCTGTGATCAAACCACTCGTGTCGCTTTCTTTTTAGACGAAATATTACATTTCCGCTTGGTTCAGACACACTGCGTAAAACCTTTTGATAAATTGAATATTATAACGTGATTTGCCTAAAATATCTTTATAACTTTGAAATGGCCCTGACTTGATTGGGTCTGGTAAGTGCGTTATCATCGCTTGTTGATATGATTTCCTGGTTTGTCAAATGGCTGGGTGCCGTTGTTTATAAGGAAAACATTTGACCATGTCTGGGTGAAGAAAGAAAACAATCATTTCGCGATGGCATTTACTATCCACGTGCTGAGAACAGCATATCATATTACATTTAGAGGCCGCCGTGGCCAATGGAATAGTTAAGACTTCCTGATATGTCACCACAAGCCACCTCTTGGTCGTGAAATCGAAAACCCTGACTGTAGGGTAGTTTCCAGGTTTTGACTGCTTGTCGGTGATTTTTATACGGGTATCCCGGCTTTCCTCCACCAACAAACCTGCAACGTCCTCAAATGAACATGTCTGTTAATTGGACATTAATATTAATAAAAACCAATACCAAACATTGTATTTATTATTTCAAGAGTTATCTACCCTTGCGGGCAATTAATACATGTTATTTAATGTCTCAGTGAGTCACATGTTTCAGTGAGAACGACGTACAAAATCAATCGTGAAATCTTTTTTCGGAAATATATCACGTGTTATATTACCGAAGATTACCGGAAATTTCTCCGAAGGTATCCGATTGGTACAAAATATAATGTTCGCTCTCACATTATAACGATGTCACGTGTTTATATGATGCCTAGCTTACTTGTAATATCCAAAGACGAATAAGTTCGTCGAGTTTCTACAATCGCAGCAATTGTTCATTCGTAAATTTTGCCGTTTGTCCTGATATCCCGAAATTTTTAATTTCAAAGCAAAGGTATATGATCTTGGTTCACTTAATACGTGATATAGATTTAACAGCACATATCATTTTCACAAAAAACATCCATCAAAAATAAAATTTTCAGAAAAAAAAAACATCCATCAAAAATAAAAAATAAAAATTAAAGACACAAAAAAATCACTCATCCTATATATATATGTATTATACGTAACGTATTTCATTCTTAAATCAGGTAACAGAACGGCATTACCACAACAAGAATAACACCGAAAGTGCCATCCTCGGTACCGACAGTGATAGTAACCCATCCATGGAGATCGAGGGTGCGACATTGGTCGCGATCGACTGTTAATTTCATGGGTAAGACATCTCTAATCTAATATTTCTCGTAGTTGAAAACTCCAATTAAATGTTTCTAGAATGTTCATTTTTTGTCAACATCCATTTGTTTTATAGTTTGATTGGGCCAGTGCTGAAATTGCACGGGCGTAGAGAAAAATACTAATTTTCGTTAACCGACATGGAGAATTTTGTTGACAGTAATGAACAAGGCAACACTGTCTTGTCACATCCGCTCACTAAATTTCTACTTCAGTTTGACTTGATGATTCCAAACTATTTGCAGCGAAATAATTGATACAAATTACGTTATTCGAATTTCGAGAGGTAAAATCAACAACCAGATGAATGGAATTCCTTGCCATCACGGGTATACATCACAGGCACCTGCATAATGAAAAAAAGATAATCTGACAGCGTAATGATATATTACCTGATAATTACAAAATAAATGCACCAATACCTCTTGTTATCTTTCTTTAAATTGAAAATGCATGTGCCTGTGCTATACATTTGTTGCTGAAAAGAGGTGGTTGATATTTTTTCTTGCATATTTAATTCGGGATGATTTCCGGCAAACTTCGGAAATATTTCCGAAGATTGCCGGACATTTCTCTGAGATGTTGCGAATGTGAATGCATTCTCCAAGACAAAACACTTGTAAATCCGTTTTTTGGGACGGAGACAGGTACGAACACCTACAATGTAAGCTTTTTGCCTATAGAAAATCGCTAAGACGAGGCTGGTCTTGGATCTAGTTAATGATGCTGATCTGGTAAATATATACTCTTTACTTTAGAGACAATTAATAACAAGCCAAGTTTGGCCTCGTAAATTGACTCTTTGTAATAGGGACACTCGCCAAGACATTTCTTTTTATAAGAGAGACGATAGCCTGCACATGTTTTGCTTCGTAATGTTACTCTTTGCGATAGAGACACTCGCCTACACAATTGTTTCGTTATCATATAGAGACGTTAGCGTAGACAAGTGTGGCCTCGTAGTTAGACTCTTTGCGATAGAGACACTCGCTTAGACATTTTTTTTTTTTAATAAACGAGACGATAGGTAAATTGAATCCTAGCCATATAAACACCTATCCGATGCTGGTTTTGGCGCTTTGGGGCTCTTTGCTTAACATTAAGAAATAGTTAGTTATCGCTTACATGACTCAGCCTATCCCACCGACTGGTTTTAGTGTTCTGACGGCGCGCGATGGTTTAACCTCTGTTTGGGACGATTAAGATCTATTTATGCAGAAATACAATTTGATTTATTGCGAGCCTAAAATCAGTCACCTAGACATCGTTGACCAGTAAATTGTATGTAAACAACAACTCTTAATGATATTGTTGTTTCATTCCTCAATTTGTCGCACCCTTCTCAAGTGTTTCTGAAACTTATTGTCGGAAATAGCGTCAGACAGTAAAGATTATTTTGACTGAATCACAGGTTTACGACGCGCGAATTTTTTTTTTTTTTTTTTTTTTTTTGCGCGTCGTAAACCCGTGATTGAATACAACAGACCTCAGATCGAGCGATGCCAACTAATTATTTGCTTCGAAGTTGAAGTAATGATCGAATGACCCTAGGGAGCAGACTGGTCGTACATCATACGGATGACCAGAATGGTCAATGCAAGACTGGTCAGATAGTGCTAAACTGTCCTACATCATGTTTGTCGAAAATATTGGGAAACCTTGACCGATGCTGTGGGCTTGACTTATTTACCCATGTTTAGTTTAGACTCTTCTTGATCAAAGAAAAGACCAGTCCATTATGAAATTACAGGTGTTTATGAGTTACAGATTTTTGTTTTTTATAGTAATTGTTGGTTATTTCCAGAAGTTCGTATAATGAAATATCTACATTTTGTACCTGTAGTCGTATTGAGAAGGCAAGACAAAATCATAGGGATCTGAGAATAAGCTACAGTTTATATCAATATACAGTTTATATCAATATTTCATATTTTAGCGTTCTGTCGAATAGCATGGATACATTTTTGTAGATATGGCCTTCGGCTGCCACTTGCCGAAGGGTAAATTGCGCTGTATAGTTTAATATTTGTCTTTTTTGTCCCGCATTACTGTTCGTATCCTATAATGTAATCGTGTTCGTTTTGTACATTTTTTGTATGTCTTGATGAAGGGACAGATCGCCTCGAAAATTTGACAATTTTGTTTTGTCCACATGGTTGGAATTACTTCCTTGTCCCATATCAATATTATATGTACCTACCATATTGCCCGTAGACCATTTTACAAAGACGTTTTAAGAGTCTAGATCAAAAATAGATAAAAACTTTGTTCTACGAGGTAGTATACACGAATACCATGTGTTACAGGTTTTGTCATTAAAGACGGTCGTCGAACAATGTCAGATTTTGTTCAGTACCTGCATGTTTTTACATACGGGTATATTCCGTGTTACTTCACTCATGCACAATACTACATAAGTGAACCTAAAAATATTACTTCATTATAGTAAGGTATAACTTCAAGCGAACATATTACCAACACCGTGTATATTATAGAACACGATTTTACCGAAATTGGTCTATGGACACTGTTTCGGGTCCATATAGATATAACCTGTAACTAATCATCAGATCCCTGTGGAGAAAATTATAAATTATTTTTTTACCTATCCCTGTGATCGAGCAATTGTTTCCATGTTGCCTGTCTTAAAGTACTACAGTGATTTGATAATACAATTAATTTCATATAATTTCAAGCTGATAGATTAATAGGAAATGACAAAAAAATTGTTCAAAATTCAAATACAATACTAATTTTTTATTCAATGACTATTTAATGATTATGATTTAAATCGCACTATATATTTTCACAAACTATGGAAAACATATTTACAGGAACAGTGTCAGTATCCAAACAAATCTCAAGTCTTAACCTGATTTTCCTTAAGAAATACATCAAAGGTAAAGTTTTCTCGGTGTAAAATGTTTCATACATATGTAGTGAATATCAGTTTTGCTCTTAGAGTAATCCGATATTTTTTAACGATATGTATCTTCTTTTTTTAATTCAAAGATAGATCGCCTCCATTTGCCCTATTTTTCCAGATTATATTATGTGTTCTCCGAGATTTGTGTACAGAAAACTAGACTGGATTGCCTACCGTAGTTTTTTTACTCCCAGCTAGGCGTCGCTGCGAAAAAAACCAACATATAAATGAGCGCAGCCTAGTGAGGAGAATTAAAACTAAGGCAGGTAACCCAGTCTAAAAGAAAACAAATATCAAGTTATGACAACACTGCGGGATCAACATCATCAAAAACAGGTATCAATGGTATTTCATAATCTACTTTTGTTGTTGTGGTTTTGTACAAGTCCAGGTTTTGTCCCAAGTCTTTGTGCATGCCTGACGTTTTAAATTCCATGAGGGAAGCTAGGCGTCGCTGCGAAAAAAACAACATATAAATGAGCGCAGCCTAGTGAGGAGAATTAAAACTAAGGCAGGTAACCCAGTCTAAAAGAAAACAAATATCAAGTTATGACAACACTGCGGGATCAACATCATCAAAAACAGGTATCAATGGTATTTCATAATCTACTTTTGTTGTTGTGGTTTTGTACAAGTCCAGGTTTTGTCCCAAGTCTTTGTGCATGCCTGACGTTTTAAATTCCATGAGGGAATGGAGACAGTTAGGGGTGAAAATAGTAAAATTCAAGAAAAGCCAAATAATTACAATGGTATCAACCTTTAATTCTGACGTTCCATTCGGGGAATCCATCCATAACTTCAGTTGTTTCTCAATGTGTAAAAGGATATCATTCTCTGGCTCATAAAGACAGATGGTTACATGATTTGAGGTAGCTCCAAATGTTGGAATGAAGAACTGTGATAGCGAGATTTCATTCCTGTTCACCTGAGCGAATCCGTTTGTTATAGCTTGAACCAAGACTCGTTGTAAGCCTGTTTGACACATCAAAACTGTGTCTTCATTTCTGTCATATTCATATTTCACCTCAGCTGAATAATCACAGCTTTCTCCATTTTTTAGTATCGGATCCTCCTCATTTTCATCAAAGTTCTCGTTTTCCTTTCGTCTTTGTTTCATTATATGTTCATCATTATGTTCATCGTCGCCAGAATCATCCTCCTCTACATCTTGGCTGGTCATGTATTGTGTCTGAACCACCACAGGAATTTTTGAGTTCAGGTAAATATCTACTCGACCGTGCCATGTTCCACAGGACCCTGTATAAATAAATAAACATATCTTTCTTTTTTAAAATATATAACTTATCACTTATTTTCATATTCCAATTAATATATATGTACATGTGTATTCGTCAATCCATTTGTTTATTATTATTTTATTTTACTGAAAACGCATATACCCATGTACAGGGATTTCAATATCAGGCCGATTTGGGCTAAATTACATTAGATAGCATATAGATGGTATAGAAAAATGCCCCCTGAAATTGCAATTTGTACCGCCTCTCCTGAGAGATAATGAAACCCCCTGCATGTATAATTATAAAGTGGTATTCCTACTCTACCACCTCATTTTAGAGATTTTCGCTCGAGCTAGTGTGCGTTAAAACATTATTGCGGTTATTCAAAAATTTTCGATGCTTTCGTATATCATTTATACATTGCAAACGTTTATCACTGGCTAACTTGTTCAAGGTTGTTTTTTAACTAAAATTTTGGTATACCAAATATTTTTCTAATTACGTATTTTCCCTAATGAGGGCGCCGGGCACGGGTAAATGGCCGAGGGGGCGCTGTTATTTGACACCATTTTTAGATGGGTTTTTTTTTCTGAAACAAATTATAGTCATCTTGCTTTTAGTTTCGTATTTTTCTGCAACTTACTATAACCAACTTACGTTTTGAAGTCAAGTAAGTATTACTCAATAATGAAGAAATGTTTGCACCAGAAGTATCAAACCTTGGTTAAATATGTCTGTTTCGCGGAATTTTTGGCATTTCATGCTAGCCTGTTTGTTTACCATGTTACACAAAATGGCGGACGTTGCTTTCGATCGCTACTTTCGTTTTGTGGCAGATCGGAAATACCGACAAGAGTACACAATAAAATGCTTAGAAATGATAGCATTCCTGTTATTTAGGAACCTTTATCATAGATATACAGTAAGTATTCGTAAATTCTGTATAGACATCGCTAAAATGTTGTTGCCAGTTAGTCTTCATCCATACACGTGTGTTGGGCATTCAACCGACACGTTTTGTTTTTTTAACTTGGCGTTCTCGCTGTTTCTATGTGTAAACAGTTGGCAAAGATGTCCTAAGTTGTTAAACGCAATAAATTTAGTGCTTATACAAGCTGATCGGATATCTGTTAAGCATCAGATTGATTTGAAACAGTATTTTATTAGCGTCTGCAAGGACAAATCGTCACAATCTGGCACAAAAATTGTATTTTTCGGCAGAAAACGTGGGGGCGCCCTTATTAGAGGAGGCGCTTTTAATAGGGAAAATACGGTATATGTCGGTATCGGTATACGTCCCCCCCCCCCCCCCCCCCCCCCTCACACCTTTTTTTGTTTCTGCTAGAAACACTGAAATTGATTTAACTGAATTACACCGTCAATATTCTAAGCTGCGATAGCTCAAAGCCTTATCATAGAAGCAGCTACTCGTCAATCAACCATATAATAATACAGATAAATTTGATATTATATCTAATATAGTGGGTTTTTTTCCAGAAAAGTTGAATAAAATACAATTGAAGATACATGTTTATTTCCGAGACAATCTGATATTTGGATCCAATAAATATATGCAATCTTACCTAGTGCTGTATTTCCCTTACAAATTTCAGCTTTGCATCCACAGCCGCACATTATTGGACCGGGTCCTATTTTATCATCTACCTCATACACTTTGCCTGGTACTAATTGTGAAAACAAGTGGTTAGCTAGCACAGTTATAACCTGGCTCTTGTCACTTTCTTTTCCCGAAATTGTTTTTATTGCATTTTCGTGGTTTCTTCGCTCTGTGGAGATATGACTTTGGATTTTCAAATAAGAATACATATTCCAAAAAAATACAACATAATTTTTATTTGTTTTATTTTACAAAAGTAGAAACAGAATTAACAGATATTTATATATATGTACATGTAAAATAGTGCATGTTATCATATACACATGTCCATGTATCGTTTCTGTCAAGCCGGGACAGAAAAAGATCAGGAAATTATCAATTGTAATTAAATTATTAACGTTCTTTAATGATATTAACATATTGAGTTGTTCATGTATATTATGTAACTATAATTATAAATTATGCCTAAACTGTTACTATTTATTTACCATACAGAATTCTACATTCTAGAAGTACGTTGTTGATGTAAGTGGTGTAGGGGAGACAACTCCCAAATACAGAGGTTACAATAGACTTACCACGTAAGAATTCCAAAATACATAAGAAAGCGTGTCGCCCGTCCAGGTCGATTTTCTCAATGTTGTCAACTCCAAATCTAATAAAAGTTTCAAGAATGGACACATTTAAAAGAGAATTAAATTTGACTAGTCCACACTCTGCCTTCCCATACTCGTTGTAATTTCTACGAAGTCGGTCTTCGGTCAACTTTAGCGAAACCCAAGCATCGTTGAAAGCTGTTCCTAGTAAAGCGTTGCTCCATTTAATAATTAAGTTGAAAAATCCAGCTGGTGAAGAATGATCTGCCGAGATTGGTCGTTTTAAGCTTTGCTTTAAGCATGCTTCCTCGTCGGTTCCTCTAAAAGCAACAAGTCTATTTGCCATCTCTGCTCTATTTACATGAATGAATCGAAAATGAAAAAGCTGGCTTTTCGTATGCACTGTTTCGTACTTTCTACTTTCGTTTTGATATGAATGCACTATATGCAAAGTAAAACATTGTTATTCCAAAACACACATTAGTAGTATACTTATAGTTTACATGGCTTCTGTTGAATATATATATATATATATATATATATGTATTATAAAAAAAAAGGAAAAAAGAAAGAAAGACATATTAGTTAAACGCACAAAAGAAAAAGACCCAGACATTCCCCTGCGCCACCCCCCCCCCCCCCCCCCCCCCAAAAAAAAAGGAGTAATCAGAAAGAAAAACATGTATTTGTCAAAAAAATATTACCTCTTGGTAAAAAGTACTCTAAATTTGTTTGACCTTTCTTGTGACGAAATCAATTTTAATTGAACCTATACATGTATATAGGCTAATAATAAATCTAAATAGAAAGAGAACTAAAATATCTTATACAGGTACACGTAAATAATATTTCACTTAATGTTGATAAAAGACTATCAGGTATCTACTGTTTAACACCCAATTACGATACAGAAAGCTATCAACTACAATTTATATCTCTGGTTACGTAAACGTATGCCAGTGGTTACTATCACTGTCGCTATATTCACCTCTAGAATATACGTGATACTAACCCCTGGTACAACAAATATTCATATATAGACGCCGTCAATCTATCAAAGCCTTAAGTTCACATGTAATCATTTGCTACCCCATTTGAAGTAAAAAAAATATCAGTGAGAGTTGTCGTTCCTGAAGCGAGTTTTCAATGAGTCCGGTACCAGCAGATATCATAGGAAAACCAGTACTGTAAACTATACATGTGCATATACCTTTCAATGTCAAATCACATCTCATGCACCACAAATATTTAGTGATCGATCATTATTCCAAGGACATATGTCATTCTGCCTTTCTAGTAAACGGTCTTTTGTACAAAATATACAATTCGGGTTTTAATGTTAAATTTTGGAGACTTTTACGTGACTCGTTCTGCAAACGGAGCGACTCGTATCCAATACGCCAAGAGGTAGGTCAAGGTCGAGCATTCTCTGCATGGTGTTTTGTAATGATCAATTATCTTGCCGTTGAAATAGATAGTCAGAACTCCGTGTTAGACATTGACATACCTTGTGTACTACTAGCAGATGATACGTTATTACTATCTGTTTCGCCTTCTCTGCTTCAAAACCAACTATAGACACAGTATTTCTATACTCTAAGAAGTGGCGTTTAGAGTACAACTCTGCTAAAAGTTCAATAGGCTCCGTAAGTCTCGTTTCGCGTTACTTCCGGTTTTCAACTTCCGGGTACATCCAGGATCCCGGCGTCGGTAGCAACCTATGGTGTTATGCATTCGGATGCACTTACCGGGCGGGAGGAACGTATACATGCAGTGTATTTAGGTTCCCGAAAGACCCAAAGGAAAGGAAGAAATGGGTTGAAAGATGCAGGTTAATATTTAACGGTAAATTTGTTCAGACAGAGATTATTCAGATATAATCAGTAGTCAATATCAGGTCATGAGTAGTACACGATTCACATGTCCTTGTCATCGGCTGTAAACAATAAATTAGGTCTAACATTATTACTACGATAGCATATATATGTACTACGATAAAGAACCTCTTGAATATCGAAGACGATCTATATTTGTACAATGTATAATTACTCCAGATACTGTGTACAGCCACGTTACCACCTTAGTTGACACTATAGCACCCCTCTGTGTTTGTTACCATCTTCACAGTGCTTCTTCTAGGGACTTGCCTTGCAGTTGGACCTTCACTATGACTGTACTTTAATATATCTTTCTGTAGATTTTCAGGTGTAAGCCTATTAAATGAGGCAGTATGTTTTTTACCACATTATCCATTTATTTCTTCTGTTTTCAATAAAAGGTGTACATTAATATCTGTCTTATTTATCTGTTCCGACTCTGATTTATTGGGGGAAAAATGCAGACTTAAGTCAAACTTCAGTGGTTTTCCTTTTATAACATTTAATTGAGAAAGATTTTGATATACCCTATCAGACCCATTAAGTGTCCTCGTCCCTAAAAGGGCCCCTTCCCCTATTTGGGGCTTCATTTTCACCAACCTCAATTTATATGTAGACTGAAAGTATGAAAACTGTGAAGGAGTTGGGTTTTTTTTAAATTTCCTTTGCAAATTGATTTATGTCTTCTTTGTGTTATGCAATTCTTAAGAACTTATTGGGTCTAATAAGGTTAACCAGCTAAACCTGCCTATATTTTTAGTTTTTTCATATGAATATTAAGACAATTTAAAAAAGAAATAAAACTAATAACATAGGCAGGATTAGCTGAGTATAATATTGTAAAAAAGTGTTGTGAGAAATTCAGGCCTTAAGTTGTCTTTACTAGGGTCTAGAGTTCCACAAAAAGTTCACATCTGACCAAGAGACAGAACCCTGAATGGCAACATTTTAATTACCAACAAATTCAGACAAAAGCAAAGTTTGTAAATGTTATGTTATTTAATTCTCAGTTCAAAAACTGGAAGAAGAAATATCACATTTCAAAGATGAAATAAAATTTAAGATCTCAAATTTGAAAGGAAAAGAATGTCAACAAAAGACATATCAGCCCTTGGCATTCCTAGTCAGCTTAAATCCAAGGGATCTATGTGCAAGTCATTTGAAGATTTCACATTAGCTAGGATAGCAATAGATGCAACAGAAACCTTCAGACATGAACAGCCAGTCTCTGGCATATAGTCGTTACAAGAGCAGGCATACAGTAAAAGTTGTTACATGTGCTGCCCCTAATGGAGCACTAGTTCAGACTACTTCTGATTCTGAAGTAGTAGACCATTGCAAACTTTTTGACCAGCTGGAACCAGGTGACATGTTACTTGCTGACAAAGGCTTTAACACATTTGATAAACTTCCTGCTGGTGTGTCCTTAAATATCCCACCTTTTCTTTCAACAAAATGTCATTTCACAGAAGAGGCTGGGCATTGTAACAATGTTGGAAGAAGCAGAAAACATGTTGAAAGGGCAAATGAGAGAATTAAAAATTTTGACATTTTAAATAATTTTCCAGCTCAGTATAGGCATTTATTTACAAAACTATTTCAGCTATGCTGTTGTCTTATTAACCTTCACATTTGTTAAAGGAAATAGTTAGATAAAATTTCTATTTTAATTAAAAGCTGATTTAATGACCAGGTTTGAGTTTATACTGACATGGATTTCTGCATAGATATTTGATTATAAGTCTTGTTCTTGGTATGGACAAATATTTCAAAGGTGTAAAAATTAAAATTAGAAAATATGTTGTTATAGAGTAAGCACATTGAAATATATTGCATATAGAAAATATACAAATTATATGTATAATAACTGGGCAAATATGTTGACATGTTAATTCTATTTCAATAATATATATTGAGAGCTATAAAGTTTGACAAATAAGACTGTGACATTAAGGCAAAGTCTCGAACAAATATGTATGAGTTATGCTTTATGTATGTTAAGATGAGACATACATGTATCTACAGAAGTCAGTTAATATAATTAATCATAAGACTTCAGAAATGTGAAATGGAATATGTTGACCATATCTTGATTTCATGGTATGAGCATATGTATTCATTTCACTGCACTGTATAAGTAAATACATGTAATGGCTTTTGGCAATACTGCAAAAATGAATTTAATTTCTTGCTCTTATTTGTCTGTGTAATATTAAAACTATATATGGATCATGTATTTGGGTTTGGGGTTTTATTAGTTTAACGTCCTATTAACAGCCAGTGTCATGTAAGGATGTGCCAGGTTATGTAGTGGAGGAAAGCCAGAGTACCAGGTGAAAAACCACTGCCAGCGATCAGTACCTGGCAACTGCCCCACATGGAATTTGAACTCGCGACCCACAGGTGGAGGGCTTGTGGTAATATGTCAAAACATCTTAACCACTCGGACACCGCGGCCCCTATTATTTATTGTAATTCTCCAAATGCTCGTTACTTGTGTAACATGTGGAAAACTCTTCTTGAATTGTCTGTTTGAAAATGACAGTGCATATTACTTCAGCAGTTTTCTTGTAAAAGTAAAATAATGGAACACATATATTTAATGCAATGTTAGATGCCCATAAGTCTTCCATGACTATTCTGATTTTCTGTAAATCTTTGGGTGCATGTCCACACTGAGTTCCAGTTAAGGAAAGCTGTCCCTGAATCTGGTGTCAATAATCAATATTCTCCTTTAGTATGAGATGTTCATCACTTGAAAGATCTGAAACAACAGAAGAAGCTATTCAGTGCATTAATAAATTTGGCATTAAATTTCTGTTTATCTATTTTAATTTATATACATGAAATACAATAATGTGTATATTAAGTTCTTTTTTATTCAGTATACACTATCAATTACTTATTGGCTGTATTATATAGTCATGCTCTAAAATTATAATGTATGAATATTAATCAAAACAGTGTTTGTTTGTCTTTTGTTCAGTGTTAAAAACTGATTCTTGGTCATGAATAAATCCTGAAAAATTTAATATAACATGCAACTTTTTCTCAGTTTTAAATTTTAAATTACCCAGTATAAAATCTTTTTGAGACAAACATGCTTCAGCTACTGTCATTTTCTTGGCTGAGAATAGGCATTTCACCTCAATTATGTGTGGTGACAACAGTAGCTGGTCTTTGTGCTGTAAGTGTACATTTACATTACTTGAAAATGTACCCTGTACAAACCAATCAGGAGAAGCTCCAATGATGCCGGATTCATGAAACCATATACCTATAACATGAAAATCAGCAATTTAAACAAATATTTACGGACATTTTAATTTGACAATTTGTTTAAATTGATCAAATACCAAACTGGTGTCATGAAAATTCATATTCCATACCAATATGTAAGAGATAAATAAAAACATGCAAATGTAAAGCAAAGTACCAGGACGAAAACTGTCTTTGTGAAGAGTCCTGTCTATGAAATAAAAAAAATCATCAAACAAGTTAAATAATTTGATATGCCATGAGCCTAAGCAATTGGAATATCAAATTATTTAAGTTTAATAAAATTCAAATTACACAGCCACAAGTGTAAGATTCTATTCATCACATAACTTAATAGTAATATAAGTGAAACTTAATAATTTCGTCTCTATATAAAACAGTAGAAATCCGGCTCGGATGTGATATTTCTGTCTACTGAGACAATTATGCGAAATATACAGATTATGACGTCACAACTACACGTGACATAATAGTGTTACATATTAAACATGTGTCTTAAAATACTTATGACATGGCTGTATTACATGGTTGGTCTGGCCAGATAATTGGTAAATGACATTTAAAGTATTTGGTACACTGATGGAGATTATATTTATGTGTGTGTATGTATGCGTGTGGGTGGCCATAAACTTGCCTGTCTCTAGATTCGCTCAAGATTCGCTCAAGGTACATCGTTGAAAGTGTTCCATGTCACTTGTTAAGATGTATTGATAGTTCTTTCTTTACTAATGTATAGCGTACAACGCGTACTTAGAATTTGACTTCCGGTTGCTCGGTAAAAATAAATATATACAGTGTATATACAGTTCGTTGTGATTAAAAAAGAAAAACACTGTAAGGTACTTCTTCAACTTCTTTTGCAGGCTTGTTCCATGCTTGTTCATAGGTGGTTATAGTAATATCATCGTAGGAGATGATGTAACATATTTAAGTCAATAGTCCATACATATGTTACTATATATAAATTTAGATAGTCATCCATCCTATGTGAAAGAGGGTTTAAATTTAACTCTATAATATTAACCCCCCCTGCTTTGCAGTATGCATCAATCCCATTTGTTTCTTTGGTGATACCCCACTGAATAGGGGCTCTCTTTTCCAGATTGTACGCACTCAGCATTTTTTTAAACTGGGTCATGAGGGTGTATTATTGCATAAATATATAACTTCACAGTTTATGCAGAGTACATTATGGTTTTTGGTCTATACACATACAGGCATTGATAGACCTAACATATCAAGTTTGATCCTTAAAAATTCAGAATTTAGCTGGCTGATAAAACCAAGCTAGGGTATATGATACCAGGACTGAAAACAATGTAATGATCTAGTTAGTGTATTTACCCGAATAATAAAGCTGCTGCTACGTTATGGCATCTGTACTGTCCCATTGGGCACTCACATGTAGATGAGTTAACAAAACCATTACGTTGTAGTGTATCTTCAAGAAATATCTGCATAAAAGTAATATCAGTATTTAAATCGTTATACATGTAATAGATGTAATTATTATCATATCTTCATATCTAAATTAACATCATAAATTAATTGTTTGAATTGACAATGCTGTAAATATTTGGAATGTATATGGGGCCCCGAGTGGTTATATGGTATATACATATTCCAGCTATCTCATACATGTACATGTATCTCTCAGCATTGAGGATGGGAGCATGTCTTGTCTTAGTCAAACATCCATTTTTAATATCTAGGCCCGTCTGAATAGGTGAAATGTGTACACATTATCATCTTTAATCATGAATTTACCCTGGTCACAGTGGTGTTTATCAAATTATTCTTTGTATATGAACATCGGTACAAAAAAGTGTCAGTACAGGTATACTGTACTTGAACTAACAGCAATATTGTAGCTCGGAAGACATCTAGACAATTGTCTTCTTTCCAGCCGGAAATATATTGATACGTAGACGTACTTATGTAGATATGCATATGTAAATGTATACATCTACTCTACTACTACACGTGTATGAGGTCATATTCCACCCTGATCTAGGCCTACTCCAACTTGATAGGAAGCAAAACAAAATAAATATGATAAACATCTCGTTTACCTCAACAAATATTCAATATCACTCTGACTCCTTTATTTCATCATACATGTATTGTTCATTAGACCTTCATCGGCAGTACAACGTAAAATTTATACAGTACCTGAACTTTGTAGAGGTGTCCCTGAGGCCTGTGCATGTACGTTTGCACTTAAAAATCGCATTTCATCCATGACAAACCTTAAAAGTCTTCCACTCTCAACATTGGCTTCACCCTTCCCAGTTAATTTTGTTTGCCCGTCAACATAGTTTGACCCGTTCAAAATAGACAGCGCCATGGCGTCCCTGTCAACCAGCCGATGTACCCGGAAGTAGCGTAATAACGCAGAGTCTCGTAGGTCACGTGACGAGACTTACGGAGCCTATTATGGTATTCGAACATTCTCGCAAATTGCATGTTAATAATAATAACCAGATATCGCGTGCTAACCACCTGATCAACACGGATTCATGTCTGGTAAATCATGCACTACTCAACTCCTGGAGGTTATGGAAAATTGAACACAAACACTGGATAATGGTAGTAATGTGGATGTGATATATTTAGACTTCAGCAAAGCCGTCGATAAAGTGTCACGTAGGCTACTTCTGCACAAACTAGAGGCATGTGGGATCATAGGGAAAATCCTCATATGGATACGCAAATTCCTATCCGATCTAAACCAAAGAGTAATCATTAACGGGGAAAGTTCTACAAGCAGGAAAGTCAAGAGCGGAGTACCACAAGGGAGTGTCCTCGGACCTATTCTTTTCCTGATTTATGTCAAAGATATCCCTGAAATTGTGAACTGTGTGCTTAAACTCTTTGCTGACGACACCAAACTATATTCTAAAATCAACAATGCACAAGATTGTGTAGAACTCCAACTGAACATTGACAAGATCACAGACTGGACAGACAAATGGCTCATGAAATTGAATAAAGATAAATGCAAACATATGGAAATAGGTAACCTTCCCATAATCAACCAATACTGTATAAAAGATGGTAGTATAAGGATACCCTTGGAGAAAACGACTACTGAAAAGGATCTTGGAGTTTTAGTTGACAACAAACTGAAGTTCACCAACCACCTCAACAAATCTGTAGCAAAAGATTGACATAATCTCTTGTTAAAATAGGAAATAAAGAATGTCTGTCTGTCATGTAGAAAATATAAACCCCATGCGTAAAACTACGTAATTAAAACGCACAAAAGAAATCACAAGACCGAGACATCCCCATCCTTCTATAAAATTGTGAGTTGAAACAAAATCGTTGATGATATTTGATTTTCTTTCACTTCTTTGGAAATGGGACCAATGGCTTTGAATTTGAGAAAAAATTACACATGCATAAGCATCTCGCAAAGTAAATGGTTTACAATACCACGGACTTGGCACGAATTTCCAACCAACAGTCAATAAATGTCTTACATGTATAATACAATGTTGGTTGGAAATTCGACAAAACAAAAAAAATGTCCATTGATCTGTGTACATATTCTCAACCTTAGTTTCGAATCCACGAGTTAGTGGTAGGAATTAGGCCCATCTCGATATACCAGGGGTTACTATCACTGCCGTTTTATCGATGACGCATTAGGCTACACTGGACCAAAACCATTGACAAAACAACCTAACCGTTACGTTAAAGTCCGTGATGAGGTCATCTACTCTTGTTTACACACTCCGCTATTTTATTGAAAACCCAAAGATGTCGTACAAACACTCGTAACTATAAATACACAACGTATAAAAACGAGACTGCATTGGCTCCCGTCTGGGGTTTGTAATTCAAAGTCGAGTGTCCTAGCCGAGCACCAGATTTATGGCGTAGGGAATCAGCCATAAGCGTCGTAGATTGGAATGAATTTCGGTATTATTGTGATTGGTCTTGCTCTGGCCAGACAATGAACCTTATTGTTGTTGAGTGGAAAGTGACAACCAGTCTCACAATTTAAATTATATGAGGAAAGTACATGTGAAATATGGCTGCCCGTGACATTCGTTTGATGATTTATCAACCGTCTGATGCACATTCGTCAGTAATATAAACATTACGTAAGAGAAGGGACGTGCAATAAAAAGTTATTTATTTTAAAATGAATTGGTACTAGATTTTTGGCGACAAAGATGTATTACGGATTGTGTAGTAGTGTAAGCAAGCATACTATGTCTAAAAGTAAGCGGAGATAATATTGTATTATAATTCAGCTCAATTTTTTTTCGACATCTTAGGGTGTGGTCCCCAGTCACACTCAGATGCTTAAGGCTTGTTTTTTGTTTCGTTTATCTAACTTGAACGATTGTTTTTTTTGGTGTTTTTTTTTTTTTTTTTTTTTTTTTTTTTTACATTTTTGATGTTCATTAAATTTGTTTCGTATCGTTCAATATTTGGATGACATGAAAACCATCCACGTCATACTAGAGGTATACCAATATTTCGAAACCTATATCGTTTCGGAAGTTTTTGATTACGATAGTTTGATAACTAGACAAAAACATAAGGGTATAATCAATCTATATGTACATTATGTACTTTTACTCTTTCTAGATTTTATGCAATCCACTGTGAACGCGCTTATTTTGTGCAAATCAAAACTTAACGCAAAGTTGATTTCGAATACTTTAGCGCAATGGTAACTTCGCGCATTCTCAATAATTGCTATGTAGCATATTTTAGCGCGAAATGCTTTAAAATATGACCATCACTAAAATATGTAAGTTTACTGTATCTAAAAAATATATATTGTGTTCTTGCTAAATCTTGCACAATCAATTTATTGAAAAAAAAATGTTTTGCCCTGATCCATTTTCGTTTTAAACTTCAGCAATCTATGAAATATATATAGGTGCATTAAATTGCATCAAGCAATTGAAGTTTCTCCTCAACTGTATTGAACTGAATGCATTTACAGTGTACTTAAAGAAATATGTGAAGCTACAAATTTAGGGATGGGTTTTTAAATTACTGCTGACGATGTAAATCTCTATTAGACAATTTTTGTGACTCTGGTAAGCAGTTTTATTGACGTAGACACGGTGCATTAATGGGTGTTTCAAGAAGGAAAAAGGGAAAAAAATCGATAAAATGAATTACTTTTAATATTGAGTTCCGGTGTACGTGCACGTATTCTAAAACTATATGCTACGTGACTATCCAAACACAACAGAGTACCGGTTCCCCTGCACCATCTAAACTTGGAACGTCCTTACATGACCCTTACTGTTAATAAGACGTTAATTTAATCATTAATTTAATTAACTTTTGTAAGCCTGATACAGACATTAGCGAATACTGGACATCGCGATCGGTAACGCAACACCATTTAGTTCGCGAAAGAAAGTATTCGAGAAAGTGAATTCAGACAACTACACTAAATTTTGAAGTCACATGATATACATTGACCGGATGACCTAATAGTGCCTGAGGTGGTATATATAAGAAATAAATCAACTAATTAGATTTGTTTGTTTGGGAGCAATGCCCCTTGGTTACTAGGGTCGTGTAACGGCGACATCATTGTACGTATAAAATAGACTTGGAAAGAATCTCTCGATTACCGTACCACAAAATATGTTTTTTGACGTTGCTCTTGGCCGACCTTCGAAAAAGAACCGGATGTCCTATAGAGGTATAACATAAGAGATACGCTTATAGCAAGTCCAACGACGGATTATGAATGATTTATCACCGATAGTATTGCATATAATTTGCATTTTTACTTTTCTATTGTAATCTACGCAAGTTATAGAGGAAACACCAAACCAACATACACGCGTTAGTATTTTGCTACTTTTAATAATACATACATCATCATCTCCTGAAAAATTTAACTTAAAGGAATCAAATGTAAATTTTCATAACGCGAGTCGTCTTATGTTTCCCGCCGTCGTCCTAAATACCGCGCGGTACTTGAATTACTACGCCAGACGGCAAAACAGCGAAAAGAATCTCCACAGTTATAATATATCAATTTACGCAGGAAATCTTGCATATGTTTGTTGTTTTAACCTCATCTTAGGCCATCGATATGTATTTCTTAATTAATAACGTAAGAAAACCGAAATTTTAGAAACCTTAATAAAATTTGCTCCGGAAAGGTAGCGGGTTTAAACTGTTTTTATCTTCACAACAGGACACATACGGTCTATGGTCTATACATCCTCGATATTCCAGGGCTTCCGATCATTTACGATCTCTGTACCCCTGGACTATCTCATTGTAAAATTGAAGGCAGCTCAGCAGAAAACATTTGACCAATCACAGGCTAGCAAAGATTTCCTCCGTAGACTACAGAGAGAGCGACTCCTAACATCAAAGCCACACAGTCGACCACAGTGTACCGTTATACGGCTTTTTTATGTACATCAAATGACTGAATTATCTGTCCTTTTCTGTTGCCTCTGGTTTAACTATGAGATAGTCCAGGGGTGAAGATATGGTAAGTGATCGGAACCCCTGCAATAACGAGGATGTGGTCTATATGACTTGGTACATGTATGTTTTAGAGCAAGTGTTTAACCGTTGGCTTAGTGTCAGTGTAGATTAATTGGGGATGAGGATTGTTTTTAGAGACTCATGTCAATAAAGCTACATGAACTTTGAACAAAAATGGTGTACTTATGTCTCAATAGGTAATAAAAAAACCTGATCATGTAAACAGAAGACTTATAAGTCACGCCATCGCCGTTCGTTCTGTACTTGACATGACACTAGCCAGTATTCTCAGACGGTCAGATATACGAACTGGACAATCATGGTCAATTATGGATCCTTTGGCCAATAATTAAGAATTACTTAAGCTTATTTAAATGAAAACAAGAATTTGTTTTCCAAGGACAATAAAAAGGATCCATATTTCTAAAAAGAATCTAAGCCTATGAAAAATTAAAAATGAAATATTATGTGAAAATCATCTCATTGAACACATTACATGATTATTTTTTTCGTAGCCAAGTTTCTCATGAAATATGTCTTGTTCTGAAATTCTACGTCGGAAACCAAAATAGAAAACTTGGTATTATGATGCATCAATCTAAAATTATACATTGTTTATATTGGTGTCGTCATGTCAACTGTTGTCCTTGCTACACAAACGCCTTTCATAAATTCTGAACCCTAACATCTATGTATAATTGTGTTTTGCTGTAATGCAGAATTATCCGCTCTTTCAAAACGATTTTGGGGTCTTAACAATTGTCAAAATCTGTTTACAAGATTTTGCAGTTTTGCTGACAAAACATATTTTTCTTTCCACTGGCTGCATTGCAATTGCCTGATTTGTATCGACAAACGTGACGCAACTCAAATTAGAACCTTTTTCGAAGATAATTGTAAAAAAGTCTACGGAAAATTTGTATCCGGAGTTTTTCTTTAACCTTTCACATATAGATGTCTTCAGTTTTATGCAATTTATTGTTTGTTTACGTGTCAAGAAAGCTTTGAAACAAGTTTGTTTCTGTCAAGTGTCTCAGTGCGCCTGCCTACCTAATGGAATACCTCCTATATATAGTCTTCTTACATAAACATCCAGACATACAGTAAGAGAAAAGTTCTCAAGGAAACTTTTTAAGTGAACATTTCTTTCATTGATTTTATTCATATAATCCATTATGTGATAATTGTTCTTGTTTTAAAATATAAGGTTATTTTTTTCCAGATATACGTTTTTCATATCTAAATGGTGAGATAAAAAAAACAACTGAAGAATGGACATATAGAATTGTCACAAGTAGTATTTAGTACTTTTATTTCTGTTCGATACTTATTGCCTTTATGAATTGCCAAATAAAAATAAGCATCAAACATCATAATAGTGTTTCGTTTTTTATTGTGTTCCATGATGGGTAGTGTTATACATTACGGGAAGCGTTCGATTTTGAGCAGTGTTCCATTTCGGATTGTGTTTCATTTCGGGTAGTTCTCCATTTTAGGTAGTGTTTCATTTCTAGTAGCGTTCCATTTCTAGTAGCGTTCCAGTTTGTATAGCGTTTCTATTTTGAGTAACTTCCATTTGGGCAGCATTTCATTTTTGGTAGCGTTTCTATTTTGGGTAACGTTCTATTTGGGCAGGTTTATGACGCGCGCACACAACAAAAAAAAAATAATTTTTTTTCTTTGCGCGCGCGTCGTAAACCTGTGGGGTAACGTTCTATTTGGGTAGTATTTCATTTAAGGTAGCGTTTCATTTTGAGAAGCGATCCATTTCATTTAGACGTCTAGGTTTTCGAGCTACAGTTTCATTAACATTGTAGTTAAGTATGGTATGGTATGCACACACACAAAAAAAAAAAACAACTCCGTCATGATTTTAAACTGCAGAAGAAGATATAAGTAATGACGATAGCCCACGCTAATACATGTAGGCCATTAGTTAATGTTATATAAAATAAACCATGCTGTGAAGGAATAGAAATAGATCTTAGAACTGTGCCAGTAATCCGGGGGGGGGGGGGGGGGGGGGAGGGGTGACCGTCTCCTGTACCTAGATGAACCACAGACCAATATATCGTCGCACAACTGAACTCATTTATTTGTGAACTGCAATGTCGGCAAAACGGTTTTCTATAGCCGTGATACCAGTGGTCAACGCCTCCAATTATAAGGTATTGATGGTGAATTCAAGAGGAAACAGTGATCAGGGGGTATTAATGGTCGTCTGTAGCCTCAAACCTTGACCGCTATGGCCCAGACAAGATTCAAACAGTGGCTCATAATACACAGAGTTCGTTAGGTTGTCATTGAGGCTGTTCAATTACTTATTGTTAGACAATTTCTAGTTTGTTCCTTCATAAACTCTGTAATTGGGTTTGTGTTTTATATCACGTAACTAAAACACCTTGGAGTCAATCATCTTCAAACCGTGGATGACGAAAATGATTTGAATGTATTGAAGGTTTACGGGATTGGAGGCACATCAAATTAAACAGCGCCGTTTATATTAAGATGAAGAACAGCATAAAAGAATCATTGTCTTAGTTTTAGGATATTTCATAAATTGTAGTTTTTTTATAACTGACAAAGCTTAATTAAGGATCAGTACATGTTCAAATAAAGCCTATCATTTCAATCTAGAAAAAAAAACAAAAATAACAAAAAAAAAAAAAAACCCCACAAATCAAAGAAAAAATATTCCCTCATAAAATCATAATGAGGAAAAACGGTATAAAGCTAGTATATTAATAATCCGAAATAAAAGGCCAAAATAAATTCAAAGTAAAATCAAAATCATTTCTATGGATTTCTATCATAAAATCAGAAACATATATACATAGAGATTGGCACCTTCGCCATTTTTACGATAGGCAGATGTACCTCTGTATGTCCCTAGGGGCTTTTAGATAAACTCTTTAATAGTTAAATACAGCAGAATAACTTTAATATGTTATAAAAGTTAAGTAATTTTCAGATGGTGTACGATTTTGGAAAGAAAAAAATAATATTTTAACGTATATATTAATAAAACAAAATGCACTTCTGGTTTTGAATGCCGGATTTTCGAAAAACCAGGTAAAATTGCTCATTTTCATACTTTCAAAAATCATATTAAATAACATCAATTGGGAAAACTGATCAGATCAAGCCATGATATAATGTTTAAACTTTGTGTTGATGCAAAAATATCATGTTTAAAAGAATATACTTAGAAGTAGTTAGCCAAGGGAAAATGCCTATAAACTGGAGGTCCCTCTGCCTGTCAACATAGACAAAGAAGGAGTTTCCAATCTCTATGTATATATGTTTCTCGTAAAATAAACAAGACAAAATTAACAAAAACAAAATCCATGCACACAAATCAACAAAGCAAGCATCATTTACACTTTGAATTTTATGTCAGATGTAGAATTAGGTAATGCATCGTATATTCTTGGCCTTATTCACATAAACATGTGTAAAAATTGTATGTCAAAAGCTGTTACATTTCCCGATGCATATTCCTCCGCCATCAACCTATGGCACGTCCCAAAATGGTCTTTACTGTTGGTAGGCCGTACAACACAATCGCACTAATTATCGCTAGATGAGGTCATGCAGATAATGTGCTGGTGGAAATTGAAATCCTGGTAAGTCATTCCCAACTCATCCATGCATGTTTTAGCGCAATGGTAACACATCAGTCATACTGAGGCTGTCAAGCTGCCGTTTTTGATAACAAAAGCAAAGACTGTAATTGATGAATGTGCGTGTCATGGAAGCCAAGTCATTAAAAAACTATAAAACAAGAAACAAGAAGGTGATGCTTCTGAAAGATGCATACAGGAAATATATCTTCAGGTCAATGTCAACACATAAAATTGACATGAAAATATTTAAACTTTTGATCTGAAGTGACTTTTTTGCTCTTTTGTGGTAAATTTGACCTATTTTTCTTAAACTTGATCTGAAATTGACCTAAATGTACCCCAATACATTTTGCATGTGTACCAACGGCTTCGACAAGGCCATAATACAACCAATTTGCATATCATTCAATCATCAAGATAAATATATATTGAGGTATTTATTTGTTTGATATTTAAACGTATTTTACAAAATGTATTTTATCTTAATTTAGAGATTCAAAGAAGGATATGAACTATATTATGTACTTAAATATGAATAATTATAACTTGGAAATTAGTGTTACTGCATAGCTGATAATTCTCGTGAGGAACCATTTCGCGATTTCGCGGGACATTGGCACGAGCGTGAAGACTTGATTAGCGAATTATTGAGAAATTGATGATATGTAAACACGTAAACAGCCAAAATCGCGAAATGTTTAACTGGTTACGTTACATATAATTTTCTTGTGTTTATAACATTCGCGAAAATTTTGTCACATGACAACGATCATAATTACGGTATTACATTTCGTAGAACAATCTGTTATACAATCTATGTATTGACGTTTTATAAGCGGTAATAAAAACAGCGTAAATGAACAAAGCAACGTCTTTATATTACCTATATACATCTACATACGGGTATTATCCCAATCTAATTTCAAAATCACCGAAATAAAATATTGATTTAATTTCCTTAAAAGTACACCAGTAGGTAAGATAGTGTCTCTAGGTAAATATATTGTGTATGACACCAATTTGTGGATGCCAGAGGGAATGTACTTTTCATGCCTATCTTTGACATGTATATTTGTTTTCCCATGTTTTAGACACACACCATCAATTCAACGTCGCCCCGATTGAACAAGACTTCAGCACGCCTGGCGTACATTTCTTACATATCTACCAGTAATTGGTATTCCTCGAGGGGAAGTTCCCTCATCTATATCTTTTTCTAAATGTTATTACAAGAATCACATCATATTTGACAAGTGTCTTATTTGTGCTGTAACAAAAATGTAATACTTTTTGTCAAATAATCACTCCTTATTTCAACCTCTATGTAGTTAACGTTTATGTTGACATCGCAACTTAAGCTCTTAATATACATAGTTATCAAACTATGAGAAAACAACATCGACATGTGTTATCAAATGGACACTGAAACATGTTAACATATCAACTTATGAACCCGCTAATTGTGTTTAACAAACTCTACTGTCTCTAGAACTACTAGGATAATGCTAATGAAGTATATCAGCTACATGTACACTGACTTATAAAGCTTCCCTGGATGGTGATAGAAATTGTTGTTTTATTATCGATATTTAATCACAGATAGCACTGCCAATATTTGTGTTTTAAAATGTGCTAATAGGGCATTGAGTTAGAAATGCGGTGGCTCATCGAAGTTTGCACTTATTAATAATAAATTGTAGATAAATAATGTTTTTTTTTTGTATTGAAAGTTTTGTAACCAAATTCACATACTGTAGTAGTATTTCGCAAGCTACCAATTTTTGCGTAATTTTGCGAATATCTTAAAATAAAAAAAGACGCGAAATATTGTATTTCGTTTTTGCACATTACAAAGATACCTCCTTTGCAGGTAGGTACCCATTGTGCCGTCATTATTTCATATTTACATTTTCACTGCAGTCCCACTACGCAACCTTACCAAACTGAAAGACGTTCAATGCTAAAGTGACAAATTCATGCCGATTTTTAAAAACATAATATGACGATACGTTCGCAACCTCATGACGTCATAAGCAATACTAACCAGCAAGGAAATATAACTATGTAAAATGCAATGACGGAATACGTGAAAATAAAATGATCCGTGGTAGTTCACATCCTGTTTCTGTAATTGTCAACTTTCTACACATTAATTTGATATCTGTAGGTCATCACACTAGAGTACTCTCTACATTTCACACACTTCAGATTTTTATAGACGACGAAATAAATCAGTAAATGATAGAAAATATTGGATCGGTGTGTTAGATTTATTCTCAGTCATTAGCAGACAGGCTATCGTAATGGAATGTCCGGAGTAGACGGTATCGGTATTTTGTAACTATATGTGATACTGACGGACCTAACGTCACCGTACCCCATTTGGTACACGACCCCTTTTGGTACAAAATTAGGGTTTTCCCCTCTAAAATCCTAGTTACTGTGTTTTGTTATTTATACTATTGTGATATGAAAATACAAGTATAAAATGACAATTTAAGCTCAAATTTGACTTCGATCGTCTAGATTATATTCCTATACGCCTTCATCGAAATGGGCGAAATGGCCGTAAATGTTAGCAGTGGGTGCCGTTGAGCCATTCGACGGCTATTTTATGCTACATTGTTATCCGTTTTCATCTAAAGTAAACGCATTAAATAAATCTCTATATCACTAAAATTCTTCGGATATCATTTTCATAACGATACCTCTTTTATTAGCGCAGATACGCCACTTTTCTTAGTGTAACACCGCAATTCAAAAATCCCGCTTCGCCATTTTTGTTTTTACTACCAATGCGCATGCCTCAACGTTGCTGACTAAAACGATCTACCAGGCCAGGTGCTCAGTTGGGGGTTTAATGAGATCCGGATTTATAGCAAGGATATGTATAGTCCGCTAAACCTGCCTATATTATTAGGCTTTCTTAATTTTTTTTTTTTTTTTTTTTTTTGCCTAATATATAGTCAGCTCGCGGTACCTCTTAAAAATGTGAAATCGTAGGCCAGATTTGGCCTACGCTACGTCAGCGGTATATTTCTAATATATCGTCCATGCAATGCCGGGAAAACATACACATACCTATATATATTGGGATCTTATGTACTCCACTGCCCCCCATGTTACATCCCATTTATGAAATTAAACAACTCTGCACAATGAAATACT
Organism: Argopecten irradians; assembly: GCF_041381155.1. Classification (NCBI taxonomy): domain Eukaryota; kingdom Metazoa; phylum Mollusca; class Bivalvia; order Pectinida; family Pectinidae; genus Argopecten; species Argopecten irradians. Next base: position 45,093,777 of record NC_091138.1, read on the forward strand.
TCCGAGACCCTTTTATTTCACACATTTGTAATGGCCGCCGTATACACATTTAGTAGAGCAAACGGCAGCCAATCAACTTCGCTTCCGGTTTTATTTTTAAAAAACCACGTGTAGTTGAAAGATAAACAAAATGCTAGCCAGTTAGAGTTTTTATAGTGAAATTATGGTCGACATACACGACATGTTGTCAAATATTCAAATTGAACACGACTATTGCTGGTACCGCATCACTTTCGCGATATTCACGTTGCATATACATGTAGCATATACACAGTTGAATTTTGTTTATCTTTCAACTACACGTGGTTTTTTAAAAATAAAACCGGAAGCGAAGTTGATTGGCTGCCGTTTGCTCTACTAAATGTGTATACGGCGGCCATTACAAATGTGTGAAATAGAAGGGTCTCGGAAGTATTTCATTGTGCAGAGTTGTTTAATTTCATAAATGGGATGTAACATGGGGGCAGTGGAGTACATAAGATCCCAATATATAGGTATGTGTATGTTTTCCCGGCATTGCATGGACGATATATTAGAAATATACCGCTGACGTAGCGTAGGCCAAATCTGGCCTACGATTTCACATTTTTAGGCAAAAAAAAAAAAAAAAAAAAAAAAGCCTAATAATATAGGCAGGTTTAGCGGACTAGGATATGTATTATGTGTTGGTGTCAATTATTACTTTCTGTCTATTAATCATTAAGATTGTAAGATAACCTACATGTACACCATATGAATTTTTGTCTTAAATAAAATGAGATAATCAAACAACAGACCATTGACATTTCCCCAAGACAATGACATACAAATGTACTCAGTACAGATACATGTAACTTAATGTAAGCAGTATCTCAGTAGATTTTTTTAAAGTGGTTCCTCAAAATTATAAAATGACTTAATCCAGATTTGCAGGCAAATACTATTTCATTAATAGAGTTCATTACACAAAAACAGCAATAAACTGGATCAGTGTTGAGAATCACCATGGGGATTTAATGTCACATGCAGTCATGGAAAAAATATAACATTGAACTTACATGTACATCCTAGATCTTTCATTATATAGAAGACATTGCTCACAAATATTTCATTTATTCTCTCTCTCCATCTTTTCTATTTACATTAAAAAGGTAGTTGTATTCTTGATTTAAAGTTGCAATGTTATAAAATATAATATATAGATATAAAAATTCTTAAACAGGTATGACAAATTCTGCATTTCTGAAAACTGTGTTTAGGAATCAATATTGATATACCAACCAAAATATGGTCAGTGCATAGCATCAAAACTAATATCAATGTGAGGCCATGTATACACATACATGCATAGATAATTCATATTCCAATTGCAAGTGATCCTGAATTGAACAAACGTGGATCATTTATTTTCATCTGTAACTTGTAAGAAGATATTGTAAGAATTGTAATTGTGTGTTCAGTATTGTTGTGTTTAAATGAAACTGTACTACCTCCTTAGGCCCTATTGCATCCATTTTTATCCACTAATGAACTTAATATGCAATTATACAGTGTACCTGCATGTATTACCTAGTACCTACAAGTATAAATGTACATGTACCAGGTATATATTGCCTGTACCTATACTATTACCATGCATACTCTATATTGTGATTCCCAGTATTATAACTTTAAAGAAAGAACAAATTGATATATTAATGAGTGCTGTAATTGTATTTACTGAAAATTAACAAGCATAATTAGGGCAATTCCAGTTATAAACTAGATCTTTTTTCTTAAAAATCATACTTAATTTCACAGTAAAACCATTTTCTGAGACATTCACGTCTTCATATAGGTTTGCATATGGCAATATGTTCCAAAATTATTGTGCTAAATGCTGAATGCTGCAGTTTTCCAATGAACAAAAGAAATTTTGTAACAGATGATAAACTCAGGAAATAAAAAAAAATATTATGGTTTCCATGCATTTAATACTGTCTGGTTTTTACATATAGAAAAGGTATGTGTAGCCTCAAGAAATTCTTCTTATATTATGGGGGTTTCCATACCTGCAACAAAATGCACCATGTACAGGTAAAAATACAATATTATTGCATTGACATGACCATTATGAGGACTTTTCTTAACCTCTTATTTGTGGTCTTCCAGTAAAAATGGACAGGATATATTTATATATATCATTCCCTGTATAATTTTACCATTTTACAGATAAACTCCCAGGTAAAAATGATTTACATGTAGATAATTAATTACATATAATAAGTTAACAGAAGGAAGGATATCTAGTCATTGGTGATTTATATACCCAGTAATTGAATAGAATGGTATTTGTTTTACCATAAAAATATCTATATATGCTATAAAATAATTATACATGAATCACATGTATTTGAATCCTCTTAATAAATTAATATGGGAAAATTTAAATATGTAATGTTTTGTAATGCAAACCTTTTAAAATAAAAAATGGAAGATTATAACAAAATTGAGTTGTAAAAAATTAAAACAGAAGAGTGTATAAATTCATTTTGTATTGTAATTTATAAAATTATTTCTAAATATCATACATACATAATACATAAAAACATTTTTAATTACCCAATATACCTACATGTATCTATCTATGATTTTGTTTAATTTTTCATATAAATAACATTTATTAACAAGTTCTCAACCTCATGATACAGTTGCATAACAAGATTTTCAGCAAGTATGTACTATTATGCATTAGCTGTGTATTGAGGGCTAAATGAAGTCTTATCAAATTAAATACATGCACATTATAAGGTTATATACATTTTACATACAAACAGTTCTGAACAAGCTCTTTTTTCACAATATGTAATGTACACTACATGGTACAATTAATAAAATCTTATAAAACCAGATACCATATCTTATAATTATGTTCTATTTGCTTTATTTCTAATGCTTCATTTGGAGAATGGATACTGGATAGATCTATAGTATAGGCCTAGTTATAATATGGACTGTTTAGGCATGTTATTTCAAATTTTATATGCAAATGAGCAGGTGCTTGTTTCGTTTTGATAACATATTTTAAAAAGTTTTGAAAATTGGTATTTACCGGGATTATAGATTGCAGAATATTCTGAAACAGGTATGTTCTATTTTAAATCAGTTTATATGAAGAAGTGTAGTGGATATTCCTCATATTTCAATTGTAACACCAAACCGTCTTTCAATTTCACTGAAAAATACGGGAAATGACTCGCCAGATTAGGTAGTGTTTTGAATGGCGGTACTTTTTAAATAATCGTCGGTAAATATCAAAGACAGTCACACAGAATGATGAATGAATACCATACCTTTCCATCAAAGTGCATAAATTAAAATTTCAGCATATAAATCGAGAATCTCAAAGCAAAACGTCCCGTGTACCAAAAGGGGTCCGCTCGCTGTATCAAAACCGGAAGTGACGTAGTGAGGAATAAAACCGGTCTATTTTTAGCTTGCAGTTACGACGATAATTTTTTTTATTGTGGACGTACACCCCAGAGGCAGTCCTTGTCAGAAACTGACAAACATTGAATCACAAGGAATGCATATTAAAAATATCGCAAAAAAATATGTCAAATTTGTACCAAATGTGGTACGGTGACGTTAAATTTCCTTACATCATCATTAACAGACCTTCCCAGACTTCGTAATCCTACTATAGGCGGTTAAAGATGTGTAATATAGAGAGTTTCGAATTACGCTGCATGAAGATTAATCGCAATCAAACATGCAATGGTCCTAAAAAAAAAAAAGAAAAGAAAATCTCCCTCAAAATTGAAATAAATAAAAATGAAAATGTCGTTAAATAATTGCCCGGAGTTAAAAGTAAGTGTATATCCTAGCTGAGATAATCAATAATCAAAAATGCATTTTATAGGAAATAAATTTCTTTTAGGAATTTCATTATGTTTAATTTGTTGTCCCTAAATAACTCCTTGCATTGCATTTTGCAACAGCTACGTCCTGTCATTTATAAGACCCAAGCGACAGGCAAGAGAATGAAAGCGTTCTAAGGCTATGAAATTCCACGTTTAATAATGTTACAGACATGCATAACAACACACATTTATCGATAAATGGATTTTGTATGCAAAGGCCATTGTGTAAAATGAGCTGCACCATCTAAGTGCAATGCATCAATTAAATGAAGAACAAAACACGAAAAAGACCGAAGCACTTAATAACCTTTCCAGTTTATATTTTTTCTAGCTCCGATTGCCAAAGTCAATTTATTTCAGCATTAATACAATTAGCCATTGGAGAAGAACGAAAATCACATTCGAGAATGGTCCATTTCATTTCACATTGAACGCGTCAATAGGATTTCTTCTCAACGTATGGACTTAACTTTGCCGAAGCCTGTGATTAATTGCATATCAAATAAGTGTTTCGATTAGTTTTTTTATTCTCACTCTAAGTGCTGTCGTTTACGAGAATGATATGTAAATGAACAAGAATAGAAAAGATTATCGGGATTTTAATGCTACAAATGGCTTGTTTTGCCTCTGATGGTAAGAATTAACTCAATTTATTTTCAGAGTTTCCCTGTAAATGAATAACTTCGTGGAAACAGCAGACGATGTGTTTTCAAAGCAACTAATTTTAAATTGGATTTTAGAATCAAATTAGGTGGGAAATACTCTCAAACCTAAGTTATATATCCATGTACAATGACAATGGAAAGCGCATCTCTGATTACTTTGCGTCAACATTGACAGTTTATATACATTGTGCAACTGGAACATGGAAATAGCCAGTCAAATCTAATGCTTAGTATATACGATAAACCAATTCATTTTCCGTAAAAGTGATAAGTCGCGAACTTTAGAATCGTACTAGTCTTAACCCCGAAATTAAATCGCCTTTAAAAAGTGCTTATGTACAGTAGTTGTACCCATTTTGGGAGTAACCTAATTGATACTATTGTGCATCCTGAATGTTATTGTGAATACTTGTGGCACGAATTACTGTGAAATAGTTATTTTTTTTTTCTATTACACTTGTAAAATTTATAACTTACATTGCTAGCTTTATGGTTCTTATAACAAAATCAGTTTGAAGATATGTTAATTGCTTAAAACCTCAGGGATAACTGTAAGCCACTTTATTTCCTTGAGGTACAAATTTTCGTCAAAAGAGGTCAAGAGGTCAAACGTGATTTAAGCTATTTCGTGAACAATTGCATAAAACCTATATACGAATTCTCGATTGGCAGCAATTGCCTTTGATCGCGAGTCTGTATATTCACGAATATGTTAAAATAACGAATGTGCGAAATATTGTATACGCGACAGAGTTATCTGTCCTTGCGGATAGGTATTGATTATGACGTCATGAGTTTTAGAAGGTGACGTCATACTTTTCTGAGAGTTTTGGTCGCAAAATAATGACGTCACAATAGATACCAACCCGCAGGAGTGGTAACTCTCTAATATGCAAATGATATTTATGCGCTATAATAATTCAAAAGTGTACTTCAATATAAAATAGCTAAACTTAATGTAGATGACTTACCGTACAATCAAATATTTACGCAGATCAAAATTTTTCAGTTTTAACTAAAAACTACAAGAAAAAAATCAGCTGTTTTCAATTTTCACGGTCAGGCATGGTTTTCAGCTATGATATGGTTCAATAACTTCTAAATATTTCGTGGGTCACTTTTTAAGAACATACCGTATTCCGATTATATATCAATAATCGGTTGAATTAAATATACACTTCAAGTCGAATAGCGAAATTTGAATTCGTTTGTATTTTCAAATTTTCTTATTTTAGGTCCAAATCGTGAAAAGTATTCTCCGCGAAAATAACCGACAATACGATATCATACATATGTATGTCTAGACCTCTATACTGTCTTATCTTACATCTGCCAAATATTAACTATAACATGACTGATTCTGACTGACCTATGCTTTAAACGTCACTAATTATCTTTTTTTATGTCTGTTAAGCTCCTAAACTACACACTGTGGGGTATGGTTTGGTTTAACTTGCCATATCTGTGCCATAACAGTAAATAACCATCCCCTTCACCCACCACCACCACCACCACCACCACGAAGTAGCGGTAATCTGGTAGTACGAAGCCGACCAGGAATACAAATGTAATTAACAGTGCTTGTCTTACAATATCGATATTTTGCATTAGTATTCAACTCTTAAAACACACGTTTTCACACAAAGTCCTAAGTCTTAACGTATATCGCGTACCGCATCACAGAGTTGAGTACCGACCTAAGCTTGAATTAGCTTGTGTTCTGGAGAACAAACATCTACTTTAGTATCTCTACGACTGTAAATCTTCAAACGTCCACCTAACCTTTATAATCTACATCTATTGGACAATTTCTGCACATTTTATAGAGTGAACAACATATAGAGCCTTCCAGCGAAAGCAAAGAAAATCTCGATAAAGTTACAAAATAAATTCGTAAAAAATGCTTTGTTCTATTTACATATCAGAGTCCAAGTATGTGAAGCTGTTGCATGTCTAAAGATAATCAAAACATTAAAACACAAGAATAGCTACATCTGCATATGTTTTAAACCAAAGTGGTATTGCTAAGTTCCTTTTATGACGAAAGATTCCGTAAAATACACCCACATTATTCCCCACCCACGATATTCTAATCACTTACGATCTCTACACTCCTTGACTATCTCATAGTAAAATTGAAGGCAGCACAGGTGAACAAATCTGAACCAATCACAGGCCTACAAAAAATTCTTTAATAAGACTATAGAGAAAGCGACGCCCTAATTCAAAGCCACAGTCAACTACAGTGTATCGTAATAAGCAATGCTGGTTCTTTTTTATCCCTTCCTTTTTATTAGCGGATAACTAAGTTTCCAAATTATAACTTGAACCCTAACATAGCAATTAAGTCAAAAACAACTATACACTTTGTCTGAATAATACGCGCTTGGAATCTCGCGTGATTATCTTGTAAGGGGATATAACTGGAATATAACTCGTTAAGGTCCTCTAAGTTCCGATTTTAGGAGGCGGATAATGATTATATTATCGTTCGTAATCCGTCTTTAGTTTACATTCAAGGAACTATCCTCTCATTATTCTCGTTATTTTAGTTCTTCCTGGTTTCAGTAATATCTTATGTAACACCTTGCTATCCTATACTTTGGGTTTTTCTGCAGAATTATACCACGTAAGCACAATACAGACACAAACTGCTCTCAAATTGATAGTTAACTATAAATTCAAGCTATTATATAGAGGATAATGATAAAGTTTCTGTTTCAAATCTTCGTATGTCTCTGATAATGATCTTTTTAACTGTTGTAGAGCGAATCATAACGCGACAGGTATACATACAAACCAGGGAAGGGCCTTCCTGAAACGAGAGCATAGATATTGTTCTTGAGCAGACGATCGTTACCTATTGTTTATCACACTTCCCTGTTCCCCAACGCGTGGCTGTTGTTTATCATGTTTATCTAAACTCTCTTTAATTAATTTTCAAAATTTTAATAGACTCTCGATTAAGCTCGTGTCTTTTTCAAAATTTGACAAAAAGTCGAGTTTGTTAACCATGATAAACGACAGTCACTTTTAGGTGAACCTCTATATACTATATATACGTTTTATACGGATCTTCATGTTAATTTGTGTTCGAGCACTTCCGCCAAATTACGCAATAATTACTCTAAAATAAGGAAGATTTGCGGACGCCAATTATTGGTCATCGTTTCTATGGAAGTTAGGGGCATTTGTGTTAAAAGTGTGTTTTTTAATTCATCTGTAATGTTTGTCGTTATTACTGTTCTTGAAAAATCGTAAAGACCAACATATAAGGGGTTTTTTTCGACTTCGTAAACTGTCCTTGATATCGCCTGGGGTTTAGCTACAAATTGAAAATTGGTCTTTGTAATAGTGACAGCCTGGGTTAAGCCCCTCTATTCCAAAATAATCATCGTCTTTAATAAGGTATGTCTCGCTCCTCAGAATTAACGATTCTTTCATCGAAATACATACAGTGGTGTGGTATGTTTTTTGTCAGAATGCAGTTATCTCTATACAGATTTTAACCGATCACGTTATCACACGTAAAACTGATGAGAAACATTGTTAGATTGCTTTAACATCCTATCAACAATATTTAAGGAAATGCCAGCTTAAGGTGGTGTATAAAAGACGAATTACCAGGATGAAAAACCACCAACCCACGACCAGTTATTGACAACCGCCCCATATGGAATTCGAACTCGCGAAGGACTTTTGGTAACATATCGGGTGATTCTATAGACTCGGTTAAGATGAAACGGTCGTCAATCAACACTTATGGTCAGACAGCCAGGCATGGTCAAATGCGTCACAAAGAAAACTTTCATTACGGAAGATAAATAATATTTTTTATTTTATCATATAACCACAGAACCGATGATTGTGGCCTATATACTGAATTAAGTGGGCTTTTTCATAGTAAACACGGTAGGTGCGGAGCGGAAAAGTAAGACATTTTCTGAAAGTATGTGTGTTTGTAGGTCATATTAATAAATCCATTAATATCGAACATTTTTTCTACTCCCATACAAAGTTTAACGAATAATTGTATTACACTTATATATGTACTATGAACTTAATTCACTGTGTGCGAATGCATTAGTGTGGATCCGTTGTCAGATTTGATTAGCGCCAGATGTAGAAACTAATGTATAATCTAAGATATGCGCCGACGATGACCAAGTGGTAACTGTATCCAACATTTTTTTCTACTTGTTTCCTATCTCCGAAGATAACAATGCACTACAAAAATAAATCATATAAGCTTATATGAAAAATAAATCCTATTGACTCGGAGAGAAGCGGGCCGGGGGATTTAATGCACGAGACATTCCGAGTACACATGCACTAATGTAGGAGGGAAGCTAATTTCATACCTATCAGAGTATCCATTAGACCCCTGTGGGTATGGTTTTGACTCTCAAAAATCAGATTCCACTCTTAGGTTTGAAGCACATGTCCATTTGCAATATGTTAAGATTCTTTATATATCAGAGTCTTATCAAATATAATTAGCTATATTTTTTAATAAGACCACTATGCAATAAATTATGTAAATATCCAAATATATCAAAACAACTGATTAGGAAATTATGGCTTTAATTTACTATATATATTATAAAAACGGCACAATTCCCATAAAATCCCATATTTTGTCGCGAAATATTGTATATCCCGAGTTCGAATGTTTACGGAAAAATAAAAAAAAAACAGGTTCATTCAAAATAAACAGATAGCTTAACAATATTCACGAATGAACATAAAAGAACATAAAACCACCGCTAGTATAGTTATGCATATGGCAAGGGATTCCTTTATCAAATACAGGTCCGTGTGTAGCTCACAAAAGTTGACCTACCCTTTAATATACACAGCCGTTAATAGAACAACTTCGTATGCACATTTGATGTTGACGGAAAGAACATGAATATTACCATAAAAAGTTAAATGTATAATTGCTAATACTCGGGGTGGTTTTAATTTCGCTAAATTCACAGATCCAGCAAAAGTCGCGAAAGTAAACACCTCGCGAGGTTTATCAAATTCATGTCTTGACATGTCCTAGCCTGTCGAATGAATGACGCTTTCAAAGGCTACAAAGATAATTCGCGAAGAAGTCCCCCGAGAATAAGTTCCAGTCAGTAAACCGCGAAATTTTACATCCGCAAAATTTAACATCTATTCAGTATATTCAACATACATAACATGATGCCCTTTCCTTACTTCAGCATTTTAATCATACGTGTCTATATGGAATAGAAAATAATAATAAAAAAACCCGTGCGCTGCAGCTCGAAATGAAAGAAAATATTATGCGCTGCAGCTCGAAATTGCAGAAAATATTATTTGGAATGTTGAAACAGAGATGTGTGTTCGGGTTATTCAGTCAACACTATTCCTCACATGTTCTACATTATAACTTGTTTCGCAATCGACATGGAATAAAAAAGATGTAAAGTAAAATGAAATTCGGTTTAAAAATAAACGAAAAAATGAAGCATAATATTGAAATAAAATGGAAGCTAATGAGAAATGGATACATATATTTTAAAGAAAAAATATCTAAGCATGTATTTGAAAAAACCCGCACTTACGAGACAAAGATATGGGGAAAAAAATAAAGTAGATCAACTCATTTTGAGTCATCCCAGAAAACGATGCTTGGAAATCATAGTTTTGTTATTGGTTCATTTTTTTTCGAAATGGCTCTATAAATCAAAGTTGGCACTTTGCACCATGAAGTATATTAACGTATTCCCATAGGTGTCTTAAATGTCGACCTATTTGTTCCGTTTTTTGAACAGACTTAATTACGACTGTGAATATGATCGATATCCTCTTTAGTGTATGAATGCGACCAATAAAGTGTTTTAGCGTTGTGTCGTTTTGTCATTAATATTGAACATTACCGTGTTAAATTTCTCAGGGATAAATAATCGCGATTTCCCCAATGATACCTATCTGTCGGGAGAGCTATTCGCGCGTTTGTTTATTTCGATGCATATTATTACTCTTAGTCCACTAAACCTGCCTATATAATTAGGCTTTTTTAATTTTTTTTTGCCTTATATATAATAGACAAAAGCCACTACAAGACTAATAATATAGGCAGGTTAAGCGGACTAGACAGCTCTCTGTTGAAAAAATTTTGCAAGACGAAGAATTTTCTCACACATCCTCATTCGAATAAAGTTGAAAGTACAGACAAACTAAATAATTATCATCCACAAATGTATTTTTTCACTTGCTGGGCTTGTTCACTATACGCAAATACTAGCCGATTTTGTTTACAATAACTGCATGGTAACATTGAACGTTCATCTAGGTGAACGTTAACGAATGGAAACCGGCATTGGGATGGCGATATGTCAAATGATTGGTTGTCATGTAGAAACGGTCGGCTGTCATCTCGGAACGGTCAGCTGTCATCTAAGAACGGTCGGTTGTCACACAAGAACAGTTGGGTGTCATCTAGGTAATGTCGGTTGTCATTTAGGAACGGTCGATTGTCAAACAATAATGGTTGGGTGTCATCTCGGTGATGTCGGCTGTCATCTAGCAACGATCGGTTGTCATCTAGGAAGGTCGGTTGTCACACAGAACGGTCGGCTGTCAGCTAAGAACGGTCATATATGTCACCTCAGAACGTTCGACTGTCACCTAGAAATCGTCTATCTTCTATTAACTGTTGACAGTCATGTTGGGATGGTCAGATGTCACAAAGAAAAGGTCCGCTATCATCTAGGAACGGTTGTCTGTCAACTGGGAATTATCGGATGTCATATAGGTACAGTATGGGCGGTTGTCACACAGGAACGGTCGGTTGGTATCTAGGTGCGGTCGACTGGTCGGCTGTCATCTAAGAACGGTCGGTTGTCACATATGAACGGTCGGCTGTCATCTAAGAATGGTTGTCTGTCAGCTAGGAAGGATAGGCTGTTACGTATAATTGGCCTACGTACTATTACATACGGTCAAATCTCATGGTACTGTATTCAATGACAAATTTTATTTCGTTTGATAGCTTGACATTTTAATATTGTTGAATTTAACGGTAAAGTATTTAGCTTAATAAAGAATGACCTATTTGTCTGCGAAATGTATTCTTATATATGAGGATATTTTTTCACAAAAAAAATGATACACAGATATTATAAATTATATGCTATATGCAGCCAAAACACGAATGATGTATCTAGACTTTGAAATTTATTGTCGTATTAATTAAGGTCAAATGAAAGAAAAGGATCACCAAATTTTTTTATAACACAATTTTATTTCTGACATGTTGAGTTGAAGGGAAAGCAATCTAAGCTTCTAAGACCACACATGTTGTGATTAGTGCCATGTCGGTACGGATTATACTATCTGGCCTTGATGTTGTAGGGTGTTAAACTTCATTTAGCGGGAAGAGTGGATGATTATACTTGCCTGTTTTAATAGATTCTTGTATTTCTGAAATGGATGTGTTGAGATAAGATGGAAAGATAACATTCGAGCAGCGTCTACTGCTGAAGGTGGCGAACAGGTTGTTTATACTGGCCAGGCTGTGTATTATTTTTTCATGTGTTATATGTCCTAGTAGAGCCATGTCGGCTGAGTGGTTTATTACACGGGCATTTGCATCACGTGACTTACGGCACCCCACTTAACTTTGAGCGATTAAAAAGCACATTTATTCCAACTTACATGTTACAAATTATACACAACCGTATTTCGAAAATGTTTATCTTTCATTTAACATGTCATTCATTGCCAACACTTATACACAACAGGAGAAATCCGAGAAAACAACATCAAATTCTGACGATTTCCCAAACTACTAGCTACCCTGGTCCACAATCTCATTACCATACGGAGATTAAGGTTCATATGCTTACAAAATAATGTGTGGCCGTGATGGTCAGAATTTGACGATGTTTTCTTGGATTGTGTGTAAGTGTTTGCATTGAATGATACGTTTAATGAAAGATAACCCTTTCCGAAATACGGTCGTGTATGAATTATAACATGTTAGTTGGAATAAATATGCTTTTAATTGCGTGACTGAGTTGCCAGCTTTGACTTTATAGAATACTAACCAAGACATCTATAATGAACTCTTTATTAAACCAAAAATGAGCCTATGGTGTTTATTCATGTGCATGTGTTCAGGGCCCAGCTTTAGGAACATTTCTTAACTTTAAGGGATTTCTTAACTTGAAATTCACCATAGGGATCAAAGTAGAATAAATAATCTATTTTAATTGAAAAGTCAGGTTAAAGTAACTTTTATACTCACAAACGAACACTGCCTAAAGTTAGGAATCGAGGACGGTATGATAAATTGAGCGTTGTGATGGTGACATATTAACTATGATGAACCAGAACGGTTAATCGAGTATGGCTCCGAACTACTTCCCTTGCTTGGATTGGCCTATCATCGGCTTTGGATGGCACTCGAAGCGAAGGGATAATAACACAAGATAAGCAAACAAGAATGCCTATGTTTAAGCGTGTTATTGAAGATGATATTTTCAAGAAAGTTGACACATAGCAATTCTGATATATGGCTCATGATATCTGTAAGAAATCAAACGATTCAATGAATGTTTTCTTATCAGAATCTCTTTTTGTGACGAACTTCTAACGTCACTTATTATTTTCTGTTTAATTTTTTTTCAAAACTTTTGTTAAATGCCTAAGCAGATTCCACAAAGATTTTTTTTCTCAATTATCTCACAAATTGAACGAACAACTAGTTATTTATATTATATTTGCCAATTACTTTCGCTTTCGTTTTTATCTATAATTTTCGTATTTGCTCTCTTTGTCATTTTTGTTGTTATTCTATATCACGTGACCGTGTTTGTTACGTCGACTCTGTTAAAAGAACATTCAGTCTTGAAGGTTATGACTTTGTGTGAAAGAAATCTTTTATAAAAATAAACAAACATTGATAATTTTCATTACTATCGTATTTGTTTTCTTTGTTATTTTCTATTGTTTTTACGATATCACGTGACCTTGTTTGTTTTGTGTATCTTAATAAAGAAACTTCTTTGAAAATTTCTTACTTTGAAAAACTAAAAATGAATAACCATCGATTGATATAACATTTATCAAATTAGGTTTTTTATTATTTCTAGTATCGTATCTGTTTCATTTGCTATTTTCTATTGATTATATATCACAATATCGTTTTGTGTTATTTGTGTCTTGACAAAGGAACAGACTGACTTGAAATTCTTACTTTAATAAAAACTCAAATGTTACTTTCATCCGATCTGTTTTTGAATATTATGGTATTTGTTTACTTTGCCATTTACTTTTGTTTATTCGATATAGAATGTCTTGATTAAGGGACCAACTGCCTTGGAAATTCGATAACTTTTGTCCACATGGTCGGAATTGCTTCCTTGTCCCAATTATCTTATCTAGACGATGTGTTACCACAACGGATGACAAGGTAGCCTGGAGGTCAAACGTGCCAATTATGTCCATTTGACACCAAATGGTGTTTATGATGTCGAACCATTTTCTTTGCTTATAGAAACTAAAACTTGCCAAACACTTCCCCAGAAAGATCCCCTAGGGGGTAGAAAACGAGCATATCTCTGAGAAACTGTCAAGTAAATATACGCTGAAAAAGAACTTAGTTGCCAGCCTTCATATATACCGCAAGGATAACGACTTAAATAAATCAATAAAGCAAACAAACAAACGCAAGGACATTTAGCCTACCCGCAAACATAGGTTAGGTAAAATTATCTTTTTTTTATTTCATTAAACATGTTTTTATTATACACCATAGTAATGGAAACACAGGTTTTTCAGGAATATTACTTAAGCAACATTCAACATGAAATATGCATCTTGTGTGATGTGCAGTTACAAAGGATGAGTCAAAATAAGGACACATTTTTATTTGTTTTCGCCACTGGTTTCCCAATCTGTTTTGGTTTCATTCATTTCTTTTATTATTATTTTTTTTTGGCTTAGAACATGAGTACTATGAAAACGGAGTTTCCTTGAAATACATGTGTTAATTGGGCGAAAAGCGCTAAAATATGTAAATTTACTGTATGTTCTAAAATAAAGCGCATGGATACATTTGACAACATAGGTATGTTATACACATAAATTTTCATTGAAAATGTCACACATGTTACATAAACTGCACTAAAACAGCTGACCTAGATCTAATACAAAAGAATACTACACCAATAGCACTAATTACTGGGGTACACATAGTGCTGTTTTATCTACGGTACTTGTCTCGAATGTCGTCGATATCTGCTTCCGAGACTAGCTCCAATCGGTCCAAACGGCCCATGTTCATTTCAATTATAGCTTGTCACTCTGTCGTAAATAACCAACAAAGCGTGCTGTAGTGTCATGCTCTGTTGATGTCTATATAAATAAACCACGCAACTGAAAAACCTTGGGTAATTGGAAGCTATCTGCTTAATTAATATTTTTAATTATTCATCTATGAACAATTAGCCGGACGAAACGTGATACCGATTTTATTTGCAATATCAATGTTCCAAATTCGTTCATCCAGAAAGGCTAAATTGAGCTTTAGCCGTACACCTGATGACTGCGGAAGTCTGTTTGAATTTCTAGGTCAAAGACTATCGTTTGAAGTGTAAGAATAGAAGAAATATTTAAAAACGGTTTTCATAAAAGTTGAAAAAGAATGTAAGTAAGATTGAGTGAGAGCTGAATGCAATTCAATACTTTTGATAACTTTATGTGATAGAATACAAAAAAAATGAATTTTTAATTTAGAGACGATTCATTATCGGCATGAATGGAACAGCAATTTCAACAGTCATTTCCGTGATCGCATGCTCGGTAGTCGTGATGTCAGAATAATTATGACGTCAACATATAATCATATTGCACAACGCCAACTCCGTTTTTTGAGGTTACATAGTGCAGTTGCAGGGAGAGTGATATTATGAGATTCAATATTGCCGTAAGAATAGTGGTAGTTATTTCTTTCTGAAGATGTAGGTCAGAGGTCAATGGATATATCTCCGTTACGGATAAATGATGTTGATACAGAAATCTCGTTTGTATATATGTTTCGACAGATAACCGCGATATTAGAGGTTCTGATCAGCCAGCGTAGAAGATACAAGACAGTGATATACTGACGGAGTTTATTGACTTAGGGATAAAGTAGTAGAGCAATGTGGATCCATGTAATACAAGATGGCCATTATAAACAACACTATCATTATCATTAATATAATTGTGTCTAAAACTTCCGGAAGTGATATAAAGAGACACACATAGCAGTAAGAGAGAACCCGAATTTCATTCCACTTCCTGTGAGCTGTATCGTAACACCACTTTGTCTGGATGTCGACCTTGGAGGCCTATTGAATTAAATATATCTAGTCAAAGTGGGGTCTCGGAATAAATCCAGCTGGTAGTAAATACGGTCATTATGTTGTATATGTTGGAACATATCATACTTTACATTAAATTATGGAAGCACTTATGTCAGTGTCGTATACCATTTGCCCTGACGGAATTGTTTCTCGAGAGAACATATATTTACAGAAAGGCTAGTATTTGTTTCAATTATCTTGTTGTGTCTATCGTGTGGTCATATTATATATAAATATATATATATATGTGATGTCTTTATTTGTGCTGCTGAATCGCCTGCTGTTTTCCATGTTATGACTTTGAAATCAAAAACATTGTAGACTTCACCATTCATACGCATGTCTAGCATGCAATCACGAAGCAAAATCCAAAAAATCCCTACATTATGACATGGTTTATTTTCAAGTTACAACAGCATTAGCTTTGGTGATTTATCTGGGACATTAGATGGTGTGTCGCCATAATTCCCATAAATCAGCAGCCATGCTGTGTAACCTTGACCAAAGTATGAGAACAAAGACTACATCCCCGTGCCGCCGCGGATTTGAATGTCCCCGAATAAAATTAGTCATGTGAGACATTCTCAAAAATCCTGTATTAAGGTTTTAATGTCCCCATTGTCTACGCCGCAGCCTGAAGATTTTATCGTAAAAATGGGTCACGCGACAGAAAACTTCATCACAGAGAAAAAATCGAAGCAACATCCTTACCTTGTTACAAGTAAATCCGATGTTATCTAGAACTATGTATCTTTGCTTTGAAATGACAGATACGATTTGATGGGTTGTTAGAAACGTCATAAAGATATTACTTATCATATCAGGTCGTTAGGCTCGTAAATATTATATTTCACATAGAATCAGGTTATCTCGACTACAAATAATATGTTTGTTGAACATATCAGGCTAAACCTAGTAAATCTTATGTAAGATATTGCATCAATTTTATCTTAACAGTTATTCTAAATTTGTCAGATATATTAGACAACAGCGCACAAGCCATCATGCCAATCTAAATCCAGGTTTCGTTTGTGCACTTGTTCTGTAGGTGTACCAACTGCCACCTTTGTCAAGGCACGGGAACCTATGTTGGCCATTTTTGCGATGCAGCATCTTTCCATCATATTTATCTATTATGGCCTGGTTGAGAGGGCGCTATTGCCTCATAATATTGTTGAGGGATGGAATAGTTCCCGAGCCGAAGGCGATGACACTCTCCCATCACGAGACAATACTATGAAGCAATAGTGCCCTCTCAACCAGGCCTTAATGGGTTTAGTACATAACCCTCATATGAGACCCGTTTTTATGTCATCGTAACAGAAACATGCCTCGGCTACCTTCATTCCAACACTACGTTGTTACATTAAAAGTACAACATATGAATTGTCACAGGAACCTGTGTTTCTGTAAAACGGAATACAGCTTCATAAAAATTTAAAGTATATCAATATTAGAACATGAGTAAACTGTATTCTGATGAAAAGCAACATTTGCTTTCATCCCCGCATACAACAGCCTTGCCGCCATCTTTACATCTTGGTCGAAGCGCAACGTTATAATGACGTCATGTATTGGTGACGTCACGATACATTCACGTTCAATTTTAAGCCATTTCAATAGTGCCCGCTTGCCCGGGCACTATTGCAAATAGTACCCATGTGTGTAGCATTGTGTAGTATTTTGTCACGTGATGTACTTATGTTTGATATTTCCACAATTTGTTGATTTTCATTTAGCTTTTACATCTATGGGTGATATTAAAATTATGAAAGTAATGGTCGTTTCCTGAACTATACAAGATTAATATGACTTTAATTGGTAAGTCTTCATTAAAACATAATGATATGTATATTAAATAATTATTCCGTATCATCTGACACCATAATACCATAATAGCATTCCACTTGGTCATTGAATTACATAATTTGATAAAATGAGATATAATGCTCTTGCTTCTATCTCATGTCTCGGAAAGTTATGGAAAAATTAACGTTAAAATTACCGCTCGCACGCTAAATTAGATATATTAGCATTGATATAGCGTCGATTAGTTATTCCTAGCGGTCTTGTATATTGAAGAAAGCATCTATATTAGTATGAGAGGAAACACATTGTGAATTTGTCTTAAGTTAGCATTGATAGGCCCATGATCGATGACTGTCTCAATCGAGTAGCGACACTGATGATACTGAGGCGACCAACCCTCTCACATAGACACTCTATTCCCTCCTTTTAGAATGCGACACGAAATAGCAAAATACTGTTTTTTTAGTTTTTATTTGAAGATTTTTACAATATAGCAAAGGAAAACTTTGGGTTCGATGGGTATAATGTTCTATCAATAACCAGGTTCATTCAACTAAGGATATGCCAAGTTTAAGAAATGGGTTAAAGTCGAAGTACCCTGGAAAACCCTGCATCTGTACCTTGCAAATGCCGCGCATGGGATTTGAACTCACGACCCAAATGTAAAGGGCCTGTTATAATATGTCGGGAAATCTTTGTTTTCAAAAAAAAAATTCGAATAAATAAGATTTAGTTACATAGATTTATATTTATATGTAATATACGTGACATCCTAACCATCACCGCGGTCCCCTGGATCTTAACAAATGCTTGTACCCGACGTTGCGACCCATTATATTCGTATATATTTTTCTGAACATTTTTTGTATATATTATGATATAACCAAACAACTGAGGTAATAAGCTATCAACATTGTGAAGTTCAAGCATTATTTTGCGATACCTTTTACTTAACACGGGATCCTTTTTCTGGGTTCGTGCACTATCGGCATCTTTTCAGACTCAATAAAACATGATTTTGGTGTTCTCAAATAAAAAAAATGTATGAAGACAAAATAGTACTTGTTATCGCCAATTTATCAGTATCTCATTAAGGGAACTATTACAATATAAGGAATACCGTCATGTTATTGGTGTAATTTTCCGTAATTAGGAGTGAAAAGGTTTGGTTTATACTTCAAAATCAGACTTTGTCTTATACATTTGTTGTTAGGAGTGGCTTTGTAGGGCGTTGACATAACCCACATTAAAGAACTAAATCCGTCATTTACCAACAATAAAATATTTCATCGAGAATGAAGAATTCGGGAAATGACAGGTTTCGGTTAATCAATGTAATGATTATAGAAATTATATTTAAAACACCACGTAATCTAATCATCTTAAGTAAATTGAGACGGATATCCCATTCTTGTGATTAAATCGTATCAAATTAATCATTAAGCATTACTCATTAATATCTGTTACGCGATAATTAACTTAACACAGTTCCATAGACATATGATTCTCTTAATGGTCAATTGACACACTTTCATTGGTATTTGATACCCGTAATGATCGACATTTTCTGCAATAATGTCACCGTATATTATGTTCTTGGTGATTACCCAAATTTATTTGACATTGGAATATATTACGATTCTTTCCGTGTGAATTCATGCACAATCTTCTTAATTTCGCATGTTATGTCCCCACGACTCACCAGGTTGAGTTTTTTTTTCGCTTTTTAATTTTAATTTGCTATTCAGGCAATATTGTTAGTTCTGTTTCAATGTGTAACGAAAATAGAAAAAAAGAGCACTCATTAATTAAGCCATTGATTTTAAAGGTTGCTACATGTGAACAGACTTTTGAACATATCATAAACTTTTTTACAACGAATAACTTATTTTAGGTGGAATTCGAGTTTGAATTGAATCGAACATAAAACGACAAATGAATAAAGCCTAAAATTCATAAAATGCATTTTTCATACAACTTTTGACTTTTCTCCATATGTTTTTCTTGATTATTTTATGACCTTGGCAAAAAATCTGCATTATACAGTTACTTTTCATTGTTTCTAATTTTTCTTATCGGAATTATTATAGAAGGTGGTGCGATTTTGGCCTCGATCAACATTAAACCAGTAAGTGTGATTTGTAGTGACCTCTGTATACGTAGACTGGCCACCAGACCCTAAGTTGTTGATAAAACTTACTAGATTATCTAGTCTGAAACTTAGGATCCGACATGTAGTACAGGAAAAAAATCAAGCCAATTTTTTGTGAATTTTGCAATGTTCTAGCGACTGGTAGCCAGTCTACTGTATACAATATAGATGGTGGCATATTTTGGATATGTTTGATAGGGCTGCCATATAATGATTTTGTCTTTAAAAGTCGACAAAACTGACAGTTGGCAATGAACCGTTTCTACCACCACCACTCCCAAAGTGCATGGGCATAATTACTACATACCGAAGCGTATAACGCTTATCGGTCGAGGAAATAGATTGTTCCCTGCTCGAATATCGAGTATCTCAATCAGTAGAAAGGCCAACGGATGTATTGACCCAGATCAAGATATAGGTCAGGTGTATATTACTTGACAGCAATCAACACCGTAAGCGCAAGAGAAAACATACTTTAGATAATTACTGTGTATCATACATAAAGACGAAAACCTATTGGAAAATATGTCAAACCATCGGAGAAAATCCAGCTTTTTATTACAAAATGTCAATCAGATTTACGTTTACCATAAACATACTTAATGCAATCAAATTTTACCGGAAAATGTATCTTGAACATGGTAGTGCAATTGATATTAGCATAATCACGATAATTGATATGGAAATGTAGACTGGCCTCCAGACCTTAAGTTGCTGATAAGACTTTCTCAGCAGAGTTCTTTACCAGATTACCTCCCCCTAGTTTAAACCTCAGAATCAGACATGAAGTAAAGACATCAAAAATTATCAAGCCATATTTAAGTGGGTGGTTTTTAAAAAAAATATTTTTAGAGACTGGTGGTCAGACTAGTGTAAATGGTATACAGACAAAAACACTTGATGTATTTTAGCACTACATTTCTGGCGAGAAAAGCGCTAATATAAAATTAGCACTTAAATATTACGTATAATTTTTGTTGTACATTTGTTATACATATTCGCCAAATATTCGAATTTGCGTTCGAGAGAGATATATCGCAAAAATGTGTATCTCGGCGGTTTACAGTACATGTTACATGTATGTTATGCTATAATAATTTGTTTATTTTACTGTAGCTATTAATAGCATTTAGTATGTGAGAATGTGTCGGACTTGGGTGGCCGTGGTAAGCTGAGGTATCCGATAAATATCCACCTCGACCTGGACCAGTAGCAGTGAAAAAAATGTCGATATGCAGAATTTAAATGTCTAATTGAAAAATAATTATCATATATGATATCCATAACATGTGCACATTACGAACTATATTTTTTTTTACTTTGTTGTATTATGTGTTTTTTTATTTGCCGCACAACCAAGTGACGATAAACATACCTTAAAAAACTGCACGGAATCTGAAGTATACAAAACAAACGAAAAACTCAGAAATAATCATAAAGATTTTTTTTTTTACTTACAAATCTGACTTACACTAACTCTCAAAAATAAAAATGCATGGTATCTGCATGGAGTATACCAAGCAATCGAAAACACCGAAATAATCATAAATAATATTTTTTTTACTTAGAGATCTGACTGAATCTAACTCACAGAAGTAAAACCAGTTACAACTGATGTAAAAACGTCTGTATCAAAGCCTCGATTCGCAAACAAGATAGTAAATCAAGTTAGCAAATCGGTCCATACCCCTTACAAGCCTTGTTGATTTAGAATCCCGCCGAGCCGCTGAGGAGTCGGTGTTTGTGTTCCGACAGTTGTCATTATGGTGTATCAACACAGAACTGATGTATCCGCCTTTTTATACCTCCGAACTGTCGGGCCAAAACCTTCATGAGTATTTCAAAGCCAAATCTTAAATAGACGTGTCATATCATTAGCGGTGTTTGAAAATATAAGTATATCAAGGATACTGACTAGCTCTGTGCGGATTGTAGTCGAGTGCCGCTTTGAGGGAGTTTTCTAGTCCATAAGGATGTTCAGTCAATAATCAATATACATATACCATATGATAGCTTATAGATTTTTGAATGAGCGTTCGGCAGTCGGCACCACCATTGGCTTAGACCAGGACTGATGTCGCACAGTTCTCAAGAGTACACCTACTTTCTCTCGTGAGTAGGTCGATGCCAGGTACAAATATTCGAGGTGAATGAACAAAGCTTTTCATTAAAGACGTAAATGAGTTAATGCGTAGCATAGTCACTATGAATGGCTCAACAGAGGTCGTTAAGGTTGGATGGACTACCGAAAACTCTGTGGTAACTTTGGGACAAATCCAGGGCAATGAGAGTGCCTACACAACAAATATTACAGAGAGGTACTTTCCTGTGTTACAACATGCAATACCTATCATTGTCATTTATGCCATTGCATACCTGATCGTCTTTCTCTTCGCTTTCTTTGGGAACTTAATTGTTGTCATAGTGATTTGGAGGAATCGTTGGTTACATACAGTTACAAACTTTTTCATCGTCAACTTAGCGGTGGCTGATATTTTGGTGGCTATATTCTGTGTGCCCATTACTCTACTGACTAATATTTATACAGGTAAGCTATGCAAACTTATCAATTCCTTCTGAATATAACATTGTTATATGATTGTTGATATGCTTTTATCTATTATACCAAATGAATTTCAGTATTTTTACATTTTAACGTGTTTTGGCGCAAATTATTCCATATAAGTCTTCCTTATGAAAATGAAGACTTACTAACTTATCAGTTATCTAAGAAAAAAATGTCATATGATTTGTGGTACTTATTGATAGTATTTTACCATATGTATTTTAATATTCGTATTCGTGAAAGTGTTCGAGGCAAGTTGTTCAAGATATATCACGTTAAGAAAGAGTGTTATTTTCGATAATTGGATAGTTTGGAAACATTCAGAATTACACCGATTTCATCGACTAATGATCAAACAGATGGTACCTTATGTAAACAGATACAATCGTCATATAACATATGTACGTTTTCACTTAATAAAAACATAATGCATTGATTTAATTACTATGTTAAGACCAATCAGATGAAGTTATAAATAAATACACTTTTTACCTATTCGGTTGAATAGTATTGCAAAACATTTTAATAGTTTTAAAACGTATAAACATACTGTGTGTTGATTGTACAAGAAAATTACTTTAGAAAGTACGCGTTATCGTTAGGTGAATCTTAATTTTATTTTTATCAACCATCAGCAATAAGCAAGTTTGACATACATTTTTATGTAAAAAGATACATCTAAAAATGTATTACTACACGTGATGTGTTCTTAAATCTCTTAAATATGACGTCATAAAATGTGAAGCCGACACTTTGTTTGCGGCCTATCTCATCAAGTATCACCATCAGTTAGATTTCAAGTAATTGAAAGCTATTCTTTTACTGCTGTTGTGAAACAAATCTAGCACATTTAAATATATTCGAATCAATCTGACCAATCGTCAATTACAAGCAAGTAGCTTTAATGACCCTACATAGATTCCGATCAACCTGTAGAAACCGTGTGTATTCAAAAATATTAGCTCGCTGATGTGATTGTGTACGCGTATTTTCAACAATAATGTGGTGATCTATTATCTATAATGTAAATTCATATTTTAAAATCATTTCTATTGCTTAGAAGCTTGAGTTTATCTTTTAAGACTGAAAGAATTGTACGTCAAGTAATATGATGTCATTCATTCAGAACGTTTTCGCGAGGAATTTTAAAAGAGGCACATTATTTGGCTAAACTGTACTCTTGGCTTAGATATCATTGCGCCAGAACTCGACTTCTTTTACTGTAAAAGTAAAATCATGGAACTTTATACCTTATATAGTTATTCAAATTAAACTATAAGCAGTATTATTGATATTTTTGTGGTTTATGAAGTGAAAGACAAAAAAGGGCGGACAATCTTTGTCAAAGACGATTATTTTTGCGGGATATAGTTATAATTGTGAATAATTAATCCGCGAAATATTGAAAAATGTTCCAGTTAATGAACTACCCCTTAAAGACCTTAAAGATAGGGTTCGCCCAACCAAATAAATACCTTTTTGGTAAAATCCGATAAACGGAAGAAAATATGAATTTTGTTTTTAAAAATACCTTAATTTAACTTTTGTATGCGTATGCGATTGAACGAATGTGTCTTGAATACAAAATTGAAGGATATCCTTGATTTATTACGCTGTCAGCCTGACAGAATAGTATGCAAATGAAGCTGCGATGGATTGTGATGTCGAAGTTTTGGGCATGCGCATTGTTACGCACTAAAAGTAAACAAAATGGCTGAACGAAAGCGTGTGAGAGGAAAAAATGTATCTGAACAACAAAGGGGAGGAAAGTAACATGGAATCGGTAGCACCCTAAGATATATGTAGGGAATGAAATTCAAAGATGGCATGTGACAATAGAAGAAACAGAAGCCACATCTCAAGCGGGACTTTTCCGGATACTGTTGGATTCGTGACCACGTGGTGAATTAAATTCCAACACATATGCCAGCGCACACACAGCGGCAGACTAACTACATACAGATGTATATGTTTGATGTACTAAGCTACCGAGCGTATGTAAGTAATATGAAGTGTTTTAGATCATACGATATGTGTAAACAGTCCATCGCACTTCGATTTGTTGTTGTATTTTATTTCAATAAACATGCCATTGTAACACTGTCACTATTATCTGACTTTTTGTTGCACGTTTCCGTTTGTTGATGCGGCCTCGTGTTGGAAAAAAATACGTCATGTTCTATGTAAAGCTTGACGTCGCTCTATTTTTACAGGAGTATTTTCCTGGTCGGGCTAGGCAACTGACGACCCATATTTTTCGCTGTATGCATTGAAAATGATCTGAATATTGTATTTATTTACAGTATAAATTTTAATTTCGTTGTCTTTATATTTCATTGGGCAAAACCTACCTTTAAAGCTAGATAATATCCCACTCGGTATGGACGGTCACATCGACCGATAATTGACACTAATTAACTGAAAAAATTGCGACTATTTATCTGTATCACCACCGTTGCCTGACCCGAAATTATCTGTAAACAAGCATTTGACGTTTTGTATCGTCTACCTAGTTTACGAGTATCTAGGTAGGGATACATAATAATTATTAATAAGTTGAACCAATCGCACTATCGATTAACCTGACCCAGAAATAAACAGTTAATCATAGTTATAATGAACCTCTGGCGACGAACGAAACCACTTCGTTATAAGAAAGTTCGTTATGACGAGAATAATATTGCTACGTTATAACCATCAATTCGTTGTTAACGAGTTCGTGATTAACGCGTTTTTCTGTATTCTAAACAATAATGAATTGGAAAGTTAGACAATCTGACAGTTCATGAAATAAGGTTGCAAAACTATAACTGTGTTGTATACAATACGCTTAGAACATTCTTTTTCAGAAAATATACCACCGACATTGGCATCATCTGTTCGGATTACTGAGTTTAGTGTTCGATATTTAAAGGTACAGTTATAGTTATCCTATTACTGCTAATTACGTCCGGACTGCGAGTTTTCTGGACTATAGGCGTCCGGGTCATTGGAGAGTGCATTATGTAAAGAATAATGACAACAATGTTTAAGTCAGACTTCATAAAGAAATAATTCAAAAATGAATATAAGACAACAGAATTTGTGTGTTCTGTCAAATTTACTATGTTCAAAATAAAAATACCGGGGTTTTAATTTTGTCTAAGTATAGATAACAAAATTGGTTAATGATGATACATATGTAAGTAAGTAAAGATCGATGCAATACTCCAGTTCTGGTAATGTCGTAGACTCCCTATCATTATTTCAGTGCTATTGTATACGGACAATCGATTTGTATTGCTCAATGGATTTTGTCTTGTTGAAGATGCTTCTATGTTGAATAATTACGATCATGCTAGGTATCATATTCGTTTAATATATAATAAGAACTTTTATTTGTGCAGAATATTTGGTTGTTTTTGCGGTTGCTATAGGACCACAAATATAAAAAAACAATGAATGATGTTTTACATATTATACTGTTACTATTGTTCTTTCGACGAACCACAAATATTTCTACACACGAAATGATTTGAAAGCTCAAAACCACGAAACAAAAATCAACAAATATTACATTCTTTACAGTATGTGAAATGATATAACCAGCCCCAACAACGTGAAAACAATCAATCAACATTGATTAACTCATTAAACATTAAAAATATCGTCCCAGCAAATTTATTGTCAAGAAATACAATAGTCCAAAAAGAGCGCGTTACTTATTTGCGAGACATTCATGTATTCGTGCACGAATTGTTTTTAACAATACTTAATGGACTGGGCATTTGTCATGACACACAATTGTTTTAAAATACATGTAGTATAGTTCGAATATATATACCATAAATGTGGACACTTTTTAATGTACATATTTTTGCGATTTTTTTGGTGATGTCATCCTTTCCGCCTTGTATACATACATACATACATACATACATTTGTATATAGTTAACATACATACATACATTTGTATATAGTTAACCTTTTCACGCGTATTTGCTCTCTAAGGCAAAATATGCGAAATATCCCACACTGCAAATATTTTCACTTTTAAAGTACTTGATATGTAATAAATTTGATTAGTTTTGTAATCGTTGGCGAAATTGTGCTGCGGATTGGCAGCAAGTGCCTGTTATTTTGTACTCAATTCATTCGCAATAATTCCACTCTTCAGTGAGGCCGGGCCATACAAATCCAAAAGTGAACGAGTTTTCATCTTCATCTTATCCATAAATATTTAAAAACTGACAGGAACACGTAAAAATCTCATAACTGGAGGTTTGTAGAATATATCATTGTAATTACAGACCAAGCCACAGGATCTCTATTGGAATGACAGTAATGTTTACTCTTACAGCAAGCCCGGGCCATTACAAAGTGTTACCCCGAACAGTTGTACAAGACATGACGATGTTTATTGTTTTGCCAACAAATCTGTTTATGAATTTTCGTGGAATGTAGGGTATACATACAATTATTTTCCTCTTGGTGAACAGCCAAGAAAAACATTACCTTCAATTAAATTGTTTGTTTATATCTAAGATCAAATAATTACTAATAGTAAAAGAGCTTAGCGTTTTACTACACGAAGATTATATCTCAGACGAAATGATTATGTAGATTTTAAGTTGGTTCATCTTTCTATCTTCAACGATACATCTTTATCCTTCCTGTTTCCTATATATATAAACCAGTTGATCATTAAACCTTTTTTTGCTAAGAGAGCAGAACGCTCAAACTTGGAGCCTTTTATCTTCTTTCAAATCACATATATCTTTTTAATGAATTATACACTTAAATGTAAAAAAACCAGCCCATTTCTAGCTTGCTTCAAAGCCGATATACATCCTTTTAATTTGAGTTTAGTCTAATGAATCGGCACTGATTCTTCATAATGGAAACGGTGAAGTTGACTGTTTTGTCTTTTTCGCAAACGATTGTTATCATTATACAAATGATGCATTTCTTTACGATAGTTTCTACGAGTCATAATCTTATTGCAATATTAGTGGATATGACGGGAAAGGATAATTCTCTGGAAAGAGGCATTTCATTTCTATGGGAATATACGGAGTAACTTTTTGGCGTTAAATTGGCTTTTAGCTCTTGTAACTACTAAACTTTATAAAATTACTGTAAATATTCGAGTGTTTAATTTAGCGACCATCAATCTTTCGTAATGGAATCATTTGTGATAGATATCTGCAGGGTACAATTTTGGGGGACGTGGTGGCCAAGTTGATAAGATGCCTCGACATATTACCACAAGCACTCCACCTCTGTGTTGCGTGTTTGAATCCTATGTGGGACAGTTGCTAGGTACTGACCGCTGGTCAGTGCTTTTTCTCTGGGTACTTCACCAAAAACCTAGCAAGTCCTTCCGTGACCCTGGCTGTTAAAAGGACGTTCAACTAATAAAACCCAAAAATTAAAGCAACATTTTTTAAATATTGACACACTTTTACGTGTAGGGCAAACTTACGCGGCAAAAACGGACTTCATCTACTGAGTGTAAAATTCTCTCTTACGTACATTCCTACTTGTTTTTTTATGAATCTTCTGCAATCTGGCTTACTGGGTCATTCATGATAAGTTTATAGTCGACGAGAAAATCCGTACGTAAATTAAGCTTATACTAGTACCTAATGACCACATATTAATACAACTTGTGATAAAACATGAAATAACATAAGCCTAAAGCTAACCTCGTTATATTTGATAATAAGGTTCAAAAGGCAGTATAATGAATCATTAACGACGAGAGAACAAAAGTCAACATATGGTCAAATATAAACGATGTTTAAAGACCACCTGACACCTGTTACGGATATTAAACTCCATATTAAGCTACTTGTTACTATCTGTTATTTTATGTATAGGAATTATATCGGTAAATGTCACGCTTAGTGGGTCAAAATATCTAGTTAACTGTAAACCTATTTGTAATTTCACGTCTTCGAAACAGGGCAATACCCATATGATTCATGTCGAGTGTCCGGACGAGAAATCGAACCCGGGTCTCCGGTGTGAAAAACTAGGACCCTAATGACTGAGCAAAAGAAGCATGCTCCGTCAGCTGAGTGACAGAAACTTTGTGCAAACCTCTGACCCGCTCATTTTACAGTAAACGGCCGCGATGGCCGAGTTTATTATATACTAATATAACCAAAGAAAGCGATCAAAAGCTTGCACTTATATAATCGTAGATACATGTAATGACTTATACATTTAATATTCGAGAAACATGTAAAGAGGATCCGTCATGTGTTTCCCTTCAAAAAAAGTGAATAACAAATTGCATGCAGGTTATCATTTTAGTTCAAAAATGTTTTATTTTGGTGATACTTTTAAACTTTCCATCAAAATATGAGATTATCTAGGTCCCCACCACTGATCTCAGCTTTGTAAACTAACATTATTTAATAATTAAAACCTTACACTTATTTTTTTCGACATAGATAAATATTATTCACATGCGTTAAAGATGCTGCAACGCTGACAAATGACATTTTTCTCTATCAAAAACGCGATCAAAGGAATATGTATTTTTCTTCAGTTACAGAAGTTGCTTAATTTATACCATTACCATCTTTGAAAAGTTTGAGCTTCTAATTATACTTCAAGATAAAAATATTAAAAAATATTAATTTCATCCTGCAATAAAAGAAATGGCACTATGTTCTATACAGAATGAAGTACTGATTGTGCATGCACTCAAAGCGAAATAAATGATCTTATATTATTTTTTGTGTTAATTAGACATATATATTCACGATTAAACACCAATTATTGCAAAAAATGATGAGTATCATTTATGCTCTGTTGGCGGTAGAGCATCTTTAAAGATGCTCCACCGCTGACAAATGGTATTTTTTCACTATCAAAAACAGGAGCAGACGATTTTTTTATTTTTCTTCAATTAAAAAAAGCTTACTTTACACCATTACCAC
This sequence comes from Argopecten irradians, assembly GCF_041381155.1. Lineage (NCBI taxonomy): Eukaryota > Metazoa > Mollusca > Bivalvia > Pectinida > Pectinidae > Argopecten > Argopecten irradians. Next base: position 45,123,151 of record NC_091138.1, read on the forward strand.
TATTGAAAAGTTTTTTTACTTCAAGTTGAAAGTATGAAAAATAATTAGGAATTGCATCCCGAAAAAATTCCGTGGCACTATATCCTATATAGAATGAAGTACTGATTGCGCATGCACTCAAAGCGAAATAAATGATCTTATATTATTTTTTGTGTTAATTAGACATATATACATACATGATTAAACACCAATTATTGTAAAAATGATGAGCATCAATTATGCTCTGTTGGCGGTGGAGCATCTTTAATGGCACATATCCGATGCTGAACCACCTGGAGATAATTATATTTCAAGAGATTTTAAACACTATCCATGTGTTTGGTAAACCATTAAAAATAAGGGCCAATTTTCAATCTCATTATTTCAACTCTTTATGTTTTTGTACTTTCAACGACTTTCCAAGTTTGGATTTAAAAGCACAGGAAGTAAATTAAAAGGGAAAATAATGCCTTTGATTGTCCCAGATTTACATTAATTAACGGTAAAGTGATTTTTATGATGATGAGGTACATTGTATATAACTGCATCAAACAGCCTCTAACTTCATAAAGTATCATTTTAACAGATGCTACACACATGAAGTGTTTATTTATTTGGTACAAAAGGCTGAAGCGTAGGAGATACTCCTGTTGCCTCTCTCTTACAGTGAAATTATATATACAGTTTTTCCCATACCCATAGGTGAAATGGTGGTTTATCAACAGTTTCTACCTTAAGGAATTTACCTGCTGGTCCTAAGGACCGGCTAACCCTAAAAGTTATTGGTCCTGACTGAAAGTTACTGGTCCTTACAAGGATAATCATTGTTGTTTATACACTATAATAATATGTAGGTTATTACTAGCAAAGTAATAGCTTTAAGAACAAAATATATCTGCATATCTGAATTAGTATCGCAGGCTCTCAACAAAGTTGAATGAAAACTAGAATATTACGAAAATTTGTTTTTATACAATTTGAATTCCGACCTTGTTACAATTATACTGCCATCTTGGTTTTGTATATCTTCTCTCTAGAAGTTGCCGATCAAAGGACCAGCTACACGGTAAAAAGTGTTTGCTCGACTATAAAGATGCTGGTCACAGGCAGAAGGACAGGCATTAATTTCGGAAGTTGTTTATTCTATGCAGTATACTCGTGGCCTCTGAGGCAGTGTTACATTGTTTCACATGCAAAAAAAAAATCATCGCTATGCCACTGTGTGAACAAATCTAGCATTTTCTTGGTTAATTGTAACATAAATTTAAAAACATATTCTGGTTAAATATAATAAATACATAAAACACAAAGAACAAAAAAAAACCAGAATTTTGGTTCAAAATGTCGCGCAATCCCTATGTTCATATAAAGAATTTGTAGTTGTGACTTTCTTCGAATTTATCTCTCAAAATGGCGGGCTATCATCATTTATAACTGTAATAAAACGGCGAGGTATGAGGGTAATGGTGAAAGTAATAATGTTGTAAAACCCTCGGCAAGTCTGGGGTTTTACAACATTTTGTGTCCCTCGGGTTGCATATCCATACCTTCCATATTCACATGCAAGATTATTATGGTATTATCCGATTTAAAGAGTATTTTGATATTTCTTTGCTCTGGTTTTGGTTTTACATTGCCAAGTTTTCGTCCTTTTATTATATAGGAATATCTGTATTGTCGTAGTCCGTCATTGCATATTAAAGAGTTATCTGCCCTTGCAGTTAAGTATATTTTCAGACGTCACTTGTTTGAGAGCATCCTCGGTAATCCGGGGGTTCCTAGCACATACTATCTCAACACCCTTTGACTATATCATAGTAAAACTGGAGGCAACAGTAATTTAGTCCTTATTACTGTACACTGTGATTGACTGTGTTACTTTCAAGCAGGGCGTCGCTCTCTATATGTAGTCATCAAGAAAAATTGTGCAGGCCTGTAATTGCTTCAGATTTGTTCCCCGGATCTGCCATCAGTTTCGCTATGAGATAATCCAGGGGTATAGAGATCGTAAATGATCGGAACCCCTGGAGTATCGAGAATGGTTTGCGAGCGGAACGTCATATTCTTCACAATAGTTACATACACATAAGACAACTCTGTAATCTGGAAGGACAGATTTGTGCCAAGCTGCACCAAGTCGTTGTATAATGCTGAAGAATATTCCAAAAGATGAATAAAACAACCTGTCCAGCTAAATCATTCTAACAATGAGAGACTTTCCCCTACTTTACGCGATATTGTTTTTTTAAGTAGTCTGGACTCCTCAACATCACAATACTATAAAACATTTAGTTCTTCTTCTAAAATAGAAAATTATCAGTGGTTCCTCTTTACCATTATGATATAATCTGATGAAATATCATGAAAGTTATATTTGGCAGTTTAAGTTAATTATGCAATAAAATTTATAAATGGAATCTCATATCCATGTTTCTATAGAAACGAACGTGTTCACCTCAGCTACATGTATAATCCTTGCGAATGGGAGGTCTTTCATAATTAAGTCTAGCTGTTTGTAACACGTTTGATGGTTAAAATGCATACAGCATCATGAAGAGCTGTTATCGAGTGATTAGATTACTCTTTAGATTTTATTTATCAATATTTGATGCAATGTATAATCCATGTATTCATTGGTTAAATACTAACACGAAATATATATAATACGAACAATTGAGCTTTGAAATAAATCAAGCAACAATGCGATAGTTACCTACAATTCAGAATGCATTTTAAAAAGTTTCACTAAAAGCATTATAATTGAATAAATAAATAGCAATGCGATGGCAACCTTTAATTCAATTTATGTTCTAAATGTTTCAGTAAAAGCGTTATAATTGAACAGTCATATCTCCCTGCGTGATCCTTTCAGGTATTGCAAAGTTATGGATTATAGCAATCGTAATTACTGAAATCCCATGATTATCCTAGTTTTACAGGTGTTGCTTTGAAGTATTGGTAAGGAATTAATGCACTCGAAATGCACATGGCGCGCAGTCATAAAATACGTCAAAGGCACGTGTGAAAAGAGGAGTCGAGATTCTAAGTTTCCGATTGATCATTCTTTAAAAGTACGTCAGAAAACAGATATGAAAACAGTCTTTGAACTCCTGACTCTATCGTCGTATGGATTTTGTTTCCATGCATAAGCAATTATTGCTCTGCCTATAAGCTTTAATTATAAGCAATAAAATTATTCAGTGCTGTTGTAAAGACATATAGGCATATTCGTTCCACAAAACAAAGAGTAGAGGGCATAAAAAGGTATGTGGCTGACTAGCAAGGTCACGATTCACTGGATTAAGGGCACTGATCACAAAATCACCTTCTCGTTATTTGATGCATTGCTGTTTTTACTGCTCTAGGTGCATAGAAATATTTTGATGAGACTATAAACTATAAAATTTGGTGTGCAACTGTAAAAACTCCGCAAATGTTGCTATTTTATCCGATAAGCTGATTTTTAAAAAAAATATTGGTGCAAGGATAGATTAATGGATTTGAAGTAATTTCGCTTACATACAAGTAAGGTAATTAAAACAATCATGATGATATATTAGCGTAACATCTCTGATACGAAAGCATGATATCATAGAAATACTGCTCGACTGTGTAGCAATATCCTTTAAAAAAGAAACCAATATCTTTTAAAAAAGAAACCAAGATATTCGTTAATCCTTCGGGAACTACATATTGGTCAAACCATAAATAGGGCAACAATTTGTTACAGAAACAAAATCACATTATGCTTTTGATTTATTGATGAAAGATAAATTTGATCGCTTTTATTCCGATTTTATCATTGTCGAGTGCCCAAAACAAGAAATCAAACCCAGGTCTCAGGCGTGATAAACCAAACGCTCTATCGACTGACCGAAAGAAAACGGCCAAATCAGCTGAATGACAGAGAACCTATTTTACACTATGTACAAGCCATAGTATTTCAGAGCAATTGAGAGTTTTTTTGTTAAGACCATGTTACCCCGGGATATATACAATTCATTTATTTAAGCGTGTTCTGTTCTAACAAAAATTGATGTAATGGAAAAAACCAGTTAATTTAACTTAATTATACTTTAATATTATTCCATTGTTTAACTGTTTCCAATAACATCTGAATAGTTTAACAGATAGCTGGCATTTGTAGTAAGGCTATGTTAAAAAAACGTAAAGCTTGCGGGCAATGCAAAATTAATTAGGTCCGTTATTGAGCACTAGATTATTGCACTGACAAAAATGTTTCTGACAATTCAGTTCACCTTTCCGTCGAGTCTTTTGGTATATCAGCGGATTTTGTAAAAATGGAACGTGCATGTAACATAAAGAATTGTTTATGTTTTTAAGTATCGTTATGAAACCTGTGGTGTGTTATTACTTTTGAGTGGTAGATCCGTCAGACATTGATTGATGGCTCGGTATATACCACTAACACTCCATTTATAAGCACCAAACGTGTTCACGTTAAAGACAACAACTTTTGGTGAATGTATTTTAACACGTTTCAGAACTAATTTCTTAGGTTTGCCATCAGAACCAGGTGATGAATTATTTCAGTCGACAAAATTTCTCAGTTTTTGGTGTCAGACAAAGTGATGAATAATGTCAATTAACAGAGTACATGTCTCATTTGTTTGGCTTTAGAACTAATTACTTAATAATTCCATCGAACACACTTTCTGAGTTTTGGCCTCGGAACCAAGTGATGAATATCTTTAGTGAACATAATTTCTTAGTTTTGGCTTCGGAACCAAGTGATGATTATTTTCAATAAACAAAATTTCTTCTTTTTTAGCTACAGAACCATCCAAGTAATGAATAATCCTCCTAACAGATCAACGTTATCAATTATATTTAAATGTTAATCGAAGGTAATGGACCTAGGTTCCTGGCATTTGTTCGCTCAAATCCGTAACAACCTTCTAAAATCTTTTATTGGGTTTTAGACTAACGCATCGGAAAACATTAAATTACAGTGTTTGGTTAAGGGTTTTAACGCTTGTCATATTTCACCTTTCGTAACCGTTATACAAATATTGGTCATATCATGATTATGTGGAACGTATGGGGTACCCAAGACAATTTTTCAACTCACGATTTGAAATTGGCAATAGACCATAGCGTATTTAAAAAATAAGGGAGAGTGGAGGTACGCCTTGGTACACTGTGATACGTTTTAAGTAGTTATAATGCGCTAAATTATGTGTAATAATGCGGGTATTACTAGGTTGAAATACGCTAATGTAGGTTCTGATACGCTGTCCTACCCTTTGATACGCTTATTTTAGGAGCTAGGTTAGTGGTAGAACTACACAGAGGTACTCTTTGACACGCAGTGACACGCTACAGTGTACATTGATCTAGGTTGTCCTACGATTTACTACGCTAATGCACGTTCCGGTACCTTATTTTTGATACTAAAACGGATATGTCTTCATGGATTCAGAACAGCGCACTTGCAATACGCTCGACTTTAGTTTTCGGCAGCATGAGTAAGCCAACTTTCAAGAATATGATAAACATTAATGCTCCCCAAATACTGTAGATGACATGGATACTCTGTGAAAGATCTTAATAAATATTCACATATCCTCTTGTGCCTAACATATTCGACAAGTTAATTATGTCATGAGGGAGCCAAACGTAAATGCTATTGGGGAAAATGATAAAATAAAAAGATTATAGTGTAAAATGAACTTTTGCTTCTGCTTAATAATGTAACACAGCGGTATTTTGTCTTCAGAGAAAGACATTATTTGACTCCTGATGAGTTGAGTTTGTTTGTTGTTTGAAGGGTATGATGGCTTATTGCGCGCTTAAAGTTGTTTCTTAAATCCTACCAAATCTTAAGAACAAATACCTTAAGAATAATTTCAAAATTGATTTTGACGTAGAACAATATACCTCAATCTAGCTCTACGCCAAATAAAGTCCATCAATTTACGTTAATCTATAATATAGCGTTACCTAGCGTACATCATCGTACCGTATCCCGTCTCAGCCTAGAAGCTACCATGGCGTAGCATATCTTTAATTTAGCGCATCACATCCTACATCTATGCTTGATTGGGGATGTAGCATGTAGCTAACATAATGTGGCTCATCTAACTATAATGTGTTTAAGCGTATTTTAACGTATCGTTTATATCCGGTTATATTAAAGTCCTCTTGGAATGGATAATCTCATCAAATTAGCAATATTTCAATTAAGCATATTTCGATAAAACCTATTTAAGTGGGTTCCATTTTTAATTACATCTAATTTACTTCCGTTTGCATGATCTAGTATTTATGATTAATATAATCTTTAACCCCCTTTGGGGTGAGACAGGAGAATCTCAACTCGAGGGCAGGTTCTTAAGTTGTCAAACACAAGCCTCGTGTTTGACAACTTAAGAATCTTATCCTTGTGTTGAGATTCTCCTGCCTCACCCTAAAGAGGATGAATGGTTATTTCTCTCTAACCCTATGTGAGCACATGCAAAGGTCTCGTGTAGCTTGTCTTTACCTTAGGGTGAGACAGAAAAAATCTCACACCGGTAAACTTGCAGATACAAATGTATCCCCGTCCAGGGTAAGAGAAAATACAATGAAATGAACATTTTTGTACTTTCAGATATCCAAACATGAAAACTGATTAAGAGAGTGGGACCAATATCGTATGCGCGGAAACTATAGGCAAGGCGTTGGTGATATATAAACCAGACACCAAATATGATAGCAGTATAATAAGAAATTACATCACTTGATTACCCTATTGTTAAAGTGAATGATTAAGTTATAGCTCTCTGGCATGTCTTGTTTCTAAGATTAAAGTAGCCCCCGAGCGTCCATGGCCAACGATGACATCAGATATAAAATTGATTATGTGTCAGACAGCCGCATTCAGTGTCTGTCTGAAATGTTAGCCTTTTGATCCGTGATCTAACTTGATATTTAGCATCTTCATCACGACGTTATTTTTTACATAATTGCAGATGATAAAAGTGTTATAATTTGTATCCTGTTTAACGTCGAAGGTCATCTCGAGATTTATCCCAACCTACCGGCTATGAGGTTTATTTTTCAAACGAGAATTCTGAATAAAACCTTATTACATATGCCTTTATTGTGTGTTTTAAACCATTTTACCTGCCTTACATTGACATTTGGCGACTCACATTTTTCAAGTTGTATTTAACATTCTGATCAGTTAAAAACTATCTAAATGTTTTAATTGTTATTTTCTTATGGGTGTACAGTAAATAAATGCGTATTTAAAATGAGGTGGATATGTAGATATACTACTAATTAAAATGGCTACACTGGGACATATCTAGGGTTCCTAACCAGTATATCTACAGGTTAGGCATGGGTGTGATGAGTGTGTTTAAGTTGTGTCTCCTTGCGACAGATAACAGATTGCGATCTTAAAGTGATATATATATTATATTGTCCCTCCTCTTTTCTCAGCAATGGCTTACGGCCGGAGTTACGCGACGTATTTATGGTTTATAGGTCTGTGAACACTCGTATATGTCAAGAATGAGTGTGGTGAGTGTGGTAACATTGTGTCTTCTTGCGATAGAGATAAGATTGCCGATCGCAAAGTGATACATTACTAAAATATAATATGACAGATAAATGGCTGACTCCACTGTTGTAAAACGAGTCTCTTCAATGCTGGTTGCAAAGCCAGATAAGAAATATCTCTCGGTGAGAGGCAAAACTCTACCCATACAAGACAAGCCACCTGAAAAATTGCGCAGTCATTTTATAGACGTTTTAAATGAAGACAGTTGCTGATGAATCGGAAGGAAATTCAATAAATCATCAAAACAAAATTGGAAGATTTAGCCCATATTTTGAACTAAAGGATGAATAATAAATCACGAAATTAAAGAAATATTAATCATAAATTGAGAAAACGAGATTTTCCGCCACATTCCTTTCTCCAAAGATCACTCACAAAAATCCAAAGTGCATCCGAGAAAACCATTTATCTTTCCCGCATTTTCACATTGCCATTCTTCCTTTATGACCAACGTTGCTGATCCATCAATATGAATGACATACGACCTGGAGTCTCATGTCGAACAGACATTGGAAGAATATGTAAGGTTCATAAGAACCTATTAAAGGAGCAGAACAAGAGGATGAGAACATGGAATCAGTTATAAAATTTTCACAATGCCTGCCGCTACAGTACATATGTCTACAGACTATATGAGACATTGGTTAAGATTTATTCATTTGAACCCTTTCATTGCGTTTGTCTTGTTACAGTTGTACTGGCGCCGACAAGAACGATAAGAAAGACATGTTTCAAGAAGTCCGAATACATAACGGGGGTTCACTAAAGTACGTACATACGTACACTGTTAAACAGCATACATTGAGGCGACAGAATTTGTGTAAGTGTACAGAAATCGTTTAAACCCATAATTATGCATGTTTTATATTGAAATAATCATGTGATAAACTCCATAGTAGTTACTTATAGTTTATGATTGTTTACACCAGTGTGTAAATACCTACAGCGAATCTCATTGGTCATCTCCAATTTGCCTTGATTCCGACTGGCTCTTTTCAATTTCATACTACTTTTCACTGTGCATTTTGAACTGCATTATGTTTACCTTAGAGCAGGTATTTGCCTATTTTGTCTATAAACTATAGAATGTATTTGCTCTCTTTTTAGGAACTATATTTTATGGCGAAAAGATATTATGATGCAGAATGTTGGGAACCTGTATTTATTGTGAAAACGAATACACTTTACCTATTTTAGGGAACCAACTAGGTGAAGTTTGCTTGTGTGGTGTACTCGGTGGCATGCGTTATTGGGTTAGCACTATAAAACTATCAAGAGTTCCCCTAGAGTTCCTCAAGAGAACACATCACGAATATACTGCGGTCTCCCAAAACATGCCCTACGCGCACGCGCTATATACCGCATATATAGGAGGCCGTTCCTAAAAGATTTAGTCAAACAAACAAACCCTTAAGGGAAACAACTGGTAAATCAGAATAAAATAGCCCTTACGTCAGTCTTTATATCGGAGATATGACCCCGTCAAATTGAAACAATCTAAGACCTCATTTAAGGATTTGCTCAGTCAATCGAAAATGAAGTTAACTTTAAAAAAATCGACACGTTTTAGCTTTTTCATAATCATGGGGTATTGAGCAGCTAATGCACCCCTGAAAAACACATTAAGGCTTATGTAAATCAAAGCCTTGGCCAGTCTATTGAGACGTTTTAGGGACGAGTCAGTTACAAGAATCTTAGTTGAGTGCGGTGGTATATATAACATTCGTCATTAGGATATTACTAGCAAATGATACACTGATGTTATACGAATTTACATGGTATTCCAATACATTCTAACATTTTTTGAGTGTGTGTAACACTGACTACAATCAGATGATTGGGCCGATATTTGGCTTTTATTGAGATATCAAGTGCTGTCGATGATATTCCCGAGTAATTTGCATTTCTCTTGCAATCTCTACTCTAGCAAGTAAGTCAATGGTTCTTTAAGGGTATAACTATCATTTTTATCCAAAAGAGACTATATGAGCATATGATGTTGACCTACAAAATAAAAAATATCAATCTTTGCGTTTATTTATTTAAAATTTATTCATTTATCTTTCTATCTTTCGAATTATTTATTTGTTTATTCATTTGTAGTTTCAGTTTCATCAATCAGGTCATTAAAATGGGACGTGACCCAGTTACACTATACATGATACACCTGCCAGGAATATTGATATCATTACTTGAATTTTCGATCACAATTTCACTGAATATGCTTGCAGGGCTTCTTTATCATCCATCAAAAAAATAATTATGACATCCATCGTATCAACATGATATCATTTGACAAGCAAATCATCGCATACATCATTAAGACATGTTTTCTGACGCTGGGATCAAATATCAATTCACTTTATGTTCAAATTGTGATGAAACGCTTATCGCAAGAAATTGCATCTCATTTCACAAATTTCTTGACATAGTTTAGAAAAACCATTTCATAGTTTATTATATCATTATTGATAACAGTTTAATATTTTACACATCGATCTAGCTTGATGTTTGTATTGTCGGACAGTATCATCAATGATATTTCAGAGTAATTTTATTTGTAATCCATTAAAGTGTTGAGGAGTAATAGTATTTTAAAGGTAAAATATAAGCTCTTTTCTGTCATTGGTATACTCATACAATACACACTTGAACAACATACTCGAGAAATGCGAGAGGATATTAAACTAACTTATATAAACTTTGTTCCTCAATTCTTTCTTCTCACAAACCTCAACGAACGTTTAACATGTCTTATCCAACCACAAATAACCTATGTCTATAAAGCTTTATACATGTCTGCCCGTGCCTTTGAATGATTTTCACAGATTGCTTCATCAAGACTTATGGTTTTCAATATATTACTGAAGAAATTAATCATGTCAAATGTTTGCAAAGTTATCACAACATTAATATACAAAGATCATCAACGTTATTCTTTATTTTGTCTTAAGCTTATAATACGATTAAAACCACACCATGTGTGTCAGTAAGTCAAGTGACAAGTCGGGAATAAAAACCCCTCATCAACATGTAGCTAAAATCTCAATATCCGGTTGTTCTATATATAGATAGACAGTCTGTCCTGTTTACCTCGCTGTCACCGACAAATACAATTATCAGGTAGCACGTATTGGAGTTAGTCTGTAATAGATCATGAATAGGCAATGATTGCGGTATTGTGGTGGATAATGCAGGGATAGACCGGTCACCGGCGTGCAACATCCCAATGAACGGAAGCACAAAGGCAAACATACGATTAAGTGATGGGACAATCGCGGAAGTAACCATATGTGGTAATTGACAACCGGATATGACAGATATACAAATCAGTATACAAGTACAGCATTATGTAATTACACCTGAAAGAGACATTGAATAAGTTCACATATACAACCAGTCTTTAAATCTATAAAATATGAACTTTTCATACTTCTCCAGTCATAGAATCCACATTCCTTTCCATGCCATTCATGGAACTTACAATCCCTGCACAAGCCATTGAAGGCCCATATTTGTCCCGTGAATTTACCATAAGTCTGCCACCATTGGGTTGTTAGTTAGACTACAATTTAGGACAATTGCCATGTACTAAACGCTAGTCGATGGCTTTTTTCCTGGTTTTCCAAATATTAATTTGTATTGATATAGTCTGCTTAGCAAAAAGCATAAGGTGTGTTTCCATTTTGATGTTTATTCGTCATGACCGTAATGATTTCAGTCTTCATTGCATATATAAAAACGATGTACCATAATACCACTAAACCGTTTCTATTCCGTTAATGTATACCGAGAAGTTCATTGTTATTAAGTGTACGGCGAGACAGTCTCGTTAGGTAAAGATATTCTTGTCAGGAATCTTCAGCATTGCATATAGGGTAATTGGGCAATCCGCAAGGAATGTCTGTCTATATCTCTTTTAGTAAATATCAAGAACATCTAGATTTTAATCAGAAAATCATTTTTTTCGAAAGAAGAAATGTATTTTTTTTTATTCAATCATTTCATTCTCCTAAAATGACATGAACAAATAACTAAGGTTTACCATTGCGATCAATCAATGACGATCTTATGTTATCAATTCGAAAAACTACCTTTATTATTATTCGATATTCTCTATTACAATCGGGATAAAGAACTTTGGGATTTTCTTAATATAGAAGTATTTCTTATTGGGTTCATTAATCAAACCCATACGATTTGTCAATGAAAATACAAATGTACATGATTACATCACCGACAACATGAGCTTTATTTTAATGAAATCCAAAAAAAACACCAGGATAATTATGAAACCAGTTATTATTTTTAATTTAACGAAGCCCCCCGGTTATATCACCGATTTTGATATAAAGATCTGTCATATTATCATCGTTATATATTTACATTTTGAGTGTTTCGTCATTACATGAATCAACCAACTGACGAAAACAAACATTTGCCTAAAAAAGTTCGACCGGAAAGCGGAAGCTTGAAAACGCGACGTTGTGGAACGACTTCGTCATCCATCTGTTCCATTTCGTTTCTCGTCGTACATGGGTGTCATAGTTTTGAATATAATATTAAAACCTTTCAATTATTTTTATTTTCATAAATTATTAAAATGGAAAATTTGGATTGAATGTATTTATCTAATTTTCATGGCGGCTTTGAATAGCAGAAGCTATCTACATATCTTCCGAGGAGCGCTAACGCGCTCTACAGGATATGTAGATAGCTTCTGCTATTCATAGATGCTATGAAAATTAGATAAATATATTCAATTCCAATATAACATTTAACTGGGTCATTTTACTGAATTTGAATAAAAACTGTGACAATGTATGTCATACTAATGCAAAAATAAAACTCTCACTGGTTGTCTTTTTCCGCTTTTCAATGTTTGTTAAACTTTTCAGATTTATCACTGTCAAAAACGTCTAGTGCACGTGCCAAGTCTACATATGTCTTACAGTTCCTTATCGTTCCTTATCATGACCTCATCAACTCTGAGGGCTTGAATTTCTTATTTGTTATGTACTTTAAAACTGTTTATCTAACATGATTAGTATAGGTTTCAAAACAATTTAATGACTACGTAATCATAACTTTGATGTCATCCATTATTTGTACAGTACCCAGAAGAAAGCATTGGCCTCACCTAACTGTTAAAAATAATGCGGGGCGATGATTTTTCTGCTTGCTTTCAAAATACTAAAATTGGCGATCCGTTGATACCACCACAGAGCTATATATATGAAGATAATGATAAAAATTGACAGCACATTTCAAAATTTGAATAATTTTGCATTCACGTATCCCAATATATCGTTTCTAACTTTGCAGGCATCACCAAATGTGGAGTTATATAATCCCACATGCCCAGCCGTTACGTTCGATTTAATATGTTTTAAATGTGTTTTTTTTTTATAAAATCTTACAAAATACCTTCGTCTGACAAAGCAGACATTTTTGTCAGTCGAAGGATAAATGGCTCAAGTCTGCAGAGACATGTTTCGACGTTTTTGTCTATTTCATTTTTCATTTCAGAAAGTTTTATTGTGGTATTACAATTGGGATTGGGCAACAGGCTATGCCTATATTAGCCCTCTCCCCGGTAGCTACATGAATAACAGTATAATACATAAAATCCATCAATAGAAATAGCATCTCGTTAACAGAAATTACAAAATAATTTAGGAGAGTCTCATAAGCTTAAAATAAAGCATAAGAAATTATTGTCAGATAAGTATCACAATTTTTACAATATGTTAAAGATGCTCCACCGCCAACAAGGAATAAACGAATTTCATTATTTGAGCAATAATTAGCATTTACTCATGTTAATATATATATCTATTGAAGTAATTTACAATACATTTGGTGATTGTGTTCCATATAGGGCACAGTGGCATGGACATTTCTCGGGATATAATAAATTATTTTATATTTCTATTTAGAAGTAGAAAAGAAGTTCTGACTTTCTGTAGCATAATGAGGAAAAACGGTATAAAGCTAGTCTATTAATAATCCGAAATAAAAGGCCAAAATAAATTCAAAGTAGAAATCATCAATTCGTCTGCTCATGTATTTGATGGAGAGAAAATAGCATTCGTTGGTGGAAAAGCATATTTAATAAATTTTCACAATATCTTAATGAATAGAATTGAAATGCTCTCAATGTCAATGACATCTCATACAAAACGTCTGGTATCTCTAATGTATTCATGTAAAATTTTCAATAATTTATCATTTGAATTAAAATATTGGCGATTATATGCATAGAGGTAAGTGACGATAGAATGAGGAATGTTGATATCTAGTGCAAGAATAGAATTACACAGGCGAGTTCTTTGATTATTATAGAGAGGGTAATAAAGGAAATAATGATAGGAATCTTCAATTGGAAAACCAAACAGGCAGGCAGGACTGTCGGTTAAATAAGAGTTAAATAAATCAGAGTTTAGATTACTAGCGGAATTTCTTAATTGGCACAATGTAATATATGTTTTCCTCTCGCCAGAATATTTAAATGCTTCCGAACATATTTGAAAATTATCGGTAACACCAGATTGTATTCATTCCTTTTTTATTGCACGTATGGATGTTTTTCTCCTTATGTAATTTATATGAAAAATTTATGACTTAAGTCAGTTTTTGACTTAAGTTTGTTTCGAGAAATCGGGGCCAGGACGGAGAGTTTCATTCTGACATTAAAGACGGAAAAAAGCTATTATTGTATAATTGAGTTCTGGAGGTTGGAATATTAAACAATCTAGTATTGACGAAAAGTATAGGCAGTACTGGTGTTAATGAATGGTTGTAGTCAGGCTTTTATATGGTTGGGACAGTTATTGTTGAAAATATTATAAAAAGTGATATTTTGATGAAGATGTCTTCTCTTAATGTGAGGTACAATACCAATTTCATTATATAATATATTATGACTAGTCCCCTTTCCTAAACCTGTAATTATATGTATTGCTTCAAGCTGGATTGACTCCAAGAGGTCACATTCTGCCTGGGTACAATTTGACCACACGATACTAGCATATTCTAGAATAGGTCGGATAAAAGAAGTATATACAGTTGTTAAAGACTTTCTATCTATTTTGTATTTTAACACTCTGAGTATATTTATCTTTTTAAATGCTTTTTCATAAATGAAATTGACATGATTCGACCAATTAGCCTTAGAATTAAAGAAGAGACCAAGATGTTTGTGGTTAATTACATTCACTATTGTACGGTTATTAAAGACCAGGTCAGGATGTAAAGCCTGGGAGTCAGTCCACCTAGAAACTGAAGAGCTACTGTTTTATCCGGGTTAAAGCAAAGCAATTCCCCAAGCGTTTGCCCACAAAGCGATTTTTCTAAGATCAGAATTTAAGATATTTGCAGATTCATGTCCGTCACCCTCTATAAGTGTATATAATGATGTGTCATCAGCAAATAGTTTTACGTTAGAATTTTAATTTTCACTAATATCATTTATGTATAAAAGAAAGAGATAGGGACCTAACACTGAACCTTGTGATACACCTGCCTGAATGGTTTTCCAAGAAGATCTGAATCCATCAACGACCACTCTCTACATCCTATTACATAAGTACGATGATTTATCTATTTAATATATTTTATATTACTATACAAGCGCTATGGAGCCCAAATTCCCTCTGTAGAGCATGCGATGGGCCATAAGCGCAAAACAAAATGTTGATACTTGAACTACTTCAGGAGCCAATACCAAATGACTTCTCTCCTTCTCACATGTCTCCCTTGGTCTTTGTCGTGCGGATGTATACGTACCAATTGATTTTTTATCTGAACATTATCTCCACAATATCCATTGTATGAAAGTCATCATCTTGATATTTGAGTGATGGAAATGAAACTTTGCTATTATACAGTAAACACGTACATAAAGTGATCACGAATTTAAATATACGTATTTACAAATATCTCGATGTCCTGTATGGGATCAAGTACTGGTTACGGATGCACCAAAAGCAAAAGAAATTATTTCATATTATTTTTGCGTTAATTAGACATACCTGGTACTGATATGCATGAGTCATCACCAATTATTGTTCAAATGATGTGTGTCGTTTATGCTGTGTCGGCGGTGGAGTATCTTTAATGTAATAAAGCATTGAAATGTATGTTACATTTATACAGATTATTCAATACTTTAGTATCGGGGGTCAACACATTACGAGGAAATCCCAGTTGTAGCCTGTGATCTTTTTGTCTGAAATTGTGATATGAGACTACAACATATAAAGTCTATTCATTTAAGGATGCTATAAATAAATCAGACATTTGTCTCCTCTAGGATTATGATCAATTATCTTTCCCGTCTAAATGAAACGAAAGAAGTCTCCTATAAACTGTGTGTTTAGTTATGATGCCAAAGAGCCTCTTGACTGCTTCGAGGGATTGTTCGTGTCTGTACCATGGCAGACGTCATAGCATAAGCTAATGTATAAATATTCACATATGTTGTATTAATTATTCATTTAGATGTTAGAAAGTTAAAATGTCGTCTTCGCGTTTATCCTTTTTCCTCAACACTGGAATTCAACAAATAAATAAATAAACAAATTTCTTTTTAATTCATATTTCTTAATATCTTTTTCATCTAAAAAGTCTATTCATACTCTACCCGACTAATCTTTCCCTAACTTATTTTATGTTAAACTTATTAAATATTCATTTATTTACATCGATTACGAAACCAGTGATCTTACTTATACAAATCACTTTTGATGGCCGCGGATGTAAATACACGGGTGGTCATAGAGTTGGAGGAAACCAGAGTACCCGTAAAAAACCTACGTGATCGAGGTGTGGATCCTTTCCTTTTTCAAGTCCGTTCCAGGAATCGAGCCCCTGCTGACTAGGTGAAAGGCTTAACCACTACATCATCTTGTTTATAAGGGGCATTAACCATTGTTCTCATATAACCTAGTTTCCTTAGGATAGTTTTATTGATTGTTGCAATAACGTTATCACAATCACTGATTCCACCTGTGTCAGGCTTAGATAGTCGGTAGAATTTCGAAAGTGATTAATTTGATTTCACAAAAGACACTCAAGTATTTGTAGATTAAAAAATAGATTATATCATCCATCAACTGTTTAATGATCATTACTATTGAACAGACTTAATTGCCGAACCACGAAAAAATGTTTCCTTCCAACTCATACGTTATATAACATGCAATAATATCATCCGTTTAATTGTCTGCAGTTTACAAGAAATCTGCTTGTTTAACCACAGCATTCATTCTTTTCCCACACAACCAATATCATGCATCATGCATCATGCATCATGCAGAATTACAAATCCAAACACAAACCATGGCAATTGTTCCAAGATTAAGACCACTTTGAATGTTGCTATTTCGAGCATAAAAAAATCTTTCTCATCATAAACGAAACAAGGCTGGCAGTATTAGAATTTCTGAGTTTGAATACATGATCGAACTTGTTCCAGGTTTTATAAAAACTAATTAACGCAGCTTTTGTGGAGAGTGATAAATCATCTTGAACAATTGTTATGAACCAAGCACTATCCTTTGTTACTTGCCGTATGAACAAGGTATCCAAGACGCCACAAAGCAATGAAATGAAATATCCAGAAATGAAACTTCAAAGAAATTATATTCCAAAAAAAGTATAAAGTGAGCCGGTTTTTCTTCAGTAAACCACCGTATTTTCGTTCCCTCCTTATAATTGTCAGCATGTGCGTGAATACATCAAAGGCTCTTACAGACAATTATACAGTAATACAGGTAACATTTGAATTCGCAAATTATGCAAAGATAAAAACTGCAATCTCCTGATAAAATTGGACACTGAAGCATGAAACACACAAAAAAAACTGGTGCCCGAAAACGACTCACAAACAACATGTGCATTTCAAAGGGCACAGCCATTTTTCCATACAACAATGATACGAGCTTTTACATTAATTGATTATTACGTAAATGGAAGGGGCACAACTGCTCTAATCCGGCAGTAGGCGCTGTGCTGGAATTTAAATTTTGACGTGACATCTGTCAAGGATTTCAGTATCGTAAACTGCTCAATACCCTTGGCTAGAGAAGTTGCGTATAATGTCTTATCAACATTTTGTATAACATTTGACATGTGTTTAAATATTTTGGGTAAAACGATACCGGTAGTTGTCTCTTTTTGTATCCTGAGTTAGTTGATAATGCAGAAAGTGACCAGCGAATCCCTTAGCACCGGTATCCATCTCTCTTCCGAGATTTTGATGACAGCTTTCTGACAATCCTTGTATTAATTTCCTTGCCTTTACACAAATGCAAACAAATGTTCTGACCTTATAATCAGGCTCAGGAAGCATCCAGTATTAACAGCTTTCCCATCCTAATCCGAATTTAATTAGTATTATCCATATCGTTGTTCCGGTCCGGGTAATGAATAGCTTTTTTGCACTAGTCGAAAAGGCAAAGGGTTCATTTTATGTGGGCCATACGATATGTATGTAACAAAGTTCATCAAATGCACGTGTAATATCGGATATGGTCTGTATTATACTCACATCCGAAATGATGAAATGAACAATACTTCCAGCTTATCTGGGCATAACTCGTATGGATACATGTATATGCATTGCTATCACACTTTCGATCACCTCAACGTTCTCCTTTGTATCGTTGTTGGAACACCACGGATAGACCCTGCTTAATTGAGTCTTCGATTTCGTTTACCAAAGGGTATATTGCGCTCAAATTTATCATAATATTGATTTCCATTTTTTTGTTTTGTTTTCATTTGTTTGTTTGGTTGTTTTTGGTTTTTTTATTTAACATTGTTTATTCAATATCAAGAATCCGCGTTGTTTTTCGTGTGTCTTGATTAAAAGGGACAAACAGCTTGACAGTTTGACAAGATATTTTATCTACACAGTTAGTATTACGTCCTTGCCCCATACTACCATTTGACGTAATTGGTATCCTACATACATATACGTTTGTAAGGTTTCCATATCACCCGGAGCATACCGTTAATATTACACCTTTGACCCATATCTGGTGCATGACCCATAATAATAAATGTGTCATTGAATATATTTCGCACATGAATTACACTATGAATATATATGCCATATATTTAATAAAAATGGTGTAAACCATTTTTTACGATGGACTAAATAATAATTAAATACATTTACTAGAGATAAACCCTGGGATTTTTATCTGCACAGATGTTTCGTTTAGATCTCCCGGATATGAACCTGTAATTTGCAACCGGATACACTTGATGTAATCTAATATCGGTCACGTGACCACACGCTAGGTCCGGTGTCAGTCTCATCGACATGCCATTTTTTAAACAATGTCTACGGATTCCATTCAGCATTTCACCACGTGCTGTCTACGAGACAATAAAGATTGAACATTAACAGGAACCAAGGTTACAGTTACTGATGAACCAAATCCGGAAATTAAATCCGTTACGTCCATGAAGTCGTTTATTAGACAAACGGAAACAAACCGAATTCTAATCTGTGCACGTAATGAAAACAAAATGTCGAATAATTGAGGGCATGGAGATCGATTTCAATCTCTTTTTATATCACATTTTTTTTCTCTTCCGAAAACCTGTTACAGGGCCCAAAGAACGGACATTAATCTTGGAATTTATTCGATTTAAACTATAAAGATGATGATGAATATCCAGAAAACCTATGCGTTTTCTGTAATGTATGCTTTTTTCAGTATAAGAAGGATAATCATGTGCTAAAAAATACTGCCCCAATTCTTCAGCAGAAAAAATATTTACTTTTTTCTTCAAGATGTCTTAATTGCTATAACTAATGATCTTATCTTATTTCACAAATCTTTCTGAAAGCAGAAAAAAAAATTGACATAAAAAGCAGTATGTGGTTCGGTGAAAGATAGTTTCTGGTAGTAAAGTTACTCATTGCCTTCGATTTAATGACTTTGCACCTGGTTGTGGTTAAAGCTACATGGCGTTCGTAGATGTAGCTGTGGTGATGAAGAACATATAGGAATGTCATAGGTATCTGTCATGTTAGTCAACTGATGTTAAACCATGCTCTGATGGAAATGTGTAGACATCTTAAGAAAGCAATTCTATTTGGGTCAGAAATGTTTAGTTTCAATCCAGTTTAACATGTGGATTAAGACCACTTGGATGTTTTGATAGACATCTTTGAAGATCCTTCTATGCTGGTTTGACAGCATAAAGCCCTTAAGTAGTAACTATATCCTATATTGAACGAGGTAATGTTTGCGCATACACAAAAGCAAAATTAATTATTTGATATAATATTTTGTCTTAATCAGACACATATATATATACACGATTAAACACCAATTATTGTTAAAATTATGAGTATCGTTCATGCTCTGTCGGCGATGAAACATCTTTAAGAGTTGTATCAATTGTATTACATACCCGCATTAAGTATTATATCGCAGTCTAACAGTCGTCATCACTATTAAGGCTTTTGGATAAAGATGATATTGATATTCAACATTTCAATGAGCTTGGATTCCCTTCCTCCATATCACTGATAAGCAAGCACTTTGCATACACATCAATCTGCTATTATAGAACTTCTACAATATCAAATAAGACAACTGTAATTGAAATCAATCATTACATACATGAACATTGCGTGATAGTTTAATGCAAACACTCCTGTCTGCTACCTTTGTAGCAACACTGAAAACTACAAATAACGTTCAAGTCTCACCAACCATTCTTGAAGCTTTTATGTCATGGTTGGTCATGTCATGCAACATCAGACGACAAAAAGAGTGTATTGTATGAGCTAAACCAGGGCTACATCCGTAAGTATTAAAATTGATCTCCTTATATCATGAACGACGCTAATAGATGGCATTCTCTCTTCTTTTTTTCTTCATGTGTTCCTTCTTATTAACGCCTTTTCCCCAATACCCCACATTTGACATCTGTATGTCCATATTAAAAGGGGTTTGATTTCTTTACCTTGTCTGGCTCTCTGCGTAAAAGAGCCATATGGACATCTATGTTGTCATCATTAGTTTATAACCGTCGCCGTATCACACTATATAGTTCTTCTTTCACTCAGATTGATAGCACTGCAGGATAAGTTTTATACTTATAACAGCAGGATAAATATAAATATACCGCAGTCTCCAAAAACACCAAATTACTTTTTTTTTATGCATTTACGTTGCAAAACACTAACGATCATCAACGATTTCTTACATCTTTAAAAGTGTGAAGCACATTGTAAACGGTACAGGAATAATTGTTCTTCGAATCATTACAGAAAAAAACTCTTCTGGATGTAACGACATTCCAATACCGAATTGCAAATTCAGGCATTTATTTTTTTCAGTAAAAGTTGTCTTGTTGGAATTACCGTTACATATGCATTCATTGATTAGCTGGTTCCACACTCCTTCTTCAATTTTTATATACTAGCCTGCAGGGTATTGTAATCTCTGATTATCTTACTCAAGGTTTGAAAAAATAGATGCAATTATTGCCTTAATATATATATGTTTCGCAAAAGTCATTATGTCACTTGTAGCATATTAAGAATAAAGTCCCAGCAAGCTACAATTAGAGGAATTCGTAATTTAACAAAATCTGCTATCATTGACTATTTCCGCCAGACAAGTAGGTTTCTATAAGACCCCTATCTAATTCCTTAAACTTACATATATGTATGTATATGTATATAAAGGGAAATAGACGTCATTTATTTCACAATCCTTTTATAAAGTTGCATAGAATTCTTTTTGATTTTTCGCTATATTACCGGGTTCCTCATTTTCCAAAATTGGTTGTCGTAGCTTTAACTTCATCATAGCTGAATTTTGCCTCAGGCGAACATTCATTTGTTGTAAAATATGATTGCAAGGCGCAGTGCCAAAAATTGGTCTTAGGAATTCAAATTCTATCAGAGAATTATGTCTCGGCTATTGATAATCTGCTATTGCCTTTATGTATTCCGTACATCTGATCCTGTTTTATTACATGTGGTTATCAATAAATGGATTTACTGGCCTATGTCAAAACTGAAAGTTGTTTTAATGAAATCGCTTTCTTCACCTGAAACGATCAAATGTGGTATATTGTAACGTTTTATCCACATTAAAACACGATAAAAAATATTGATGTTTTGCATCTTTCCATCTTTTTATTTTCCTTTTCATTGTATTTCATTGATTTTCATTTTTACATTGATATTACAACATTTTCACTATTCGTTGTTATAGTAACCGATATTGTATTTACAAACTCTCCTAGTGATGATGGTTTTTTCGATATACAACTGACATTTTCGATTTATCTTGAGGCTCTTTTAAATTACATTAAACAAATCTAAATGCATTTTCATTTGTCGCCTCTTACAACATATTGCATGGAAATTAAGTTACATTTAATTAAGAGAAAAAGTTTGATAGGTTTTAGGCAAATTGACGAAATTAACTTTGCTTTGGGTTTTTAACGTCCTGTTAACAACCAGAATCATTCAAGGACGTGTCTGAATTAGGAGGTGAAGGAAAGCCATAGTACCGAGAGAAAAACCACCGATCACTCAGGTGGTTACACCCGGCAACTTACGACCATGCATGTAATAAGTAATTTTAAAGACAATTTTTTTTATCAATGAGACTAAATAACGTACCACGTGATACCTAATTAGGTTTGTGCTGAACTATTGTTTCTTTTGGTGATGAAATGATACTAAAAGACGATTACGCCATTTCAGCGGGAAAATTACCACTTGAGATACTAGTCCCGCACAAACGTTATTGGATATCACGTGTTACACTAATTAGTCCATAGTAATAATAATTCAACAACGCTTAATGGTCCATGCTTCAAAGCGATTCTGCGTCTATGATTCAATATTGAAATTTAAGATACTAATTAAGGAAAGTCCAACACATTAGCCTTGAGATGATGAAAATTCATATCCTCATAACACGTGATACTCAAGAAAATCTAATGATGTCTCCATCGTTTGAGCTATATAAGGAATATTAAAGACTAAAAGAAAATCTTTAGATGAAATAAAATGGTGATTCGTTGATTAATCATGTGGCTATTACTAGCAATATTAATCTTATCTGCATTTTAGTCAGTCGTTAAAATGTTACTAATTTAGTTTCTATCTAAGAAATATATCAAATTTAAAGCTAGGATATTATTTGTGGATGAGGTTTTTAGGTGTTTACATCGTATTCAAAGCCATGGTCATCTAGAATAGCCATATACAGTTGTAGATGGTATGCATTGTTATACCCATTTCTCCTTTTCCACACCTTCTTACCTTTAGATAAATCTCTGTTTCTGTTCAAACACTCCTTATTTTTACAAAATTTATCACAGACCAGCTAATCACAATATTTATGGGTGCCATCAGCCCCTCTATTTAAATCAGTATCTCTTTATAGTCCACCTCTGAAATGAATTCAGGGTTTTTGAAATTGTAACATACACTATCATCTGCTGAAACGTGGATGGATTTAACAGGAAGGCTTGTAAATATGCAATTAATCAGGACCTATGGTTGCCTAATACTTCGCCAATGTCAATCCTTTCTACGATCCTATTACTGTGTCAATTTAATGTTGTTTTAGATTAATGCAACTTTCATTAAAATAGAACACATTCAACATGTCCTCCCTGTCTGTCGGCAAATCGCTCCTGAAAGGATTGTAGTTGTCGCCAGAAAGATGATAAAAACGCTGAGAAGCTATTTAATGCACCATCAATTTGCCTCAATATGGGTCTTAATGAGTTTTTTTTTTTTTTTTTTTTTTTGTAATATGCATTAATAGAAATCCAATAAGTAACAGCAAGATTTACCAGTATTTACATGCATTTTAAGAAGATAATAACGTTGAAATATCTTTTCAACAAAGCCGTGGACGTGGGTAAAACTTCATACAATGACGGGATAAAGAATGCCGAAATTTTGGGGTTTGAACTCCCAACCTCCAAACACCTTACTACATGTATAAACCTTTTTTTGGGACTTATTATTGCGAAATTTGCGAACAAATTAAATAAGCGAAATAAGTTTTTGTCTCAAATTCATATCTACATCATTTTTATATTCATAAGAATTTTCATTGTTTTTCTAAATTCGCTAAATTCGCTATTGTTATTATTATTTTTGTTGTTGTTGTTGTTGTTGTTGTTGTTGATGATGGTGTTGGTTTACAGTATCCACAAGTTGCGCTATCTGTTTCATGTCAGTAAATGTTTGCGTTCAAATGTTGAAATATACCGTAATTCAGCGTTTTTCGCACCAAACATATTAGGCTTAAATATTAAGTTGTTAATTAAACGTCCAGAATGTGCAATGCCTTTAATGGCAAATACTGAATAAGTGCAAAAATACGCCAATGTAATTGTCTGTTCAAAATACAATTGTTAAAATTTTTAAATATTCCAAACCTTCCTTTGCTTGATAATATCGTTTCAACTAATAACGTGTGTGGTATATTTGACATATTTTTGTTGACCTACATCTCTGCTTTAGGTGACTTTACATTCATTTATTCACAATTTATTATTCCTTGTACACTGTATCAAGAGGCTAGCTTTTATTAATTACCCCCACATTCCCTTCCTCACTGATTAATCTGTATCGCTATGAAGCACGCTAAATATTGGTCGAATCACTGAGACGTTATCTCTGTGTTCTAATGAACACACAATCATGTTTGTCCTACATCTACAAAGATGGCTTCACTTTTCTTTGTTAATAAATATCCCTTCCTATATGTAGTACAATTGGCTGTCTATTGTCAGTGTTCAAATACTTCAGGGACATGAGCGGCGGTTCAATTTAACAGCGAAACACTTGGGGTTTCTTTTTCTGCCTACAGTGTCTGTGTACGTCTGATAACCAACGTGTTGTATAAGACCCGTCATATATTGCTATAAGCAGAGAGCAAGTTGATGGATTTGGTTAGGGAGCCCTGCAGTTAGGGCGTGAAAATTGTACCTGTTGCTCTTATTGCATAATCGTACAAGACTACTAAATTTAGGATCTTAATCTTTTAATACTTTCTCACTTTCTTCTTCCGAACGTCTTTCTTAACACAACCTTACTTTTGACCTTCGGTTGAGCGCTCGCCCCGGTGAGGAAAGCTATGGATTCTGTCCCCTGGCCGGCACATATAAAAGAGGTAGTTTCTGGTTCTGCTTAGTGTCAAACATGTCCTGACAATGACCCTGGCTACGTTTAATTTATCAAACAAACACACTAAGTAGTAAATCGCATGAAAGTAAAGTTCCTTTGGTGTTTCTCTCTATTTTTATTACACATTATCCGCACCATACTTCTATATGTTTGGCATTTCATCTCATCAGGGGTTATGGTGGCCAAGTGTTCAAGATTTCCGGAGATAGTACCAAAGACACGCCACCTCTGCGAGTTCGAATCCCATATGGGCCAATGTCCATGTATTGACCGATTTTTTGTCTCTGCGAATTCCGAGATAACTCCTCCATAAAAACCAAGCCTATCCTTAAATGACCCTGGCTGTTAATTGGATGTTTAACCAATGAAACCAACCCAAATCAAAGTTAATTTCACCAATTGGCATGGAACCTGTAAAACTCAATCTCGATACTTAATGTTAATGTTTTCTTCAGGCTTTTATTCTAATTTTCTATACCTTCAAGGAATGTAAATTCAGATTGAAATAGAAAATTAAAATCACGATGAATCGCTAAGTTTGTTATACGAATGGTTGTTCCTTTCATTTTCATTTTTTATTTTGTATAAATATGTTAAATCGTTTAGTTTCTTACTAAAATGCTTGTTCTACTTATTGTCAATATCATATATTTGTACCAAGACAAATACCCAGATATATGAACGTTGCTTAAAGCCGTGTTTTAAACATGTTTTATTTTGCTAATTAGCATTGGGGACAAGTTAATTCAAACATACAAACCACATCTCCATTAAAATTTAAAAGTAGCTTACCAGACAAGGAAGAGGGGTGTTCTTACCGAACTTGTAGTCCATTAAAATACTAGATAATTACCCATAACTAGATATATACATCTCTACATCATTGTAAACAACATTTACATGGGACGAATATTTGAACCTGTATTTATCTGCCTTCTACGCTAAACATACAGTTCATCAGAGGGGAACCACGTGTATTATCAATTATCGCTGACACCGACTTCGTGTATATGGTAAGCTGATGAATTTTCGGAGGGTATAGCGAACTTGTGCTATATAGTCAATTGGGAGTACTTACATAAACAATGACCTGTTTTCTTAAAAAGTCTAAACATCATATTTATTTGCCCGATGAGGTATCATACACATTGTGCAAATACATAATCTTGAATCTTATAACCGATTTATCATTGATTTCACTCGAAATATTATGGTTATTATTAACAATTTTGCTACTACTCTCTCCTATGGGATTTGGTTAATTATAGTTAAGTGTCCTATTAACAGCCAGGGTCATTTATCGACGGTTCAGGTTAAGTTGGTGGAGTAACGTCTGAGTACCCAGAGAAAAAAAGAAAAGAAAAACATTGACCAGCAGCAGTAACTAGCACATGTCCTACACTGGATTCGAAATTGTGACCCAGATATGGAGGGTTTGTGATAATATGCTGGGACATCTGAATCACTCCGTCCGTATGAAAATATTCTAAACTCCATTCCCCTACAAGAGTATGCTTTATTTTACAATTAATTAAGTTCTATATGAATATTTCCTTCCCTTACATGCATGTTTGGTGTAGCCGGTTGTTTTCACGAGTAAATATTTTCGAGTTTTGACGAAAATTAGACTAAAAGTTTTTAATGGTTTGCTCCATTTTGGCTATAGGGGTATATCAAATTAATCTATATCTCATTTTTCGCTAAATTTTCACAATCTTAGCAATATGTCGCGAAACTGCGAGAGTATAAAAAATAATTGACTAAACGGTTAAAGCATCGGATTCAAAGATGTTTTTTTTCTTTAATATTTTAAATGCAATTAAGATTTTTCACACTTTTAATGTTATATTACAGCCTATGCGAAATCTCCCTTTCGTCACCGTAAATTAATCGAAATACTCATAGATATGATTATATCCTATAGTCGCATTTCATTCCTCAGAAAAAGAGCTAGTCATGATGATGATGATCTACAAGATTATGTCTACAGTCTAGATCATGTTACTACATCAGTATATAACCATAATTATATGACAGTATATAACGACAGAAGCGTGGTCATAATGTGCAACCAATACACCAGATGCTCACTTCAATGACATTACGTATTATATGGGAGACAATGACATCCTGATACTGCCATTCATTGTAATTCCGTTATATAACACAATAACACCGTTCCATTAACACACTGATGTCAACTGATAGAAAATCAAGTACCAGGTGAGCACGGTTGGTCAGTCGGTCGGTCGCTCGGTTGGTTTGTTGTTTAGTGGTTGGTTGGTTTTTCGGTCGGTTGGTTGGTCGGTCGGTCGGTCGGTCGGTCGGTTTGTTGTTTAGTGTGGTTGGTTGGTTTTCGTCGTTGGTTGGTTGGTCGGTCGGTCGGTCGGTCGGTCGGTCGGTCGGTTGGTGGTTGGTTGGTGTGGTTTTTGGTTGGTTGGTTGGTTGGTTGGTTGGTTGGTTGGTTGGTTGGTTGGTTGGTTGGTTGGTTGGTTGGTTGGTTGGTTGGTTGGTTGGTTGGTTGGTTGGTTGGTTGGTTGGTTGGTTGGTTGGTTGTTGGTTTATGGTTGTTGGTTTACTGGTTGGGTTGGTTGGTTGGTTGGTTGGTTGGGTGGGTGGTTGGTTGGTTGGTTGGTGGCTGGTGGTGTTGATTGGTTGGTCGGTCGGTCGGTCGGTGGTTGGTGGTTGGTTGGTTGGTTGGTTGGTTGGTTGGTTGGTTGGTTGGTTGGTTGGTTGGTTGGTTGGTTGGTTGGTTGGTTGGTTGGTTGGTTGGTTGGTTGGTTGGTTGGTTGGTTGGTTGGTTGTTGGTTAGTTGGTTGGTGGTTGGTCGGTTGGTGTTGGTCGGTCGGTCGGTCGGTGGTTGGTGGTTGGTTGGTTGGTGGTTGGTGGTCGGTCGGTCGGTTGTGGTTGGTTGGTTGGTTGTGGTTGGTTGGTTGGTTGGTTGGTTGGTTGGTTGGTTGGTTGGTTGGTTGGTTGGTTGGTTGGTTGGTTGGTTGGTTGGTTGGTTGGTTGGTTGGTTGGTTGGTTGGTTGGTTGGTTGGTTGGTTGGTTGGGTTGTTGAGTGGTTGTTTGGTGGTTGGATGGTTGGGTGGTTGAGTGGTTGGTTGGTTGGTTGGTTAGATGGCATTCTCTATATTATAAGGCTTGTTAGTTGTATGTAGCAAAGTTAAGGTTACAACATCTTCACGAGACTACATTCCTCCTCCTTTCGCAAAACGGGCTTGGAACAGGCTTCAGTATGGTTATATTCCAGGGGTTACTATCGCTGTCGTTATATCCACCTCTGGAATATGCAAAATAGATAAAAGAAAGGCTCCATGCGGTTTGGGTCATTGACGTGCACTAAAATATCGAACAAAAGTACAAGGTAGTTGACTATGTTGAAATTGGGTGTCGTTCTCTCTGTAGTTTTCAAAGGAAATCTCTGCAGATCTATGATTGGTCATTTTTTTTCTCCTGAACAGCCTCCGTCTCGTAGTGATAAGCATTTTTATTTTTTTTATGCAAGGCTAATATTTCGTCTGGAGAATCCGTTATTTATACAAATGATTTATATTTTGATATTTAACAACATCCGTTAGAAATCGAAGAAGGTACCTGTCTTCCCACATAATCTGAGATAATCAGCTGTTGTAATCCGCCGCCGTCTCAAACCAGAACATCAGGAAGAGTGTAAATAATGCCTTTATGAAGACGATAATTAGTGATATATCAATCTCCGTTCTGTATTTCCTTGCATAGTCACCATGTTACCTGGAGGACGAAATTAGCGGTCAATTTATTCCAACTCTACTGAATCTCGGTCAATTTATTGTCAAATGTCAAAAACCAATGGAAATTGAGCAACAGGCATCATGCTATACATTCTCTGGCATATTGAAAATATCACTAAATTTTGGCCGGATTATTTTTGTCTTTACTACATGGTTGGCTCTTATAAGTTCTCCTAAACCAGAAGGAGAAAATCCAGTAAAGACCTATGCTGAGATGAGAAAGTTCTATCAACAACTTGGGATCTTGTAGCCAGTCTACCAAACATGCCTCGCCCTCTCAATACCACAAGTACATGTACTACATGTACAAGTATGCTAAGTAAACGGTTTTGCAAACAAATTATCAATTTTAAGGAAAGCGGGACAAAGTGCTACTTACTAATACACAATGTGAGTGTAATATCAACAACTATTCCGGTAGATATCATATATTAACTGAAATTCCCGAATGGGAGTTTTGGTAGCGATAACTGCCCTAGCTGGCGTCTTTATAAATACACATTAAAAAAAAATTGAAGAAAAGAAAATATTGAACCTTTTCCTTATACCTAAACATATTGCCAATACTATTGAACAGTAATAAATCGTATTGTACTTTCATTTTTCAAACTTTCATTTTTGTATGCAATGTCATAGTTTGCAATACGATATTCGTTTAAATTCTTTGACTGATATCGACAGCTCTAAAGCTCCAGTGATCTATTTCTTAAGCCTTTTACATTGAAATGAAATAATGGTTGTCTGGCGAACGTAAGTGCGGTTACATAGACAAATCCATCTTGGGAATTATTTTAAAGATTCGTTGACACGCCACCATATATATATATATATATGTACGACTTAACCTAAACACTGCCTAGCTATCGCAGCCGGCAGCGGTTAGTAGGTCCATACGCCTTCTGTCCGTGGCAGCGCATTAAACCACTCATTTGGATGGTCCTTGGGCGGTCCTGGATCCGTTGGAATGAATGGCGGTGTAAGTTGCATTCCCCCCTTGTCAATATATTGGGTAATTTAATTGCCTCTGATTCCTTTTTCATGCTTCTTTGCCGAGAGGCTTATTATGATAGGCTGGGATAGACAGGTCTACTATTTGCCCAGCGGTCAATTTTATTGTCATTGTATCTATGGGTGATCAATATATACTACGTTACACAAGGCCTCTGCGGAGTGTCAACTTCTTTTCATCATCTTTTTTCCTTTTTTTTTCTTCTAAATATTGGGTTTGTTTTTGTTTTCTGTTTTTGTTTGTTGTTTTTTTGTTGTTGTTTTTGTTTTGTTATTGTGGTTATTTATTGTTTATTTTTTTTATTATTTATTCTGAAAGATAGAGAGGTTGACCAGTGCATTATTATGCTATAGAATATATCACATTGGAATAAGCATGTGAGATTATTAAAATTGTTTTAAATATAGTGAAAAACTATTTTAAAAAGGACATAAGTAAGCTTCATTTCGTATATGAAATTGACAATATGGTATTTAATAAAACAAGCACTTATTATATATCATTTTTCCTAATTCTATTGCATATTACCATATAAACGCATATTGTACTTTTTCACTTTTTTTGGGGGAAAACAAAAGGAATTCAATTAATCACACACCCTTTTCAATGCCCTTTCTATACTTACGCACTGTAGTCTAAAGTTGACGATAGTTTGCTTTATGAGGAAGCAGAAATAAAATCAGCGTCAGTCATAACGGTACCAGTGCTTAGGTATTTTCTCACTCTTCTTTGTTCAAAAGTTTTACTGACCTATCAACATCTAGAGCTATTTTCAGCGAGGGTATTGATTACTTCTGTGGTAGCTCGGGGCTAGGTATAAACAAGAGGTAGAGACGTTTCTCATGTCTATGGAATTGTGTGCTTTACGCAAAAAAATAACAGATCGACGAAAACAATTGATGAAAAACACAATTGGTGTAGGTTGTATGTAATTATCAAGATATGTACAATAATACATCGCATCATCAATTTAGCCTACATCACGGTTTTTTCTGTGCTACTGTAGATTTTTGTTTTATGTTAACGTTTCACAATCAAACGGAGTTAATATCAATACCATTTTTTGAAAATTTTGCCACATGATAGTATCCGAATGTTCTAGACTTAAAATAACAATAAATGTTCGTTGGTGATTTTGACTGACGACTAAAGATGTGTCTTTGATATCATCTTACGACAGGTACTGATTTGGTTTGTCAGCTATTAGCGATAACATTCCTACTTTTGTAACTCCAAATTTAACGGTGAAACCAAATTGTAACGGTGAAACCGAATTGTAACGGTAAAATCAAATTGTAACTGCAAGGCAAATTATAACGGCAAACTAGATTATAACAAAAAAAAAATTCAGAGATTTAGTAATAGAAATACAAAATGTAGAAAACTATTTTCGGAATCTTAAACGCTATCCAACCATCTACGACAGGATATGGTAAATAAAGATAGCTATTGAAGTATGTACGTTGTGTCCAATGACTTTAACCTTAATATATAGATAAACACTCACATCTCTATACCACGCGGTATTATATAGACATTTTATGAATAAATGGCACCAAAATGTAACCTTAATTAGGATAACAAACCGATACGTCAACGGCATGGCGCCAACAAAGCTCGATGAAAAATTTAAAAAACACAATAAAGGCATAATGAGAGGAATATTTTTTTTGTTTTGTTTTAATGTCCGTTAGTTGAGGTGAACTTCAGGCCAGTGAACATTCTTCATTTGAGTACACAATCAATTGCCTTCGGCGAATACGAGGCACGATTCGTTAACCAAACCAATTTATAGTAATTGATCGAGTTATAAGACAATTACATTCTCTGAAATCATTGATATTCATATTTTCCATGACTGAACAGATTTGTTTGTTTGTGGTTGAAGCTCTGTGAACACCAATGTGAATTAAAGATTTCTACGGTTTTGGTATTGAAGAAAATAAGCTTTATTTGAAAATGACTGTTTAAGCAAATAAGCCATTTCTGTTTTTAGTATTTTTAAAGTAATACGTTTACAGATATATTTTCTCCCTACGGCTATTTATTGCACACTACTACACGATGAGTTTCCTTAAGTGATGCATATTTCTCTTTAAATTGCTTCATATGTTATTCTTTTCACATTGCACATTACATCGCTTTAAAGTGCATGTACTATTGCGCAAAATAATGATTATTTCAACCTTTCAAAAAGATATTCATTGATTAAACAATTCATGAAAATGCCTTTCAGCAGATGAATGGAACATTAGGTTTGGGAGAGGGCTAACAGCTTAATACACTGCTCTTCAATATATCTATGGATGTGCAATTACAGTTACAAATAAAATGAATTATAAAAACATTCACATATCTCAATTTGTATATTATTATTAAGTTAAAGTAAATGCGCAATATGCCTTCTGGTGCCTTTTAAAACTTACGTTTAAGATAAATAGATTGAAAACATCAATAAAACACGGAAGAAATTATTTTATTAGAATTTAAAATCTTATGAACACGACACATACATAGCAGCCGCAAATTAGTTATACTAGCCAAATGAAACTAAACAAAAAATAAAACTAGAACAAAAAATAAAACCAGAAGAAGCTCAATAATTGATATGGACATCGATAATAATGCTTATTAGCCAATGCTTTTTAGTGTTATTAGTAATCTCTTTTGTATTCAAGCATTAAAGTACCTCTCTATGGAATCTATGGTCGATATGGACCACAGCTTCCATAGGAATATGTTTTAATACTTTTTATTTGCATTATTAACTCAGTTTGAGGGTCTCTGTATAAAAATTGTTGTTAACTATACTCCATAATATGGAACAGCCATTTCGACGGTAATCAGTTGACGTTACCATGTCTACATGATTAATGTCACAATGGCGTTATATCTTCATAGACACCACTTTGGCTTGCTTAGTTTGTATATAAGAAGTGAATGTAAATATATCATATAAACAATCTAACATGAGCAAATGAACTGTAACAGGAGAGGAGAAAATGTAGCAGCCAGACCGGGATTCAAACCCGGGACCTCCGAACACTTGCCACACTAGAATGCTCTACCGCTAAGCTACCTGGTCACTGATGATCGCCATAGTCCAACCCGCTACATTCCTCCCTCCTCGTTCAAAGTATTCGCCTTCGAAGATTTACGAGACCACAACCATGGGTACTTAAGTTGGGCGCCAAATTTGTAACAAGAGGGGAGAAAATGTAGGTATTCGAATCCGGGACATTTTAACACTACCTGAACGCTCTACCGCTGCATGAGCTACCTGGTCACCGATGATCGAACGAATCCGACCCCGCTACAGACCGATGCAGATGTGATATGCTTGTCATGTTGATTTCCTCTTTGAATGTGATCATATGGGAACATGTTAGTATTGGCTTGTAGATGACAGTATATATATATATATATATATATATATGTATTTAATTCTGTTTGAAGCAGATCAATTTTGAAACAATCATATTATGAAGTCGTTACAAAACATCTTGCAACAATACAAACAAGTAATTTTAGTAACATGCAATACACAAATAAATACCTATACGGCTATGTCCACAGTATTGTGAGAATCAATAACGTTATAGCGTTACGCTCCCAAATCTCCATATGAGTACAACAAACCAGAACGCCATCCATCTAAACCAGAGCACGATCTCACAGCTGATACTACTCTATATCTGGAACATGTCACCAATCCACCTAATTATGACCGATAACCTCGTCTGATGCATATTCTCGTTATTACGACTTTCTCTCTAAAACAGTTACAATATACATTTAGAGTTCATGCAAGTATACGTATCTGCACAGGGAGTTAAATGAGAACGTACTTATACAATATGTATATGGAATATAGTACAATAGGTTGACAATGACCTATAGTGGAACTCCCCAGTGTGGTAAAAAACAAGATTCAATTTTCTTTTAACGTTTTTTATCTAAAAACGACCGTACTTCGGTGGTACGTTTTCCAAATGATGTTTCATTTTACTTTATGCGTTTTTATCTGAAACGACAGTATCTCTAGTACACTACTGCTTCCAATCTTTCTAAATGATTTTTAAGACGTTTTTCATCTGAAAACAACAGTACCCCAACAGTACTTATTTCCTTATTTCCAAAATTATTATTTTGTTTTATTTTAGATATTTTTCATCTGAAAACGATAGCACTTCTGAAGTACCTCTGCCCCTGTTTTAAAATGATAGGTTTTTTTACTTTAGACATTTTTCCTCTGAAAATGACAGTACTTCTGCGGTACTTCTTCTCTTCTTTCCAAATGACTTTTTTTCTTTTGTTTCACGAGTAATTCAATAGAAGAACCCATCGCACGTTGCATCTCTAATAATGCGAGTATTTACTTCTTTGTCCTAAAAGGTCAAAGCAATTAGACTATACATTTATCATAGAAAAAATCCTTCATTATGCATGATATGGTTTACAACAGCGTTGTAAATACATGTAAATAAAGTGTACGTTATAAGTCCTTGTAGTGTAGTCATATCTATAAGCGAAGTGCATTCATTACGTAATGAACTTAATATATAAGATTAATAAAAAAAACAATGTAAATTTTGAAATGATATTACCACTGAATTAGGATAGCCGTTGATATATATCATTACCGCTGAATAAAGCCTTACAGTTAAGGCTGTATCGTCTACATAGTTATCCAAATTGACTAAAAAAAAATTGGTTATTTATTATGACTAGTGAAAAACTATTGTAGTGTTAAAACAAAGGCATAATGTAAGTCCATTTTGTAGATAAACACCAAAACATTTTGGTTATAATTTGTGAAAGAGAATGCAAGTTTATGTAAAATGATTTACGAGTAAGTTGAAAGTGAGAGCAAAGATGTGAGGCTACAGCTGTATATGTTGCTATGGGGCTGATCTCAATAGAATTTCCAATCCTGGCAGCTCTCCAAAAATAACGGGAAAATAAAACTGTGCTTACGAAATAACATTTTTAGAACAATAAATATCACCAGCTCGTTGTACCAAATTCATTCTGATATTTTGACTCAAGAAATATGTATCTGTAAAGTATATCGGTAAATTGTCCATATAATAAAATAAAATTATCCAAGTGCATTCTATATATCACAAAGAAGACCATGATATTTGTCGTTAAAATGAACCAAGTGCATTCTATATATCACAAAGAAGACCATGATATTTGCAGTTCAATAAACAAAATACTCCATCATAAGGTCGCAGCCCTTCGTGCTAGAAGGGCACTAAGTGCGAAGCACTTCTAAAGTAACACATACATGAAAACACAAGAAAAAACACAATCTTCAAAATTCAATCCTACACACTGACAGCTTCAGTTTGCGGGCGCCATTTTTTCACCCTGTAAAAAACCCATCAGCATGAATGCGATGCTTTGAAGTCAGCTCATTACATAATCAAGCGGTTCACACTCTTTTATGATCCGACGAATGAAATCTTCATCCGGCAGAAGCTCAGTGCTATTGCTTTTTAGTTGCAAGCGTTCTAGTGATAGACCATGGCCACATTCCGATATAATCAGCTGACCAAAAACGGAATATCTGTTAAGGAAATTTAAAAAAAAATCTTCCTTCTTTCATTCTTCTTGCATAATTAATGGTTACTGAAACATCTGGCTGCACCTGTAAGGCCTTGCCTTCAGCCAAATTATAATTATATGGTTAGTACCTCGGGAGACTGCGGTTAACAAATGATTAAGGTGCGCATACTACTAATCCGCTTTTATTTCTTCTATTTCTGGGTCTGTAAGATTATGTATCAAATATATGGTGAGAATAACTGAATCAAATAGTTAAATTAAACAAGTATAATTGGGGAGAGGATGGTATAGTTCACTGTATAGTATTGGCAAGGCTTATTACGTACATTCCTACTTCATGTATACTTCATTTATTGTCACGGATTTCTAAGATAATTTGCATTTTGTTAAAATAATCGCAATCAACCTAATTGTAATTCCGTTCTACTATGATGCTGTATACATTCTTGTCAATCTAATTAACATACATATCTTTATCACCACTCCGTTATATAAAGGATCTGACAATATCCCATAGGGGGTCACGTCCAGATGACTTTTATACCACGTGGTCTTCATATCAGATACATTTTCTACACCTTGTCACATCCATTGAAAACGATATTTCGTCCCAGTATACATATACAATTAGCTTTATTGTGCTCTTAGGGCGAGATGACTACGTAAACTAATATAATTTTGACAGCTTTTTCAAACTATTTCGTCCCATGAAATTCACCGTCAAAATTTTGCAATTAGCAATTTGATTGGCCATTTCTAAAGTTCACCTGGACATGACCCCTAATGGGATTTTCTCAGATCCACTTATCAAACGTAGTGATAATAAGGATCTGTATTTTAATCAGATTGCATTCTTGTATTTATAACATCAATTTGATTTAAGTAATCGAACAAATGCAGCTGCCTCTTATAATGGGATTTACATTTCTTTCTTTTAATTTTTTTTTTGATTTGAATTTTATACTTGGTGAACCAACATCAAAACTCATTATGAATTAATGAAGATGTTCAAAACAGGCGCATAGTTCATTGCAGTAATTTTTTCTTTATTCATTTTATTTTATTTTTCATTTTTTCATTTTTTTTTTTTTTTTAGGGGGGGGGTTATTATTATATACTTAAATAAATGACAAAATATACACATAAACCAAATAATTCTTTACACATAGACATTTTGTTTTACATGGTATCTGATAGTCATATGCCTCAAGACCTTATCGTCATACGCACTTTACAAATTAGTCAAAAATAAAGGAATTTATTACTTATTATATTAATTCGATAATCCGCAAATATTCCCTTAGGAAATGAGAACCTGATGACTAATAACATTGTGGATTGTGTCTAAATCACATCATTGGGTAGCTCTATACGAAAGGAGATGGAATCGTACAAAGACGAAGTGAGATGATCCAAATATATCTCTGATACCAGAAATAGCAAGAACTCATTTCAAGCCAAACAAGACATGTGATATGAAAGGTCCATGCCATCTGCTAAAAAAATGCGCATAGCTATCTAGCAGATTGATGATCACACGGTTTCAGAATCTTGTATGATATTTGATAATACATTTAAAAAACCCGTCAGGTAACCTGAATGTCTATGTATATATTGCTTTTTACAGAGAAAAACTCGTATTTGATTACATTTTTTATTGCCATCATAGACTTTGCCTGTGGTTTTGTTGTAAATCTTTTGACATCATAATTATTCATCTCTACTATTTTTTATTTTGGTTCCAGAAATAAAACGTGTTGGTAAATAGATAAAGAACAGCACTTTGATGAAATGATAAAAAATAATGATAATATACATGTAGTCCATCTAACAGTCAATATATTTCGTATAATTACATTACTAGTTTGTGAAATGACCTGTCTAATCCCATGTTCAAATGATATTTATTTTACCTCAATACAGACACTAAATAAATGCTTCAAACATTGACTTTTATTATTGCATAATAGCGGTTTCTGTCACTAACGGCAAGTTCAGCAGACCTTACTTTCTTGTTGATTCCATTCAGCTTGGTCAGTGATAATGGTTATTAGATATCCATTTTCACCTCCGCTGAAGGCAACCATTGTATAATAACATTAGTGTTACGGGGCGGATGTACTTTATCACGTGCTATATGGCTAAGGTGTTCTTGTACGCGACATGAGACATATAATTGTGACGGCCATTATTTCATTTTAAGTCCCCTCCCCCCCCCTTCCAATGAAGTTTATGGACGTAATGATTTTACTGTTTCTTTGCCATGGCCACCATTTCTAATCGGTCAAAATTTAGATATTGTCTGATTTGTATACAAGTATGAAATTTGAAATATAGAAATATACCGAACATAATGTAGCCATTTGCAACTTTTGACGGCATATTAAAGGCTTTTGATTGGTCAATATAATATTCTCTAATTTCCATGAAAATTGGTATAAAGACATTTTGCATGAGACAACTGCGGA
Organism: Argopecten irradians; assembly: GCF_041381155.1. Lineage (NCBI taxonomy): Eukaryota > Metazoa > Mollusca > Bivalvia > Pectinida > Pectinidae > Argopecten > Argopecten irradians. Next base: position 45,160,724 of record NC_091138.1, read on the forward strand.
TTCGTTTGACAGACTTTCGCAATGGACACCATTACAAAAAGCACTAGATTTAATCATTGCTCTGCCTTTTCTTGGTCTTATGCATATGTCCCAAACTTTTATCCGATGTATTCGTTATTAGACGTATTTGCTTTTAAATTAAAGATGCCCCACCGCTGACAAATGGTATTTTTTCACTATCAAAAACGGGAGCAGATGATTTAGTATTTTTCTTCAGTTACAAAAGTTACTTACTTGACACCATTACCACCATTGAAAAGTCTGAGCTTCTAATTTTACTTCAAGTTAAAGATATGAAAAATAATTAATTGCATCCCGAAAAAATTCCGTGGCACTATATTCTATATAAAATGAAGTACTGATTGGGCATGCACCAAAGGCGAAATAAATTATTTTATATTATTTTTTGTGTTAATTAGGCATATACATACACGATTAACCACAAATTATTGTTCGAATGATGAATATCATTTATGTTCTGTCGGCGGTGGAGCATCTTTAACGTACTTAATCTTTTTTGAACCAACTTCTGTCTTATTACACGGCTTTTGAACATCGGCTTATTCTTTGTTGCTTTTTATTTGAAAAATTGCTGTTTAGATAAGCTGAGAAGATACTTATGCAATTCAAGACAACGCATTTATTCCAATCAAAAAGTCATTTTGATAATTATTATTCAATCACAAAAGACCTAAATTTATAACCTTGTATAAATCATGTTCGTGAAAAGATCTATTTGGCGTTCTTATTCTCTTAAAACTTATTTTAACAATATTTAACTCGTCAAAATTAATGTGTCCACATGAAGTGAAGGATCGGATCTGCCTCCCGACTCTCCGGAATACTAGTATTTTGAACGAATATGATATTTCACGATTTTTCGGTACAAATTCAATTCTTGAAATAATAGTGTTGTCATGTCAAATTCCATCTATTTTAATTTGATAAACAAACTTCAGATTGAATCTAGGAGATAACCTGCTATACGCTTACAGTTTGAAATCAATGCTGATTTATTGTTACAGGTTGGCCATATGGGTCGATGATGTGTAAGGTGACTCCATATCTGCAAGGGGTGTCTGTCTGTGCGTCGGTCAACACGCTTGCTGCCATAGCTCTTGACAGGTAAAGTAACTTTTACTTTTAAAATTAGCATCTAACCACAGGAAAATGCATGTTCTTCTAATTATATAGTTCCCGTTTTAATATTAAGACCGAAAGTTTTACTGGTTTATCCGAAACATCTATCTAAATATGTAATTTTTTGTCATATGTTCAAAATGTCACGCATAAAAATTCCAAGTATCATTTCATTAACAATATGATAAGCAAAACCACTGAATGATATTTGATAGAATGTTAGAGGTAAAACAACAATGTACATGGGGAAAATCAGTAAATCAGTAAACTTTGGGTTGCAGTTTTTTGACTGTTTAGAAATTTTGACTATTTATGAACACCTGGTCGTTGCAAAATCAATCTTAAAGTCGACAAGGGCTGTGATCAAAATGTTAAAATTTACACCATCCCCATAGTACTGTATTCCGAATTTGCATATAACAGAGTTATCTGCACTTGCGGGTAGGTATTGATTGTGACGTCATGTGTTTGCGAGCGTAACGTCATACGACGCCCACAAAATAATGACGTAATAATCGATACCTACCCGCAAGGGAGCTAACTCGGTAATATGCAAAGACGGAATATTCGCGATTTACTTTTTTGAACTTATTCAAGGGATTTATTTTCGCAAATTTCGCTTTGAAGGCATCTTCTTACAACAAGCTATTAAACGCAAAACCATTATTTTGTGCATGAGGTATTAGATTTTGCGAATTCAGATGGATCCGCGAATTTAGTGAGATAAAAACTCCGCAAATAATAGCAACTATATATATATACACAGTATACCATTTGGCTGGCACATTTTACCAGTTCTTAAAGTGGCTAGCTATTTATTGTTAACAAATTACGTTGCTATTATTATTTCAGATACCTAGCAATCTGCTACACACTGAATTACAAGCTGACCGGAAGAGTGGCGCGAGTGGTGATGGGATGTGTCTGGGGTTTCGCTTTATGCATCATGATCCCATGGGCAGTATTTTACCAGCACGAGCGATACCGGTCATCGATTCAGGCCATTTACATCTGTCATCTTGTCTGGCCTAGTCAGGTTTCCGGGAAATTTTTCTTGGCCGGGATTTTCCTATTCTGTTACACTATCCCTCTCATTCTCATTGTTGTTTGTTACGCACTCATCGGTTTCCGGGTTTGGAACAGAAATGCTCCTGGAATATATAAATCGAATGGGATCATTCATAAATCGAAAGTGAAAGCAATCAAAATGCTTCTTGTTGTTGTCGTGTTGTTTGGATTGTCATGGTTACCGGTATATACGATAAATCTAAAAATAGTATTTTCGCCGCCATCTTTATCGGACATGGATACAGTGACGTTGCTGTATGACTATCTGGTACCTGTGGCTCAGTGGTTAGGACTAGCTAATAGTGGAATCAACCCCATTATCTATTGTTTGTTTAGTAGAAAAATCCGGACGAGAATTCGAGTGATGTTGATGTGTAACGAGACACAGGAATTTAAGCGTCAGTTTAGGAAGTTCTCCAGTACGAGATATGTCTCGGTCGATTACACTAATGGTCATGTGACCTTGAGAACTCACGGCACAGAGAAGGAAAGAAGAAATAGGTCACTGAAATCGCTTAACAATGTATATGATTAACACATTTGAAATGCATGGGTCTCATATGTGCAGTGAATTTTCAAAAAATGTTGTTCTTGTTTATTTTGAATAAAGGTTTAATTAATTATTCAATTCGCTTTGTTATAGTATGTTATATATGTGGCTATTAGATTTATATATATATATAAACAAACAAAACAAAAAACAAACAAAAAACAGACAGACAAACAAAAACAAACAATTATTTAAGGATTGACTTGAATGGATTTTTAAATGCCATAGAGATATAACACAAAACATCTTATTGTACTCTAAATAAACCGCGAAACTTAGATTTTTGTGCTATATACCCATAATATGAGATATGTATTCAAATTAATCCCCGTAATTCAATTTACTACAACTAATATCTTCAAACTAAATTCATTTTGGGATTATTTTTTCTATGAAACTATTACGCCACTATCGGAGCCAATCAGAAGCGACCTTACAAACGACGCCATTTTTTACTTTATCTGCTGATAAAATATATTTAAGCCAATGAAAATGCCCGTTACAAGCAAAACGAAATGATTGGCTATCTAACTTTCATTCACTAACAGAACATATCAAATACTGAGACATATTACTGATGATTAGAAGAGATAATGCATACATTTATATACATAAAACAAATAGTCCTGTATGCCGGGCGTTAGAATTGTACCTGCTGCCCAAATTGCATTATTATAAATGTCGAAATGATTTATAATATTACCGTTTCTCTTCTTCTATGATTTCCTCATATACCCCGTTGACTTCGCCTTCTGTCGAGCGTTCGGCTCTGTGACGAAGGCTCTAGGTTCGGGTCGAGGCACCATCGATTTTTAAAAGTGGTAGTTTCTGCTCCTGCTTAGGGTTCAACATATTGGGATTGGGACGATCGGTTTGCCCGTTGTGAGAACATTGTGACTGGATGAAGTGTACATGTGCTTGCTCGTTGTCATCGGTGGAACACATCAAGCACTATTAAAAAGATTCAATGTAATGCAGCCTTCACATACAAACAGTCACACATGGAAAGACATTGCACACACGTTCTCAAATGATCATGGTTGTAATCAGGCACATTTGTGAAAGGGATACTTAAAATAAGCGGTAAACGTATACAGATACGTATTGAAAGGGGACCTACCATTTTTCGTAAAGCATTCCATATTTTCTATTTTGCGTCTATTAGATATGTGATATATCACATTGTAATTCTGTCATCTTATGATCTCATAATATAAATCAATCGTTGATCAATGAAACAAACTATAGAGTTAACCGTATAATTCTACCCGTTACCCAGGTATCACACAGAACACACTGTGACACAGGTACAATATACACGGCAGTCACGCAATGATCGTGCGTATTCGATTGAGCGGGTAGTCTTCCAGAGATCATGATATGTTTATTGACACGCTAAATAGTATTGCACCTCTAGCATGCAAATTACGATAGTATGAGCTTATTTTAAATTCAATATTCAAAACACGAAAATAGAAAATATGAAATATTTTAAGAATAATGGTCGCTCCCCTTCCAATACCTGTACATGTCCGTATGCAAATACGTCAATCGCTTATTGTAAGTATATCCCTAATAGGACGGAAAATCTAATAAACCAAAGCAAGTACAAAATAAAACAAACCTATATATCAATTTCTAGGTAGGAAATTTACTTGTTGTTGGTCTCATCGCCTGGGTAAGCTGACGATCTGATGTTCTAAGCTAGTCTGAGACGTATAATTTCTGTAGGAAATAAGGCATTATCTATGGGGATATGTGACCCAAATCAGATCATGAAATGTGTGTCATAGACGTTTTACGTCAATCAGACATTCGTAACTACCATAAAACAGTAATACTGGGAAGCAAATCACCTTCTGTTGGGGCGATAAACCTTGAAATGCAAGTAACGTAGCAACACATGACATCCATACCGCCATTTTCTTTTATGTGAACATTCTTAACAAGGCCAAAACAAAGTGACACTCATTGAATATTGGATTACAACTATCGGACAATAAAGGGAAAAGTTCTGTATGTTCATTTGTCATTGCAGTATAGGATAAGTTGTCTTGTATTGTTAAGTTACTTCTTGGAATAGGAAATGTTCAGTTTGACATGCACGAGGTCGTCTGGCAAAGTTCAATATTTTCTTTAATACAGCACTAGGATTTTGTGGTGTTATCAATGAGTGACACATAAATATATTAAGTGTGTGGTTCGTTATCTATCCAATTAGGTCCAGCGAGGCACCGCCTGCTAGATCAACTACCCAGGTGTTACCCTATGACCCTGGTGTCATGTTTATGATGATGGGAACCGTGTGAATGTATCTAGAACAATACTGTAGATTGATTCAGATTAAAACTTGTAGAGCTAGAGTAAACAGTCTCCGAGTCGTATGTAACATAACATGGTGGCAGCGGTGAACTAAGAAAAACCACTAATGAAAACCTAACGTGCAAAACTGTTGCAGTTATATTGACACAATGGCTTCCTTCCAATTTACTAATCCGGACAAGTTGGACTTCTCGAAACCTGAAAACTGGGAAAAATGGTTTCAGAGATTTGAGCGATTTCGCCAAGCTTCAGGATTAGCTGAGAAGGATGAGGCGATTCAAATCAGCACTCTGATATACTCAATGGGAAGTGAGGCAGATGATATTTTCACATCATTTAGCCTAACGGAAGCCAACAGAAAGAAATGGAAGAATGTGGTTGAGAAATTCAACGAATATTTCATTCCCAAAAGAAATATCATATTTGAACGCTCCAAGTTTAACCTCAGAAAACAGGAGGAAGGAGAAACAGTAGACAGTTTCGTCACTGCCCTTCATGTTCTCGCAGATCATTGCAACTTTGGTGCACTGCATGACGAAATGATACGAGACCGTATTGTTGTCGGAGTTCGGGACCATAAAGTCTCAGAAAAAATGCAGTTAGACGCAAAACTAACACTAGAAAAGGCTGTTATCTATGCAAGACAAAGCGAAGCTGTAAGAAGACAACAAGCCATTGTAAGGGGGACAGAGAACACCAGCCAGGAAACCACAGAAAATACTGTGAACAGAGTGAAGCAAAAGAATGTCCGACCAAAAACAAAGAACCAGACATACGCAAAACAGCAACATTTCCCAGCCAAGCGGACAACGGGTTGCAAACGATGCGGCAGTTTTAAATCTCACGGCAGAGATAAATGTCCAGCACGGGATGCGAAATGTTTTAAGTGTGAGAAAACGGGACACTTTGCAAAATGTTGTTTGACCAAATCAACGCTGGGAAACATCAATAGCAGAAATGAAGACCAGGATTTCCTAGGAGCAGTGAACAAAGAAAAGAGTCACCCATGGATCACGAACATTAAAATAAAAAACGTGGACATTCCATTTAAAATTGACACAGGAGCTGACGTCACAGTCATATCGGAGAGAGAACACCAGAAGATGTACAATGTGAAACTGTCAAAGTCCACGAAAAACTTACATGGACCAGGAAATTCAAAATTATGTGTTTTAGGCAAATTTCATTGTGAAATAGAATCTAGGGATAAGATAAGTGTTGAGGAAATTTTCGTAGTCAAAGGACTATCACAGGCACTTCTGGGCAGACCAGCAATACAGGCACTCGGGATAATAGAAAAGGTAAATATATCTATTGTTCACAAAAAAATCACCAAACGCGACAACCGCGAATGATGACACGATATACCGCGCGGAATTTCCCAAACTTTTCACTGGTCTTGGCAAAACAGAATGGGAATACAAAATTAAGTTAGACAGTAACGCTCAGCCTTACTCTCTATCCGTTCCGCGCAGGGTACCGATACCCTTGATGACAAAAGTCAAAAATGAGTTAGAAAGAATGGAAAAACTAGGGGTCATTTCAAAAGTTGACGAACCAACCGAATGGTGCGCGGGTATGGTTGTTGTACCAAAACCAAATGGAGAGATACGCATTTGTGTTGATTTGACCAAATTAAATGATTCAGTCAAGCGCGAAAATCATCCGTTACCGTCGGTAGAAGAATCGTTGGGTCAATTGTCAGGAGCCAAGATTTTTTCTAAACTAGATGCAAACTCAGGGTTTTGGCAGATAAAGCTAGCACCAGAATCACGTCCATTAACAACATTTATAACACCATTCGGCAGATTCAGTTTCAATCGCCTACCTTTCGGGATAAGTTCAGCATCTGAATTTTTCCAAAAGAGAATGTCAGAAATGCTACAGGGGAATAAGGGCGTCCTTTGTCATATGGACGACATACTCATATATGCTCCAACCCTAAAAGAGCATGACAAGCGGTTAGAAAAGGTTTTGAAACTGCTAGAAAAAACGGGCATAACGTTAAACAAGAAATGCGAGTTCGCAAAACCGAGAGTTAAGTTCCTCGGTCAGATTATAGATGCTGATGGATGTAGAGTTGATCCTGAAAAGGCTGAGGCTATTGTGAAAATGAACACACCAGAAAATGTGTCTGATGTGCGCAGATTGCTTGGTATGATAAATCAGCTAAGCAAATTCTCACCAAATTTGGCAAACAAAACAGAACCTCTTAGAGCACTGTTAAAAAAAGACAGAGCATGGCTATGGGGTGCATCTCAGGAAAAATGTTTAGCCGAAATAAAACATGAACTGACAAGCTCACCCACTTTAGCTCACTATGATCCAAATAAAGACATAGTACTGTCAGCTGATGCTTCATCATTTGGACTAGGCGCTGTGCTGCGACAAAAACACGGGCAAGCACTCAAACCCGTAGCATACGCGTCTCGATCGATGACCGAAACTGAAAAACGGTATGCTCAAATAGAAAAGGAAGCGTTAGGCATAACGTGGGCTTGCGAAAAATTTCAATGCTACCTCATTGGAAAGAAATTTGAGGTTGAAACCGACCACAAACCGTTGGTACCGTTGTTAGGCACAAAAGACCTATCAGAATTGCCGCCGAGAATTCAGAGATTCAAAATGCGCTTAATGAGATTTAAATTCTCAATAGGCCATGTCGCGGGTAAAAGCCTTTGTACCGCAGACACACTATCGAGATCTCCGGTAAACAAACCCTCAGAGCACGATATTGAACTTCAAGAGGAAGTTATGGCCTTTGTAGACCAGGTGATAGAAAGCTTTCCAGCTTCAAAAGGTCGTCTGGAACAAATATATTCAGAATATAAGAATGACAAAGTTTGTGAAAAACTCCTGACTTATTGTAAGCAGGGCTGGCCAGAAAAATCTGCTCTAGATGAGACTATGAAACCGTATTGGACTCACAGAGGCGAGTTTACAATACAACATGATTTATTGCTTAAAGACAATAGGTTAGTAATTCCAGAAAACTTACAAAAAGAAATGCTTGATAAAATTCACGATGGGCATCAAGGCATTGTAAAATGTAGAGAGCGAGCAAAATCATCCATTTGGTGGATGGGACTCAGCAAACAACTGGAACAAGTTGTTAAATCATGTCAAAGGTGTATTGAAATTACAAATGAGCAGGTCGAACCAATGATTCCGACGGAATATCCTGCACGTCCGTGGCAAAGACTTGCTACAGACTTGTTTACTTAAACGGTCAAACGTATCTATTGGTTGTAGATTATTACTCGCGCTATATAGAGATAGCAAAATTGTACGGAACCGATTCAAACACTGTCATTAACCATCTCCGTTCTATTTTTGCTAGACACGGGATACCTGAAGTGTTAGTATCGGACAACGGTCCACAGTACTCCTCTGCCAAATTCAAACAGTTTTCAAGAGAGTATGGATTTTACCATACAACAAGTAGCCCTAGATATCCACAAAGTAATGGGATGGCAGAAAGAGCTGTGCAAACTGTGAAAAAGATGCTTAAGAAAGCAAGCGATCCGTATATAGCTCTGTTAACATACAGATCAACTCCGCTACACAACGGATTCAGTCCGGCCGAATTATTAATGAGTAGAAAACTCCAAACGCGAGTACCAGTCGCTCCAAAAATGCTAAAGCCAAAACTTGCAAACGAGCGGAAACTCAGAAACTTCGAAAAAGCCGGAAAACAAAAACAAAAGTCCTATTTTGACAGAAGACATAGGGCACGCGAGCTTAGAAATTATAACCCAAATGACCGTGTTTGGGTAAAAGATAGCAAAACTACGGGACATGTGAAAAGGGAAAGCGGAAATCCGCGTTCGTATATAATCGCTACGAGAGATGGTGATTTAAGGAGAAATAAGAGAAATTTACAGTATATCCCTCCAAAGCCTGTAGTGCAAGAACACCCAGATGTTTCTGAGACAGCCCCTCCACAGGAATGTGTACGCGTGCCTGAATCAAATCCAGTCATAGGATTGGATGAGGAGCGAGGATATGATAAGACACACACAAGATCGGGGAGAATCTCAAAACCTCCAAACAAACTGACTCTGTAAACACTTCTGATCATTAAATACATATTACTGAATCAGATCAAATTCTCAGTGACTTGAGAAGGGGAGATGTGGTGTTATCAATGAGTGACACATAAATATATTAAGTGTGTGGTTCGTTATCTATCCAATTAGGTCCAGCGAGGCACCGCCTGCTAGATCAACTACCCAGGTGTTACCCTATGACCCTGGTGTCATGTTTATGATGATGGGAACCGTGTGAATGTATCTAGAACAATACTGTAGATTGATTCAGATTAAAACTTGTAGAGCTAGAGTAAACAGTCTCCGAGTCGTATGTAACATAACAGATTTCATCTTCAGAAAGCCTGCAATCATACATCTCATTTTTTAATTAACAAACAGTTTAAAGAACAAATCTAGGTTATCGCTTTCATGGATTTCAGCTTCAATTGATCCAACTGTCCTCATAAAGCTTCTTATATATTACCTTCTTTTGACAAATAATGCAGATTAGCTACAGAGTAGCTCCCAAGCAGGAGAAAGGTGCCGTTGGTAGAGCGACAGCAGAAGAGACCAGCGACAAACAGCGGAAACCTATCCTGCACACCTTTTGTGAAAGCCGACGAATAAAGTCACCTTACTTTTTTATACCACGCATTCAAACATTCTCAACCAAGCACTAACCTTGAAAATGATATCAGATATGCGTGGAATTGTAGTCTCTCTCTCTCTCACTCCTGTGAGCGTATCCAGAAGTCAATGGATGAGTAAAAGCAATAAATTACGTAGATAATTTTCGAACAGGTCACTTTCTCAAGAAGATCTTCGTGTAAATTTCTATACATATATACAGTAGGGGTACTCCAGGGGTTACTATCTCTGTCGTCATATTCACCCCTAGACTATGCCATAGCACAACTGAAGGATCTGTGTTTCACACCAAATGGGCCGAAATGGTCCTTTGATGTACACCGAAATAATCAAATACTACGGTATACTACGTGTGGTTGATTGTGTTGATTTAACTTCAAAGGAAATCTCTGCATGCATATGATTTGTCAGTTTTGTTCTCCTGAACTGCCTTCAGATAAGATGGTCCAGGGATGGGTGTAACGAGAGTGAAAGTAGCCCCTGGAGTATCGAGGATGAATAAAGTGTCATTCTTATTTAATTACATTCAGGTTTATCAGTTTTGTTTCCCTACATCTTTTGGATGTTGTATCTGTTTATCCGAATCTGTTTATTTACTATATACATATACCCATCTAATGGTGACGACAAAAGAAAAACGATCATGTACAATATTTACAAGAAGCCTCACCTGAACAGGAGACAACCAAAGAAAGGAAAGGATTATATAATCAGTTCATATTCTTTCAAGCTGACAATGCAAGTTAAAAAATATGCATTTGAGCACATGTGTTTGAAAATAAGCACGATTTCAGTTGTTTTTTTATATGATTTTATAACAGAAACCGTCGATCTTAATATTTAATAATAACCGTTTTAATAGAATGCATCGTTTAGATTTATGAACGTTCATAAATCATTAAGATTTTTTTTCAGCTTATGTAAAATATACATGATTTCTTTCTTTTTATTTTATTTTTGTGTAAGAACGTGGTAGATAACTCTTTATACTGGTATATACACGTATAAGTAAGTAGAAATATCGAGGAGGCGAATTACAATTAATCCGCTTATAGGATCACCGGCGGCTCACTACATACATGTAGTAACAGGTAGAATTGCACGTATATAATAGATCGAGTTATATATTATTCTTTGTCTTTCTTCTTCCATCCTTATTTTCCACTCATAAGAATGAGCATAAAGTATCAAATCTTAATTCATGCCTACATGTATTAAAATTGATATGACATAGATGTTGCCGTTATCTAAATACTATTGAAGTTTTGGATGGATGGAAGTGACGCAGAAAATTTTAGAAAAAAAACTTGACAATAAATTGCAAGAATAATAACAAGTTTACTTGTACCACATTTTGCCAGTAGATCTTCATTATACATTACACTTACTAATAGGAAAAAGTTACAACTTTTTAACACCATTAAGCCTAAAAGCTATGTCATTATCAGGAAAATTCCTAGCTTGCAACCCTATCTTTTCCCCAACTACTATAAGACTATAGAGTCACTAGACTTCGAGATCCGACAAACTTCATCTCCTATCCCGTTTATCAAATCTATGACTAACGACACCAACTCAGTGAAGTCGATGGTACATTTGTACATTATACATACATTGTAGATCCATGGTCTTTTCCCTTACCAAGCGGAAATTATATCGGGAGCTCGAATCTCTAGACTCCGACTTGCAGATCAACAACGTCGATATTATGACTTATGCTACATTTCACTCAATTCAATTATTTTAAAATTGACACGTGTACATCACACTATCAAAATATCTTGGTGTGAATATTCTGTAACGCATGCTTGCATTTTGAAATTAATTAATTCATATCTAAAAACTGTGAATTCCGACAATATACATGTAATTACTGCAATGATTTTGAAGAAAATTGATGAATTATAGTCATTTATATTAAACACATGTAAAATAATATAATACTAAAATATGTTTTTGTTGTTATGTATGCTCAGAAACATATCTACATATATATATGTATTTACAAATGTTTGTTTCTGGTATGCTTACAATAAAACAAAAAATATACTTTTATTGTACATGTACAGTTAAAAATACTAAATAAAAGATAAAAAGAAATACGTGTAATTTGTATTTGATTGGAATGGGTTTTTTTTTTATTTATATTTTATTTATATCATGTAGTGTTGAAACGAGTTCGAAGGGAAGTAACTCTGATAGATGCTCCTATATCCTGTCCGGTTCTTCCCGATCATTCCCGATTCCACTATACCCTCCAATTAGAAAATGTAATGCATCAATAATTTGTGAAAACAAGAGCGCCACAGCTTTATGTTTTCGTTCAATTCTTTCAGACATGTGTGTCGAATTTCCTGTCGTTTTAGAAGAACTAATGTAGCTTGGACTTTGGCAAGTCATCGAACTCCCCAACCTTTGACCTCCTGCCGGCGAGCACCAGCTGTTGTTTATAGCAGACACATCCAACTTCACGCCAACGACAAGATGTCAAAAAAGAGGGATTTGTTTCCGGAGATAGAACCATTTGATTCTGGAAAACTGAGAGTTTCAGAAATCCACGAGATATATTATGAACAAAGCGGGAACACCGACGGGAAGCCAGTGATATTTGTGTAAGTAGCCTAACTCGTTTCCTTTCTACTTTCACTTTCAAATATAATATTATAATTAGGACCATAAAACGAGAAATCATTGGTATGTATTTCTCTTGTTGATTTCGTCGTGGCAAAAAAATCTCAGGAATACAAAAATTACACACATGATATATAAATTGTATGTATTTAGGATAATATGGGATACACCTCATAATGTCACCATGTTTATTTTTAATTTTGATGACATCATATTTAATTTAGATACTATGTATATACGCATAGGCCTATGCTTAAAATGTAGATCTATGCAATATATTATAGAAAATATATACTTTATATAGAACTTGAAATAACTGTTTGCGTGCTACATACATGTATATATAATATATAATATATGACACAAGGAAGTACATTATGTAATTCCAACCGTGTGGACAAAACAAAAACCGTTTTGTCCACACGGTTGGAATTACTTCCTTGTCCCATATTTACCATTTGAAATAATTTGTATCCAACAGACTTACGTTTGATTTTGTCCCGTGTCATCTGGAAAATCCTGTTGATATTACTTCTTTGACCCTTAGTATATAATATATATATACATATATGTGGCTATTTAGCTCAACAAATAATTTTTTGTATTACCTGTATATATTATTAAGCCATCGTCGAAGACCTAAAGGTGATCGCACTACGCTACGCTACACTTAGTGAAGTGCCATCACCCGTGGGTCTCCGAAGATAGTATTAATTAAGCTTGATTAAACTGAAAATGAAAATACAATGTACATGTAAAACATTGTATGTAACATGTAAGATGTTTTAATATTTTTTTTTTTTTTATGTATTGATTGTCATTTTGAATGAAAGATATGTAAATATAGACCAATTAATACCCATCATACATGATGCATTTTTTTTTTATTAATTTAATCTGATATAAAAGTTAAATCATATAATGGTTACAATATAGAATATACATTTAATTTAGATAGTATTTTACAAAATGTACATATACACCTTGGTACATATGTATGATACATATTACAATACATGTATAGTTACTAGGTAGTTTATAAATCATATAATGATTACAGTATATAGTTAATTTACATTTATTTTAGATACTGTAGTACTCTACAAAATGTACATATATACAAGGTATATATGATTAATATATCACAATTCATCAACAGACATGGCGGCCCGGGAGGAGGGACATCTGCTAGGGATAGGAGATACTTTGACCCAGAGGCATACAGAATCATCCTGTTTGATCAGAGAGGTGCTGGGAAATCTACACCTCCGGCAGAACTGAGGGTAAGTTTGGGAGAAGGAAAACAGTGAGATGCTGAAAAGCATAGCTATTCCCCCCAGAGACATCAGTCCGCAGAAGTACGTATTTTGAAGTAGTAAATTGAGGAACAAAAAAATGTAACCTATGTCACAACTGTGTCTCATGCCCATACCTACATTTAAATATTTTTGTGCAATTGCATATTTGTGTAATATCTGTGGGGCACTTGACTGATATTTAGTTTCACAGAAGGTTTCATGGAGCTATTTTAAAATTAAATTGAATGGATACAATGCAAATGTCATAAGCATTACACAGTTGTAAAACATAATTAAATCCTTTGGATGGAGGGGGTGTATATAACTTTGATCTCTTTCTAAAGAAATGCAGATGGACGCATATATTGGGAGGGATGCTAATTACAGTGAATCATTAATGTTCACATTTGTTCTTCTTGTATTCTATCAGGAAAATACTACCTGGGACTTGGTGGAGGATATGGAACGTCTGAGGAAACACCTCGGGATAGACAAATGGGTAGTGTTCGGAGGAAGCTGGGGGTCAACACTAAGTCTAGTGTATGCCGAGACACATCCGGACCAAGTCAAAGCTCTAGTACTTAGAGGGATATTTCACTTACGAAGGTATGACTAGGTGTAAATGCATGTCCTCACATAACCAGACGTTATATTGCAGGTTTTAGAATTATGTTTTCAGGGTTTGCATTTAAGCTATCCTCATATCCTTTTTAAGCAAAGAAAATAAAAGGACCCAACATTTTTTTTCTGAAATGCCATTTCAATTTCATAATTATATATACATATATAATAAGTGGAATACATTTTATCTGAGAAGGACCCTATTTATGGAATACTTTTGACATTTTTCATATCGATACATATCGTGTGAGAAATTTAAGAGAGGTGAGGGTTGAGGTCTTAATCACTTCTTGTCTGATTTATGAACATTCAAATGCCATTGTTGAATGACAGAAGTTAATGGATTATTTAGATGGAATGGAAAGAGTATTAGATTGAATGACAGATGTTGATGGAGGGTATAGATGGAATGGGGAGGGTATGAGACTGGATGACAGGGGTTGATGGAGGGTATAGATGGAATGGGGAGGGTATGAGAATGGATGACAGGGGTTGATGGAGGGTATAGATGGAATGGGGAGGGTATTAGACTGGATGACAGGGGTTGATAGAGGGTATAGATGGAATGGGGAAGGTATGAGAATGGATGACTGGGTTGATGGAGGATAAATATCAAATGGGGAGGGTATGAGAATGAATAACAGGGGTTGATGGAGGATATAGATGGAACAGGGAGGGTATGAGAATGAATGACATGGGTTGATGGAGGGTATAGATGGAATAGGGAGGGTATGAGAATGAATGACAGGGGTTGATGGAGGATAAAGATGGAATAGGGAGGGTATGAGAATGAATGACATGGGTTGATGGAGGGTATAGATGGAATGGGGAGGGTATGAGAATGGATGACTGGGTTGATGGAGGGTATAGATGGAATGGGGAGGGTATGAGAATGGATGACTGGGTTGATGGAGGATATAGATGGAACAGGGAGGGTATGAGAATGAATAACAGGGGTTGATGGAGGATAAAGATGGAACAGGGAGGGTATGAGAATGAATGACATGGGTTGATGGAGGATAAATATCAAATGGGGAGGGTATGAGAATGAATAACAGGGGTTGATGGAGGATATAGATGGAACAGGGAGGGTATGAGAATGAATGACATGGGTTGATGGAGGATCAAGATGGAATGGGGAGGGTATGAGAATGAATGACAGGGGTTGATGGAGGATAAAGATGGAATGGGGAGGGTATGAGAATGAATGACAGGGTATGAGAATGAATGACAGGGGTTGATGGAGGATAAAGATGGAATGGAAAGGGTATGAGAATGAATGACAGGGGTTGATGGAGGATATAGATAGAATTGGAAGGGTATGAGAATGAATGATAGGGGTTGATGGAGGGTATAGATGGAATGGGGAGGGTATGAGAATGAATGACAGGGGTTGATGGAGGATAAAGATGGAATGGGGAGGGTATGAGTATGAATGATAGGGGTTGATGGAGGATAAAGATGGAATGGGGAGGGTATGAGAATGAATGACAGGGGTTGATGGAGGATAAAGATGGAATAGGGAGGGTATGAGAATGAATGACAGGGGTTGATGGAGGATAAAGATGGAATAGGGAGGGTATGAGAATGAATGACAGGGGTTGATGGAGGATAAAGATGGAATAGGGAGGGTATGAGTATGAATGACAGGGGTTGATGGAGGATAAAGATGGAATTTGGAGGGTATGAGAATGTATGACAGGGGTTGATGGAGGATAAAGATGGAATAGGAAGGGTATGAGATGAATGACAGGGGTTGATGGAGGATAAAGATGGAATAGGAAGGGTATGAGAATGAATGACAGGGGTTGATGGAGGATAAAGATGGAATAGGAAGGGTATGAGATGAATGACAGGGGTTGATGGAGGATAAAGATGGAATGGGGAGGGTATGAGAATGAATGACAGGGGTTGATGGAGGATAAAGATGGAATAGGAAGGGTATGAGATGAATGACAGGGGTTGATGGAGTATAAAGATGGAATAGGAAGGGTATGAGAATGAATGACAGGGGTTGATGGAGGATATAGATGGAATAGGAAGGGTATGAGATGAATGACAGGGGTTGATGGAGGATAAAGATGGAATGGGGAGGGTATGAAATGAATGACAGGGATTGATGGAGGATAAAGATGGAATGGAAAGGGTATGAGAATGGATGACAGGGGTTGATGGAGGATAAAGATAGAATGGGGAGAGTATGAGTATAAATGACAGGGGTTGATGGAGGATATAGATGGAATTGGGAGGGTATGAGATGAATGACAGGGGTTGATGGAGTATAAAGATGGAATTGGGAGAGTATGAGAATGGATGACAGGGGTTGATGGAGGACAAAGATGGAATAGAAAGGGTATGAGATGAATGACAGGGGTTGATGGAGTATAAAGATGGAATTGGGAGAGTATGAGAATGGATGACAGGGGTTGATGGAGGACAAAGATGGAATAGGAAGGGTATGAGATGAATGACAGGGGTTGATGGAGTATAAAGATGGATTGCGAAGGGTAAAAGAATGAATGACAGGGATTGATGGAGGATATAGATGGAATGGGAAGGGTATGAAAATGAATGATTTGGGTTGATGGAGGATAAAGATGGAATGGAAAGGGTATTAGAATGGATGACAGGGATTGATGGAGGACAAAGATGGAATAGAAAGGGTATGAGATGAATGACAGGGGTTGATGGAGTATAAAGATTGAATAGGAAGGGTATGAGATGAATGACAGGGGTTGATGGAGGATAAAGATGGAATTTGGAGGGTATGAGAATGAATGACAGGGGTTGATGGAGTATAAAGATGGAATAGGAAGGGTATGAGATGAATGACAGGGGTTGATGGAGGATAAAGATGGAATTTGGAGGGTATGAGAATGAATGACAGGGGTTGATGGAGGATAAAGATGGAATAGGAAGGGTATGAGATGAATGACAGGGGTTGATGGAGTATAAAGATGGAATAGGAAGGGTATTGAGAATGAATGACAGTGGAATTGAATGGGGGTTGATGGAGGATATAGATGGAATGGGGAGGGTATGAGAATGAATGACAGGGGTTGATGGAGGATAAAGATGGAATGGGGAGGGTATGAGAATGAATGACAGGGGTTGATGGAGGATAAAGATGGAATAGGAAGGGTATGAGATGAATGACAGGGGTTGATGGAGTATAAAGATGGAATAGGAAGGGTATGAGAATGAATGACAGGGGTTGATGGAGGATATAGATGGAATAGGAAGGGTATGAGAATGAATGACAGGGGTTGATGGAGGATATAGATGGAATAGGAAGGGTATGAGAATGAATGACAGGGGTTGATGGAGGATAAAGATGGAATAGGAAGGGTATGAGATGAATGACAGGGGTTGATGGAGTATAAAGATGGAATAGGAAGGGTATGAGAGAATGAATGACAGGGGTTGATGGAGGATATAGATGGAATAGGAAGGGTATGAGAATGAATGACAGGGGTTGATGGAGGATAAAGATGGAATGGGGAGGGTATGAGAATGAATGACAGGGGTTGATGGAGGATAAAGATGGAATAGGAAGGGTATGAGATGAATGACAGGGGTTGATGGAGGATAAAGATGGAATTTGGAGGGTATGAGAATGTATGACAGGGGTTGATGGAGGATATAGATAGAATGGGGAGGGTATGAGAATAAATGACAGGGGTTGATGGAGGGTAAAGATAGAATGGGGAGGGTATGAGAATGTATGACAGGGGTTGATTGAGGATAAAGATAGAACTGGGAGGGAATGAGAATGATTGACAGGGGTTGATGGAGGAGAAAAATGGAATAGGAAGGGTATGAGAATGAATGACAGGGGTTGATGGAGGATAAAGATGGAATAGGAAGGGTATGAGAATGAATGACAGGGGTTGATGGAGGATATAGATGGAATGGGGAGGGTATGAGAATGAATGACAGGGGTTGATGGAGGATAAAGATGGAATGGGGAGGGTATGAGAATGAATGACAGGGGTTGATGGAGGATAAAGATGGAATAGGAAGGGTATGAGATGAATGACAGGGGTTGATGGAGTATAAAGATGGAATAGGAAGGGTATGAGAATGAATGACAGGGGTTGATGGAGGATATAGATGGAATAGGAAGGGTATGAGAATGAATGACAGGGGTTGATGGAGGATAAAGATGGAATAGGGAGGGTATGAGAATGAATGACAGGGGTTGATGGAGGATAAAGATGGAATAGGAAGGGTATGAGATGAATGACAGGGGTTGATGGAGTATAAAGATGGAATAGGAAGGGTATGAGAATGAATGACAGGGGTTGATGGAGGATATAGATGGAATAGGAAGGGTATGAGAATGAATGACAGGGGTTGATGGAGGATAAAGATGGAATGGGGAGGGTATGAGAATGAATGACAGGGGTTGATGGAGGATAAAGATGGAATAGGAAGGGTATGAGATGAATGACAGGGGTTGATGGAGGATAAAGATGGAATTTGGAGGGTATGAGAATGTATGACAGGGGTTGATGGAGGATATAGATAGAATGGGGAGGGTATGAGAATAAATGACAGGGGTTGATGGAGGGTAAAGATAGAATGGGGAGGGTATGAGAATGTATGACAGGGGTTGATTGAGGATAAAGATAGAACTGGGAGGGAATGAGAATGATTGACAGGGGTTGATGGAGGAGAAAAATGGAACTGGGAGGGTATGGGAATGGATGACAGGGGTTGATGGAGAAATAGATAGATGTGGGAGGGTATGAGAATGAATGACATGGGTTGATGGAGGATGTAGATAGAATGGGGAGGGTGTGAGAATAAATGACAGGGGTTGATGGAGGATAAAGATCGAACTGGGAGGGTATGAGAATGAATGAGGAAGAAGATGGAATGGGGAGGGTATGGGAATGAATGACAGGGGTTGATGGAGGATAAAGATGGAATTGGGAGGGTATGAGAATGGATGACAGGGGTTGATGGAGGATAAAGATGGAATTGGGAGGGTATGAGAATGGATGACAGGAATTGATGGACGATATAGATAGAATGGGGAGGTTATGAGAATGAATGACAGGGATTGATGGACAATATAGATAGAATGGGGAGGGTATGAGATTGAATGACAGGAATTGATGGACGATATAGATAGAATGGGGAGGGTATGAGAATGAATGACATGGGTTGATGGAAGATAAAGATAGAATGGGGAGGGTATGAGATTGAATGACAAGGTTTGATGAAGTATATAGTTAAAATGAAAAGGGCCTGAGAATGAATGACAGGTGTTGATGGAGAACATAGATATAATTGGAAGGGTATGAGAATGAATGATAGGGGTTGATGGAGGATATAGATGGAATGGGAAAGGTATGAGAATGAAAAAAAGTTGTTGATGGAGGATAAGATAGAAATAAAATCCATATAGTTCGCAGAAATTACACAAAAAAGTACTGTAGTTGTTTCAAAGTCAACAAAATTCTTCGAATCCAAGAGCAAATAAGGTACGTCTGTACATACCTGTCTTAGTGACCACCTCTCTACTACGACTACTTATTCAATACGACCACTTCCTTGTGTTGGTCCAGTTGTTGGTGATAAACCCTATGATTATTTCAGGCGGGAGTTAGTATGGTTTTACCAGGACGGAGCTAATCATCTGTTCCCAGATCAGTGGGAAGACTATGTGGCCCCGATACCAGAGGTAAGTCATCAGACCATGACCAAGCCATGACTGGTGAAACCTTCGATGACTGTGTTGTTATCCAAGGGAAATAATCATATTACCGTATACCTGGGTTTTTCTGCGGTTAAGATATGTTCGCGATTTTGTAAGGCATCACGTCTTCTGATGGCAAGGCTTTGTTCGTGAAAAATTGATCCATGATCGAAATGTCAAGAACTGAATGCATAATATATATGTACTCACACTGCCAACTCGCGAAAAAACTTTTACAACAGCTAAATATTATGATCTCATTTGTAGCCAAAATCGTGAAAATTTTGACCCTCGAAAATAATTTAAGATAACAGATTTTTATTATACATTTATTGAGAATCTTCTCTGGTGAGATATCAGTCACCTCGAAGTCTCATGTCAATCTTAATAGAAGATTTATTTGATGATTTTATTGTTTTTGTCAGTCGCCATATGCAAAATCTGACGAAATTGTAGATATCTATTGTTTGTTGATTGTTTTATACAACGATGTTATGAAACAAAAAACGCGTTGGCTATTTTAAAAATGAATGCAATTTACGCTTTCTAGAAAAGCGAAATTTCACTGTTTTTTTATTTATCTTTTTTTCCTTATTCTAAATCGCCTGTGCGACAAGATGTTTAACTATACCATCGGGACTTCTATAAATGTTGAATTGTAGTAAAGAATGTGTAAGAAAAGGGTTTCTGTTGGTATACAGGGAGAGAGAGGAGACTTGATGAGTGCCTACTACAGACATCTCACGAGTGATGACGAGGAAAAACGAATAAAGGCAGCAAAGGCGTGGAGCAAATGGGAAATGGCCACATCACGTCTTCTGATGGATAAGGATTTAGTTAATCGGGCGGAGGGAGATCTGTGGACCCAGCAATTCGCCAGAATCGAGAGGTAAAAATATCAAAAGTAACATGCTATAATGGGTTAACAGTTTTTTCGTGTCAGTTATTTGTTGTCTATACATATACTTGCACATTTTTCATCAATAAATATATCACGTCTTTAAATGGTGAGACAAGATAAATTCACACTGATATTTAGTTGAAATGAGATGGAAAAATATGGTATTTTTTATATTATTTTTTGTTTGTTTCGTAAGAGTCGCATGGTTACTGCAATGCAAACAACAAATATTTTTTTATGTTATTTTCACTTTGTTTTTTCAAGTCATTTCTTTGTGCATGGAGGATGGTTCAATCCTGATGATCAAATTCTCCAAGACGTGGGGAAAATTCGACACATTCCAGCGACTATAATTCAGGGACGGTATGATGTTGTCTGCCCAATGGAAACAGCTTGGATGCTCCATAAAGTAAGACTTCTTGTATTTTTAAGATCATCTAGAGTGAAAGCTCGGACGTTAATGATGTTTATGACATTGTCTGTCGTCCGTCCGCCTTTAATTCCCCTAAAAACTTTTATATAATGACCAAAATGTCCTTTTACTTGGCTTATAATATATGGACTCTAACTACCATGTAGCATAATGTAGCATATGAGCTAATTTGGTTTCCAAATGATTACTTGCGAACGAATTGATGATTTTAATCAAACTTCACACAATGGTAACGAATGGGAAAATGGAGCTTGGGATTGAATTTGGAGTCAAAAGCTCAACTACAAAGGTTACTGTTACGAAAAATAGATTGTTTCAAAAATTTAGGTTCCGGACGATAACTTTAAAACACACCAACAGAATTTTGTTCAAACTTCATACAATGATAGCATAATTAAGCAATAATAACTTGCCGTAGATTAAGAAATGTAATTGACGACAGGGGACGTTTATTGCTTGCAACACTTGCTGTTCGCTTGTTTACTACGACAAAGTACCCAACAGATTCATAAAATAAACACTGTGATAAATGATCCCCTGGTTGTAGCTCCAGTAATGTCTCTCTTTGTTTTGCAGAAATGGCCCGAGGCTGAATTCCACGTGATAGCCGACGCCGGTCATTCAACGAAGGAAGCTGGAATACTTCACCAGTTGATCGAGGCCACGGACAAATACAAACACCTGTAACGTTTATACTAAATATTATATTATTTTATATGATGGTGGTTTGTATTAAAGCAACGAACAAAGAACTTATAACTTTATTGTTATGAAAGCCATGACGACAAAAAAAAAAAACATTTTGTTTCTGTCATGCTTCGTGCATCATTATGCCACCGACAAAGACCTGTGACTATATATCATATATTTTGGCTGGTATGGTAACCATATTGGTTGTCAGAAGATATAATTTTACAAAAAAATCAATAGTCCTATCTGTAATATAATTTCATTAATTTTGAAATACAGAAATATATAAAAACCAAGTGACGGTGTTATTTTTTACTTTGACAACATTGAAGCAATGTCATACAATATCATAACATTAAAAAACCAACACAGAAGAACTACATATGTTCATACAGGGAAACCGCCAGACCTATTTGATCGTCCACCACTTAAAACCTACGAATGGAGAAAATATATCGTGTTAGAAGAAAGAAATATCCGTGATACGTATAGCCCATGTCCATAATGTAACTCCCATATTTAAAATTGGTGATCATAACCAGTCTAACACCAATCAGGCATGGTCCTTCGCCGAATTGTTCAAAACCCTCACAGAACACCAAAATGAATTCAGTTTAGGGAAATCATGTACAACAAAATTGATTAAAAAGCTCATGGATAACTGCGCCGAAGCTGTTGGCAAAGAAGAAAATGATCTCAAAATCGATAAAATCGTATTTTAGCGGTTTTAAATTTTCGCAATATGACTTTCAGGGTATAGTTTGTTTAAAACATTTCTCAATATTTCGCAGATAATTTTTTCGCGATCATGACAATGTCCTGCGAAATCGTGGAAATATAATTCCCATAAGAATAACCGGCTATATGGTATTATTGAGAAAGTTCAGAAGAGAGTTAAAAATATAGTATATACATTACAAGATATACCATACCATGTAAAGCTAAAGAAATCTACCCTAACCTACGTTAAGATTTAGACGCAATATTGTTTCTACTAAAATAAAACAAGAAAATAATATCAAACATTAGTATGTACTCTGTGCATCTGAACTGGATCGAAGTAAAATCATGGTTTTAATTTATTTATGATATTACCGTATTTGCTACCCGGATCAATACCATACCATAGTATCAATACCACACGAAGGCTGCATCTATTGCATGTTAACACCCAACTCATCAAAAACGCGACCCCTGGGAAAATAAAAAGTAGTTTGAAGTGGTCAGTGTGAGTCATTGATTTGCTAAAAGGAGGGCATGGTTAAGTGGGGAAGGAACATTGAAATGAACATGATAAAGTAGAAATATGTGTCTATGTTCATTACTAATGGATAATAGACGTTCATTACTAATGGATAATAGACGAGGATGTTACTATTCTGGATAGTATACACCTTATGTAACCATCAGTACCTACCAAGGACACAGAAAATGACTTCGGAGTCGGCCGGTACTCCCAACTGATGTAAAGGGAGTGTGTACTGTGATCAATATTCTGTCAAATACAGTAGGCAACTTGCAGATTGCAGTGATCATCCAGTTAATTGTTGTAAACACTTCCCTCGTGTACGGAAGGAAAGGGCACAGGTCACAGGATTTTTTTTAAATTCAAAGTGTGATTCTGATAACGCTTTGGGTAAGTTATTAATGTGTTTGCATCTGCTTATTTCTAAAATATAAATCCTAATAATTATGTATATCAAGGTATGCTACCAAATATAGTTAGTTATTATTTTTATATCTATTTTATTATTAAGAAAGGGAATACTTAGCCGTTTTTATTCAGGGGGTATCTTTTACAATTGGTACTAATCTTAAAAAGAAAGGGATGGAAAATCACGTTTTACTGACGAGATTCGTAATGAAGCAATATAAGTTAAAGTATTTTTTATCAATTTTCTGTTTTAAATCTGCATTGGTACATTTCTATTTCACTAGATTTGTTTTAATACCACATCATTATCATAATATCTTAATCATCATTTATCACTACCTATGTATTTTATATGAATTCTAATGCAGAGTTATTTTTACTTCAGTTTCCATAATGTCACAGACCGTTACCTTCTCCCTAGGTTTTATTGGGGGTATGATAATCTCTCTGATATTGGTCAGTCAACTATGTCTGAAGGACCGTAAACTGATAAACAGATACACCATCAACAATGGGGATATTCACAGCAAAACAGAGACTTCGGCCTTAACCAACAGTGGCGCTAAGAAAGACAACCCTGTAGGTATGTAAACGTATGTTTCTTCATCGTTGCCATTGGGGTTTTTTTTCAGATAATAATGTACGTAATCTTTCGTTCCCTCCTGATTTTCTTTCTTAACAATTTATTTCAAATTATTTTTTTGTTATTTACTGACCCCGATTAGGGCAAAAATAGGCGTTATTTTAGGTGACAGATTGCTTTCTAAAATAATATGACAATAAGGTAATAGTTGAATACAAAATATTGTACGATTGTCTTTAAAATTAAGAAATACAGTTTATTATGTTTTACGTTGTATATTAGTTATCTCTCTAATAGTTCAAAATTACGTCAAACGGGGGCGCTGACGTCGACGTGGGCCACCATTAACTCTGGAATCATTGAAAGACATGTCTAAGGATGAAAACGATAATAGAAAATGAAATATAAAAAAAAACTAATTTGTGGTTAGTGTCTAGAAACCGTCACTGTGATTGGCTTCAAGTTAAGAAATATAAGTCACATTTGATAACAAAAACATATCACCTAAGACTGTGATTTCTTAAGATGAATATGTTTCAGTTACCGACTCTGAGGCAGCGAAGAGGAAGAAAGCCCGAGTGTTATGTTGGGTGATGACAAGTCCCAAGACCTTAAATGTCAAGGCTGTTCACGTGAGAAACACGTGGGCCAGGCGTTGTGATGTTGTCCTTTTTATCAGTTCAAAAACAGACGCAAAATTCCCAGCTGTAGGACTTAACGTATTAGAGGGCAGAGAGCATCTGACGTCAAAAACCATGAAGGCATTTGAATACATATACAACAGACATTTTGACGATGCTGATTGGTTTATGAAAGCTGATGACGACACATACGTCATTTTAGAAAATCTGCGTCACTTCCTTGAAACTAAGTCAAGTGATGAACCTGTGTATTTCGGACATCATTTCAAGACATTGGTCAAGCAAGGGTATTACAGCGGAGGGGCGGGATACGTCCTAAGTAAGGAGGCACTCAGAAGGTTGGCAGCAAAAGGAAAGGACCCTAAAGTGTGTCGACAAGATGGCGGTTACGAGGATGTTGAAATTGGGAAATGTATGGAAAGGTTAGGAGTTAAGACGGTAAATGACGCTGATTCTATGGGACGGTCTAGATTTCATGTTTTTGAGCCAGAAAAACATCTATTTGGGAGATACGAGGACTGGTTTTATCTATACGATTCAAATGGTGCTAAAAAGGTAAGTGATTCGAATCGTACAGACGGTACTTTTCTCGGGGAAGACATTTTCGCGTGATATTATTGTGGTTGCGGAAAAAGTAATGGTTAATTACTATGTTCTATTTTTACAAATTGTGAAAATTAAAAATAATGATTATAATATTATGTTTAATTTTCTGCAATTAGTTAAAATCGCCGAGGCTATACAAAATAAATAGCCAAAATAGAAACTCAATCGATTAACTAGAACATATGTCTAATTCGATATATTCTGTATTCGATTACGCGTAACTCGAATTATCTGTTTACTAGAAGTTTCAAACATATCCATTTCTTTTAAAAAATGAATGCATTTTTTGTATTGATTATTGTTTAATTGTCAATTTCAATTATGGCATTGATAAATGTCGTTCCAAGAAATAAGTTTTACAATGCTTTTTTGCAATACTTTTAAGAGAACATTACTGAAATTTTCACTGAAAAACGGAAAAATAGACTATTCTTAC
Organism: Argopecten irradians; assembly: GCF_041381155.1. Lineage (NCBI taxonomy): Eukaryota > Metazoa > Mollusca > Bivalvia > Pectinida > Pectinidae > Argopecten > Argopecten irradians. Next base: position 45,186,684 of record NC_091138.1, read on the forward strand.
CAGGAAAAACTTTCGTAATCGACCGATCGTTCCATATGTGTTGGTCTTTTGTTTCAGGGTACGAAGAGCATCAGTCACTACCCAATTTCCTTCCACTACGTACCCCCGGAGAAGATGTATATATTAGAATTTTATATTTATCATTTACGTCGATATGGCATGGAACTAGGATATGAAGAACTCAACATACCATTTCGTTAATAAACCTATTCGATATACAGCTTCATTAATTAACAATTAGACGATATCTTACTAAGAAGTAATTAGAAACAATTAGAAATTTAGGCATTTAAAGTATACCAAACACTAAGTTTAGGTCTTACTCACGTTGTAGTCGATATATTGTATTAAAATTTGTAACTAACTATAAAGCTAAAATTACCAAAATTTCAAAATTTCAGTTGCCTTTATATACTGTATAATTGTTAAATTAAATTTCGCTGAGGGAAAACTTAATTTTCTTTGGTATTCATCATTTGAACAATAATGTGATTTTAATCGTGTATATATATGTATATGTCTAATTAACACAAAAATAATATATAATAATTTATTTCGCCATTGGTGCATGCGCAATTAGTACTTAATTTCATATAGGATATAGTGACACGGGATTTTCTCGGGATACAATTTATTATTTTTCATATTTTTGACTTTAAAATTAAAAGCTCAAACTTTTCAATAGTGTAAAGTAAGTAAGTTTTGCAACTGAAGAAAAATACTAAATTGTCTGCTCTTGTTTTTGAAAGTGAAAAAAATACCATTTGTCAGCGGTGGAGCATCTTTAAATTCGCGGGATCTTGACCGCGAACATAGTAAAATCAATCCACCGCTAATACGTCACATACAGGTAGTGTTAATGATTGGCGTCCAGTGCTGTCCTCCGCAGACGACGCTCCCGTATATGTCATAAGATGGTTGTGACAAATGTAGTATGTAATTACGATGTGTTTTATTATTTACTGTCCAGTGTGGCATCTATATATACACACTTTCATAACCACGGGAAACATATATATAGAACAACGGGACACTCACTGACACAATGTATATTAGGTTTTCTGTTACTACCGTTGTGGATGTTCCGTGAATACATAGCTGACACGGTCATGTGTGTTGCAGATATTTTGTTTACTTCTTCTTATACTTCCAAAAATGCGATATAGTGGAAATGGGGCGTAGAGTCTGATCATGTTTCGGAATAGCAGATTCATTTACGGTAAGTTTAATTATAACACTTATTATTTACAGTATTTTACACTGTCTATAATAATAAAACTTATCTACACATCAATTATTCTCAGATTCTGGCAATCCAGTTCGACCACCTATTTATGGGCCTTTATATGAATACACGTATCTGCATATCAACATCATTTCAAAATAAAACCCAACTATTTACGCTCAATTTTCGTTTTCTGCGGAGATATTCTTTGTATCTGAACTCAATTGTACAATTTATGTGTTTTATGTTAATGCCAACATTGTAAATAAGTAACCACTAAATTAAATCCCACAGAATTTCATGATTTCACCGTAGCAATCCATGCTGATTGTTGTCGTCTGGTATTGGCAGACGATGCTTTACTCACTAAATTATACTATGATATTTGTTGTAGGGTGTATTCCCACATTAACCGGGGTAGATTTAGGATTGGGAGTCGTCACCGGTCTGTTGACTGGTTTCACCGTGTTCTCATTTCTGCACTATCCTGGACATGTAAGGCTCCTCTTGGTCGATGACTTCCCTTTTGTCGACAATACCAGATCGCCGGTTCTCCCAGAAACAGCAACCTCCAGGCTGTACGAAAAACTACAAAAACTACCGAATACAAATAGCCAGGGTCTGGGTGATGAATCGAGCTTTCATAAAGGTGAATTTATTGAGGGTAGCGTTATGTTTTAAGTAGAAGCCTTAAAGGGACATGAACTTTAAATAATTTGTTCTGTATGCTTAGATATGGTTTTCAGATGTTATGGAATATTTTATTACAATGATTGGTTATCTAAACCGACAGGAAAACGTGGGGAATACCTACCTCAAAAATGATAAAAATGGACCGTCATATTCTATTTTTGGAACACAAAACGAAAGCTGGCCGAAAGCGAGGTTATATTGAACAACAAACTTGCTGACATGACAAGGAATATTAGTTTTCCACATTTTAAGATTATTTTCTTATTTACGATGGTTGACAAATGAAGTTTAAGCCATATTTGTTATAAAACAATTTGTATTTTGCGTAAGAATGATAAGTCAAAAGTCAAACGAGACTTTTCATTCAAAAGGCACCGCGAAGGGAGGTTCCTGACGTTTTGCACATACATGTATGTACATCACGCAAGTATAAAGTGGGGAGTTGCTCCCGTCTCATCCATTTCAGTGATCCATTTATATTTACCTACTTTCCCAATCGCGCACGTTACTGACTCTTGACGTACACTGTTTTCTATCGGAATTCGTCTGTGTTCGCTTCACCCACGTTTTTGACCCACCATTTTGTTTACATATGCAGTGCATTGTGGGAGGTCATTAAAGTTCAACACTACTATATTATCGTTTCAAAATTCGACCGGGCCGGTTCAAAATACAGAAAGATGGAATTTCCATTATAATTATTTTATTTGACATATTTGCACAATAATTTATATATATTACTTAGTAAGGTATCTGACACGTATCAAATATGTATTTTACTCAAATTTACATGGTTTATTTAGGTTCATGTCTCTTTAAAGGACATAGCAGGTTATATTCCTATTGAGGTATTTTCAGTAATTCCACTGATTCGGTTTCGAGATTCGATATTGGTAAGACGGGAATAGATTGTTAAGTTCTAAATATTGATTGAATTCGTCTATCTTTCTTCTTTGTGTCTTATCTAATTTTGAAAAAAATGTTAAATCCACATTATACTTGTGAAATAACACCACCATTCATCTCCATAACAACGTCATCTTTGTTAATCAGGAAAACTATCGACTTAATCTTTTGTCAAAAAACACTATAATCACTTAATACATCTTTGCTATTTCATGTTATTTAGTTTTTGTCAATACAATATTTAAAAAGGAAATGTTAACACCAGTAATTTCATTTCAGATGAAATCAGAATCGCTGAAGATTTGTGGAGAAGTGTTCGTGTTTTGTGCTTGGTTATGAGAAGTAAAAATAGTCTGAATACGACGGCCACATTTATCAAACAGACATGGGGGAAGCGCTGCAACTCATTGGTGTTTATTAGTTCGAACACTAATACCAGTTTCCCGTCAGTGGGGTTTGATCTACCCGAAGGACAACAATACCAAACTGAAAGAACTATGAAGGCTTTTAAATATGTATTTGAAAAACATTTAGACGAGGCAGATTGGTTTTTGAAAATCAACGAAGATACCTACGTTATATTAGAAAACCTGCGATATTTTCTATCATCGTATTCTTCTAACGATGCAGTCTACTTTGGGCATAGTTTTAAGTCGATAGTAAATCAGGGGTTTTATTGTGGCGGAGGTGGCCATGTTCTCAGTAAGGAAGCCCTGCGCCGTCTGGGGACGTCTGGTCCGGTTTACACAAGTTGTCAGTCTGGACATGAGGTAGACGTTGAGCTAGGAAAGTGTATGGAATCCCTCGGTGTGGAAACAGCCGATTCTACAGACATTCTTGGGCGTAGCAGATTTCACTGTTTTGACCTGGAAAAACAGTTAGCCGGTGAATTTCCGGAATGGTACTATAGGTATGATGCGGACGGGGCAAAACAGGTACACATTTCTATTTATTGTCAAAAGCCATAATTAACCATAGAAGAGATATAATATAAAATCTTTACTTTCAAAATGTTTATGCCACCAAACTAATTTTTGCGGCGACTTTTTAATATTCCGTTTTATGGCTAACGGACTTTCACGGCAATATGATTTTTTCATTTAAAGTCGCGAAGATTTCGTAAATAATGGTCGCAACAAGCAACAAAATATAAGCGCGCGCAAAATTAAGCTGGTTTACAGAATTTGCTCAAAATGTTACATATAAATTTATCATTCTAATCATAGGAAGTAAAAATATGAAGAGTAAGATATTCAAATTTCAAGCATAGTCCCATCTAAGTGAGATAATAATAATGGATCTAGTACGTTAAATACTGAAACTAATTGTGAAAGGAGTTGATCCACTAACGACCTCACTTTAAATGTTCTCAGTACTTACACCATTCATTCATAAACTTATTAATAATTACGATAAGACTATTTTCGGGAACTTTTGGCAAAATCGTTTGCGAAACAATAAACTTAGGATCCTGTAATGGTCATATTTTTAATTTGGTATTTCTAAATATTACGTTAGAGTTTTTACGTATCTCTTTTTTCATCATAGCAAAATTTGTATGAATATTTCGAGCTAAATTACAAAGTACTTCTCTTAGCGGTAGTTTTATTTCAGCGCTTTTGGCGCTGTCTTTGAAGCGCTAATTCATATGTAAACAAATTTTGCGAAAGAGTGTTCCCGGCGTTGAACTACCAAATTGCGCTAATTTATATTCGTGTTAATAATTAATCATAATTTACAGTTTTTTGCCATTCCGCTAAATTTTGACTGCGCTAGAATAAATACGTTTACATAAAACTGACAATGCTTTGCTGTGAAACTCTGTGACGCCAAACCTTCTGTTCCAGGGCACCCGGAGTATCAGTGACTACGCCATATCCTTCCATGTTGTCCCACCATTGAGTAGAAACATGTTTATACTGGAGTTCTATATCTACCATCTACGACCATATGGCATTGACGCCGGACACCAAGATTTGAATATCCCACATGCTCATTTGACGACATCACATATTAAGAGGAGAAATTAACATCTTACTGACAGACCGGAGTTCCATCATACGTGTTTGTGTAGTACTGGACGTGAAATGTTCCCGTAGGTTCCTTAATTTAAATGGTTAAGAAACCAAAATAAGAGTATGCTTTGACCAGAATTCCACAGTATACTGTATACTGTACTTGCATACATATATGGATCAGATGTAATGAATCTATGATATCAGTATGTCATCTTTTCTACATAAGTTAATAATAGGTCGATCCAGTTATTATTCAAGAAAGGGTCGAACTAGCGATTACTGACGAAAGGGTCGAACCAGTGATTATTGACGAAAAAGTCGAGCCAGTGATTATTGATGAAAGAGAAAACAAAAAGAAAAAATACCAATCAGAGGCCTGCAGAGACTTCCTTTTACGGTTTAATGAAAGCGATGATCAATTTCATAGATCATCCGATCTCGCGCACAAAATCTTCAATTTGCCTATGACATATTCCAAAGGTGTAGAGATCATGGATGTGACGTCACAACCTCTAGATCAATATGATTATTAATATTTGTGATAGATATGAAACTAAATGAGACGTTTTGAGTATTTATTCTACACACAAATATGTCGTTTCTATTCATGTATATTGTTCTAATAAAGTGTCGATATTCTAATATATTTTACACCTTACTTGCAAGTTTCCACGTAAATGATTTATTCATGTCTAATACACTCGGCGTGCTACAGCTGTGAAAGGTTTAAAGATCTGATCAAATGTATTGGATCAAAGGCGACAGGTGTAAGCGATGCCTTAACTCGTGCATATGCATATGCACACCGACCGCTCTTCAAGGGAGATGAGGGTCTGTACGGAAGAGATGGAGATTGGTGATCAATAATTCACAAAAAAATGTATCAATTGAAACGCAACCTTTATTGAGATGTATAGAAACTGGTCCAAAGCCATACTGTATAGCACCTTAAGTTCGCGAGTTTAACATTTCGGGGTTTCCTGTAAAGAACATACTCACAGTGGTTAAATTTTGCGGTTTTCTCATTATTCTATTACACTATTGTTTTCGATGCATCCGTGAATTTCGAATATTTAGCTTGTGTTTAAAATTCACAGATTTCAGTGAAAAGGCGATATATGTGAACATGTTGGACTTAAATGACTAAAAGTAGAATTGATAGGATGACTTTCGTGAATTTATATATAGAGAGGATATCCATTGTTGCTTGATGAATACCAGTGATGTATCATCGAGTGAGATGGAAAATTTGATATTTTTCACGAGCTATTTATTACATTTTTCTTACTTCCATTTACAAATGACCATCACTACTAGTTCCGCCAACGATTGTTCCGCCATTGTATTACTTTATTATTGTATAAAGAGTTATTTACCCTTGCGATTATTACGTCGTATTTTTGTGAGCACAACGTCATATTTCTACACAAAAATATTGGATCATTTTGTGCACAAACTAATGAGGTAACAAATGAAATTTTCACTTTTGTCAATGCTGCATTCCGATTGGTAAAAATTTGATATTTTCACTGGAGTGAAGTACATGTACATGTAAATCACTTTTATGTTTACCGTAAAACCTTATATTTTACTTCGCAAGCCATATAAATACATGCCTAGATAAAAAAAATAGTCGTATGTCGGGCATCTTAACTACCAAACTAACAGATTTATTGATGTATCCATTTCTAATTTAACGCATTCGGTTGTAAAGGTAAGGTCAATCGAAAGCGATGGACATAGGTAAAAAAAGACACCATCTTTAAATGGTCGCCTACTTTCCAGTTAAGGAGATTGAAAATATATAGATCTTATGAATATAAGACATAGAGTTATAATCAACATGAGATTTACATCATAAAAAGATTTAAACTTTCGCAAATTTTCAAATATTTGATCTTTGTGAATTTAATATGTTTGGTCTAGAGACCGTACTAGTAACTGACAACAAAATTTCAACTGACTCCTGACAAGAACTATACAAAGGAACCTTAAGACAAATCTACTAAAGTAAAATATTTACATGTGCGTTTAATAAAACCAAGCATGCGCAAAGCTTTTGAAATTTGAAATTGTTTAAGTCCGACTATCTGTCCGGAGCAAAATTTAAAGGTTTTTTAAAAACGTTAATTACGTAAGAAAATACTCATCGATGGCCTAAGATGAGGTAACAACACCAAATATATGCAATATTTCCTGCCGTAATATATGATAACTGTGGAGATTCTTTTCGCTGTTTTGCCGTCTGGTGCAGTATTATTTAACTACCGCGCGGTATTTAGGACAACGGCGGGAAACATAGACGACATGAAAATTATCATGTAATTAACATTTTATTTATATTGATTAAATTGTTTAGAAGATGATAATGAATATAGTATTAACGGTACGATAATAACTTTGCGACTCTACAAAATTTTCGATATCTTTTGCATTCTCGTTTTAAAAATTAAAAGCCGTTTCGGAAAGGTGGTGGGCCATTAGATTAATGTGAGTAAAAATTAACTGCATATTACGACCCAGAAATGAAAGACGTTATATAAAATGTAAGATATATTCTCATACTCTATCAAATACGCGGGTTTTGAGATCCCAAAACGACGTGGATGAAGTACCATTTATCGTCGATTAGTCAATTATCCGGTGATTATGACATCATCATTTGACGTGTGTTTTTGGGACGTTTTATCTTGATCTGCGCACGGTGGAAAAATTGACGGTAAATTGTACTTTACCCACGTCATGTTGAGATCTCGAAACCCCCTTGAAAGTGATTGATCGCATTCTGTGAAGCGCCTAACAAAGAGAATTCTCAATTTAGTATATCAAGATTTAACCACATATTAATATGGACGCCATCACTGAATAAAATAAATTCGCTGGATATCAACATTCATTGGGAAACATTTTGTAAATTTTTTTAAGTAAAAACTAACCCACGGTCACCATAAATGTAAAAGTAAACATCAGAGATCTTAACCCCATCTTTATGTGGACTCCATTATCGAATTTCGCTGGATAGCACAACATTCACGGGGTAACATTTTGTATTTCTTTACTAAAAAAACTAACCCACACTCACTTTCATCATAGGTGCGAGAGTAGACAACAAACATCTTGAACCCGTCTTTATGTGGACTCCATTATCGAATTTCGCTGGATAGCACAACATGCACGGGGCAACATTTTGTATTCCTTTACTACGAAAACTAACCAACCCTCAATTCATCATTGATGCAAGAGTAAACACGATGAACATGATATGATTATGTTATCGATTTAGTTGTCCCGTCGTGAGATTAAATAAATTATGTAAGTGTATGGAATAAATCGAAGTTCATATCCACATATGGCATACAGAACCTTTCGCCAAGACATAATAAATTTGAAGTTCTAAAATATATTTTGAAGGATCAAATTCTTGGAAGAATGAACGGAAGCGGTAGAAGTGGTGAGTAAATCAATTAGAATTATATATTAACTCATTCCTCCGTTCCTTAGTTGAGGGATACTGGCTGGTCCATCCTAAATGATATCGAAACAAATAGAAATTGTTTATACAGGTATGCATGATCCTATTGTGTATACTTATAAAGTCTATAATAGAAAAATAGAATAAATTAAAAGACTGTTTTGATCGATGTAAGCCGAATGATAAAGGATGATTAGCACTTTTGGCCGTTTTCCGTCCACTCAGGGATAAGAAAAAATGTATGAAGATACCTTAGGATCAGCTGCATGTTGTATGCTATTCAAAACATTCGAGAACACTCTAGTAGAATTTTTTCTTGCATTTCCAGCAGATAGGGTTTTTAATTTCAGTTCAGATGAAACGTTTAAGGTTATATCGACCTAGTTAAACATTTGTTCTGTTTTAGCGTTAAAATCTTAAACATATGATTTTGTTGAAAACTTTCAATTTGCCACGATTAAATAGATTGAGATTGATGTTTAGTACTTCGTGTGGATCTTACCATAACCTCCTTAAGATTATTATGTCCTAGGGTCATATTGGCTTGGTGATGGGTATAAATTAGGTCATATTCTATAAATAGTATCGTCTGTCAACTAAGCTTCTTCTGTTTCTGTTTTTTAGGTTTATTAATAATTCAAGCCTACAGTGTATTAAGGTATATTGCCCCAAGATTATCGAAAAAGGCGACTAAATTTGAGATGGCTACCAAGATCAAAATTTATTGGATTTCTGTCTTATGTCAGAAGCATTATATATAAAGTTTGTTTATCTTTAGGATTTTTTTGCGACCATCTTGAATGTAGGCTTTGCACGCTTTGATATTAGACATATATCTGAACTAATCTATGTTGTATGTATTTTGCAATAATATGCTGCACTCTATGACTTCCACTCTGTTGATTGATCCGGTGTATATGAGTGTGCTGTATATTTCTATGTCTATACGTTTGTTGTGTGGTCCTATATTCTTTAGTGTGTTGTGTGGTCCTGACATTGGTGTACGTAATCCTGTTACTGGTCCTTACTCGGAAGTACAACCGCGACTCCATTCTTACTGGTCTGTCTACCCGTGGGTGTGTTTGTCCTAATGTGTCGACTGTGAGTACCAAGCAACAAACATTAACCTGGAAGTCTGTACTTCCACGGACGGAGACGGGCGCTTCATTCCATCAAAGTAGTAAATACAGTATTTATTCATCTATCGATATATATACATACAAAATAAAACTGTTTTGGACTGAAAAACAAGTTTAAAGCTTATAGAAATTCCTTTCAAAGATTTAGATATCATTAAGAGAAGATTTGTATTTTTGGGCACCTGCTTTCATCCTAAATACGACAAATTCAATGCTGTGGTGAAGAAATAATATTCAGTTATAAAAAATATAATCGTGAAATCGTGATTTTTTTCTTTGTTAAAAGTAGTTGTTGGTTTGGCAGTAGCAGTTAAGCTTAGCAGTGGATACAAAAATAACAAAACATTTCTCATTACCAGACAATTTCATAATCTACATTGTACACATAACGAAAAACATACAAAATATCTTACCAATATTTTCCCCGTTTGCAGCAATAGTTGAAGACGATTCAGTGGCGCGTTACCTTGAACAGAATGTGAGGGTTTTGTGTTACATCATGACTAACCCGGCTAGTCTGGACACGAAAACGGTGCACGTGAGGGACACGTGGACTAAACGTTGTAACAAAGTTCTTTTTATCAGTTCTGTAACAAACACGTCGTTTCCAACCATAGGCGTCAACATCAGTGAAGGTCGCAACCATCTTACTGGCAAAACAATGAAGGCTTTTGAGTACATCTATCAACATCATTTCGACGACGCTGATTGGTTCCTTAAGGCTGATGACGATACTTACGTCATAGTGGAGAATCTACGGTATTTGTTAGAACCATATTCTCCGAATGATCCTGTGTATTTCGGACAACATTTTACGCCTTATGTCAAGCAAGGCTATTACAGCGGGGGAGCCGGATATGTGATGAGTAAGGAGGCACTACGCAGACTCGTTGTCAAAGGAATTCCTTCCGGAAAGTGTAAGATAGATGGATACGGCGAAGATCACCATCTGGTAATTTCTCTTTATTATAAGCATGTTTTACTTAGAGCTTCTATGAATAATGGTCTAGTCGCCACGTAAACTAGTCATTACTTACTGCAAACTTTCTTTCGCAAGCGATTTTTTTGTCAATTTCGCGATCCAGTTGAATTCGCGAAAGTTTTTATCCGCGGATGAATATCTACATCGACTATATTGATAGGAATTATCGTTCATTTGTTTTAAAAATCCGCGAATATTAATCTTCGCAAACTTATTTTGAAATGAAAATCGCGAAATTTAATAACCGCAAACATTTACTAAGGCCCCAGTTTCATCAACGTTCCTGAACTTTTAGGAGTTCCTTACTTAACTTAAAATCCCGTTAAAGTGTCACAGAGGTTCAGGAAAGTTCTTAAACTTATGATTTTATCGTTAATTTATATTATGATTTCCTATGAAGAATTTTAAGTTTAGATATTCCTTGAATTAAGGAGTGTCGATGACGGGGACCAGGAAAACGTTTCACCATTTAAGACATATGGTAGTATATTCATAACGTTTAATATGCCAACATGTCACCACTTATGTCACAAGACAGACTCTCTTTTTTCAACGCTTACCTAATTTCATGACTTTTGACGCGGGGTAAAAGCGTAATTAATCGTATTATTAAGGTAACTCGATCACATGTCCTTTCTCTAATTAGTAAACATGTCGAAATTTTGAGGGTAACCGTTTGTGCTATTAAACAGTCGCGATTTAATCCTCAACCGATACCAAATTAAAGGACATCTTCAATCTGTGAATGCGGTTTCTATTTTCTGTCTAGAAAAAACACATATTATCGACAGTTTTTATCAGAAAATGTAACGCATCAAAACCTTGTTTGACAAATCGGGCATTTTCGGGATTGGCAGTAGGGGTTTGGTGAGCCTCTTGCTATCTATATAACAGAGCTTCTGAGTTGAAAACGTTCTTATGCATGAGACTTTTGTGATATCTTTGAGTATTTTTGTTATCCTATGGAATGATTAGCTTTTTAGAAAGAGGTTTGTATCAGACTTTTCTTTCTGTATGGCGCCATATTGTATCCTGTTTCGATCTCAGGGTGCTTGTATGCAGTATGTTGGCGTGCGAACGACTAACAGCACAGACTCGTTAGGACGGAGTCGATTCCACTGCTTCACTCCCTGGAAACACCTGATGGGGCCGTATCCGGAATGGTTCAGACGTTACGATGCTAACGGAGCTAATTATGTAAGTGAGCCACAAACTATCATTTCATTAACACCGACCAGTAAGTTTTTTATTATTATTATTTTCGCAATTATTACTGTTCTTTTTAACTTAGAATTATATCATTTTATTCATAATTATCTTAACATAAACACATTATTTTTTCAATGTTAATTATCCTGTAAAGTAAAATTTCTGAGTGAATTTGCGATCCGCAATTTCAGCAAAATTCGGGTCGCAAATTCACCCAGCAATTTTACTTTGACAGGATAATTTACTTTTAAAAAATAATGTGTTCAAACTCAGCCATATGCATTGACTGGTCACATGTAAAGAAGTACATTTGTTGATATTCCACAATAATAATTTCCTTCCCTAGCATGATCAGTATAGTGTCAAAGTGAAAAAGGGGAGGTAACTAGCAATTGATAATATACATTCAATTTTTAAATGTATTCCATTTCTTTTCTCCATTTGTTGCCTTTGTTGTTTCCTTGGCATTAGTATTGTACAGTTCTGTAAATAAAGTTTTGTAGCATAATCCAATAAAATATCATAATTAAAAGGCTCAATAAAATAGAGAAAGTTCATTCCGATAGTATTTCAGATATATTTTCAATACCATATTCCACTCTCAATATATATATTTTAAAGTGTAAAGATGCTGTGCGGAAAAAAATAATGAAGGTTAAAATGTCTAACAAAAACTTTAGAAATTTAGAATTTACTTCAATCGTCCTTACATGACCATAGCTGTTAATAGGACGTTAATTAATCAAACAAACAAACAAACAATCAATCGGATTAAAATACAGATCACCATTATACACTACGTTATTGAACGTATTGTGCGTAATGTATAATAGTAGTCTATATAAAGATTTTTTTTTTTTTTTTTTTTATCATTATCTTTTTTTATTTATTTTTTATCTATTTTAAAGCATGTATATCATTTCATTCACAAGTACCTTTGCAACAATACACAATACACATATACATGTAATTACATCATCATTTCAGGGTCCGGACAGCGTCAGTGACTATGCTATTTCCTTCCACTACGTTCCTCCCTGGCTGATGTATGGTATGGAATATCTAGTGTATCACTTACGACCGTACGGCATCAAAATGGAGGAAACAGAGGAGGAACATCGACAATTGGACATTTAGACAACTTATGAGGATAATTGAGTTGTTAAAAATATTTGGTGGAACATTGCGACTACTTAAAATACTTTTAATAACTACAAGTGTACACTGTACTTATGACAACGTTATTGATGCGGTATGATTAATGGCTTTTTCATTGCAGAACGATTATAATTTTGTGCTTTGCGTCTAGAAATTACATTATTAAATACTTGTTAGGGTATGATCAAGTGTAACAAGTGTCACCTGTTTCAACTGATGTTTATACATATTACATGGATGCAATATTTTTTTATGAAAATAAAGAAAATGAGTAAATTTATTAGCATTGATAATCATAGCGGAAGTTTTTTTCTCTTTACAAAACAATACGGTGGTGCAAATTACAAACATTCAGTAACAATAACACACAAAATAAAAAAAAGTTGTCTAAAATTAAAATGAAAGGAGACACATGTAACTCCAATTTGAGTATTAGAGGAGAAGAAAACATAAAAAAAGTAATATAATTATTGTTCATCAAGGGTAAATCATAGTTTTACCTTTTCGAGCTTTGAAAAACCAGATGGTAGAATGTCCATATTTTCACTATCTGTTCCCAATTCGCATTCGTTCCAAAAGATGTTTGAAATGAGAGATGGTTGAGATATTGGTTACACAATATAATTGTGATGTTACCGAACCATGCTCATGCTCACCACTAAAGGTGTTAGCAACGTTTTCCGTTTAACCATCAACCACTAATATACATGTATAAATATATAATAATACATAGAAAAAAACAAAACTAAAACAAATCTGCCGTCGATCTCTAACGTTTTCCCAGCTACCGCTGTTCTTCAGGAGACATCTCCTGAAGAACAGCGGATGCTGGGAAAACGTTAGAGATCGATGGCAGATTTGTTTTAGGGTTTTTTTCTATTTAAATTCCATTACTAGGATATTCAACATTTATTTATCATAATAATACATAGATATATAAAACATTAATAGACCTGAAATTCACATTTTTAATCTCAGATATAATGTACTAAATCATCACATATTCCGCATCTATATTTTAACATTCTAATAGTTATTTTTCAAAGTTAACAATTTGTTCACTAAATTACGCGCCAACCCGCAGACTTCTGGCTTGCTATGATGCATGCGAACTTTCGACAAAAATATATTTATAGGTATTCAAAATATCACTACATTTAATAGGGGCTAAAATATCATTGCGAATTTATGGAACGACTTGCTGGTCAAGACTTGTATGATGAAATCCAATATGAAACGAACATTAATTTATAAATTAGATGTTAGCTCCTGTTAGAGATAGTTTGTCAAATGTAACAAGCTACACAACATTATACGACTCAACATTAACACTTTAACGCTTTATTAACGCGTATATAATACTTCGCGTCTTCGATACTTTTAATCAAATTCGCGAATACTTAGATTCAGAATCATAGTTTTAAACTGACAAACGTTTTCTACAATCATTTGAAGTCGTGTTCGAGGTATCTCGCTAAATTACTTGTAGATGCTCCACCGCCGACACAGCATAAATCATCCCTACCATTTGAACAAAAATTATGTTTTATCGTGTATATATGTGTCTAATTAACACAAAAAAAATGCGTATTAGATAATTTTTATTTTACTTTTGGTACATGCACAATCAGTACTTCATTCCATAGTGGCGTTAATTTTATTTGGGATGCAATTTTTTATTTTTATTTTTTTTTTTTTTTTTTTGTATCTCGAAGTAAAATAAGAAGCTCAAACTTTTCATCGATACTGATTCATCCGCTCCTGTTAAAGGTAGAGAATAAATACTATTCGTCTGCGGTGGAGCATCTTTAAGTGATTTACTTTAAATAGCAATTAGTCACTCGAAAAATGTGTGTGAAATGAAAATGTTTCCAGTGACTTCAACTCGTTCGATTATCATTTCACACACGCGAAACAACGGGTAAAAAGTCAAGAGTCTTATTATCAAAGGAAACAGATGATAAACAAAGAATTGTACAACTAAACGAAAAGGTCATCTGTAATATTAATATATAAAAGCTGTATAATATGTAAGTATATTCAAACATACACCAAATCATCTGATAATCATGAATCTATCCATGCATGAGTCTATCGTTAGGACAAGTCTATATGTAGGTAAATACTAGTACATTGTATACACAATGCATTTATTGTCGAGGTCTAGTAACTGTACTTTACATAATAACTAAACGATCATTTTGCAACATTTGTGTTAAGTATTTCGATCTCCTTCAAAATAAACTCGTTATTAACGGTTCCATGACCGTATATAAGACATCGATTCGTCACATATGGGTCGTGTGTGCCAGTGTGTTTTTTAACCCAAAGTAACAGGTTGGTGAAACGTATTTTTATATACACGTCCTTCATCTACATGTGAAGATAGATAAAGCCTATGAACTTTCGCCGTTGACTTGTTAGGGAATCTGCACTAAAGGATGTACCCTTGTTGTAAAAATGGTAAGTTGTTACCTGAAAAGGAAGTAGACATTCCTGTGTCATTTTAGATTCATTTTTTACCATTATTTGTTTTGTTGAATTATGTCTACTTATGTAAATAATGTTAATTTGATTATCTAAAATTTTATCAAAATTATCTTTATTTTATATTATTACTTTAAGATGCTGCATTACCGACAAATGGCAAGTTTTACCTAACAAACACTGGAGCAGATAAATTTAGTATTTGATTATCAGTAACAAAAGTTATTTACTTTAACTATTACCATCATTGAAAAGTTTCAGTTTCTTATTCTATTGGAATATAAAAGTATTTTAAAATGAATAATAAATTGCATACCGAAAACGATACATGACACTATGTCCTATATGGAATGAGGTACTGAATGTTAAGACAACAAAAGCAAATCAAATTGTATTTTTGTGTTAATTAGACATATTATATACACTATCAAGCATCAGTCTTCATTCAAATGATGAATATCATTTATGCTCTGTTAGCGGTGGAGCATCTTTAAATATGTTCTACAATTCTCAATGGTTAATTCACGGTCACGTGGAAGTAAATAATAAACTTACCATAGCTGTGTATCCATTTTATCAAAACACTGATTTGATATTAAAATAGTGATGTCATAACATTTGATTTAAACATATTTTATTGTGCAATTTTTATTTACAATGGGATTGGGCACAAGTTATCCAACTTATATGAAGCCCTCTCCCTACAATACTCAGTAGCACTATATCCTATATGGAATGAAGTACTGATTGCACATGCACCAAAAACAAAAATGATTTTATATTACTTTTTGCGTTAAATATACACATATAAACACGATTATACATCAGTATTTGTTCTAAAGAGTGTCTGTGGGTGGTTGAGCATCTTAAACATCTAATACAAGTGGATATCCCCCTCATTAATTAATAAAATACATTTATCATCGCCAGTGTGGATTTGCGTGTTGGTTACATTTGTGTATGGAGCGGTGCTGCTATTTTTGAATATCACGTACAGCTATAGTGCTGGGTCCGGCTCGACCATTCGATCATCCCAACACCAGCAATGTATATGTCCTAATATATCCAGGGCGAATAACATGAAAGAAGACCAGCAAATTCTGGAACCTCAACTCTGGATTGGGAAACCTGATTCTTTATTCCATACAGGTAATTAATGGATCAGGGAAAAACTGCATCTTAATTCCATTAAAGTAATCAATACATAAGGGAAAACTAATTCTTCATACAGGTAAGTAATTGGTAATGGAAAACTGATTCTTTATTTCATACAGGTAAATAATGGACAAGGGGAACTTATTTTTTTCCAAACAGGTAATTAATGCATACTAGTAAGAGAAAACTAATTATTCATTCCATACAGGTAAAAAATGGATAAGGGGGAACTAATTCTTCGTTCCATATAGGTAAAAAATAGATAAGGGGGAACTAAGTCTTCATTCCATACAGGTAAATAGTGGATAAAGGGAAATAATTCCTTACTCCATAAAGGTAAACACTGGATAAGGGAAAATGATTCTTTATTCCATACAGGTAAATAGTGGATAAAGGGAAATAATTTATCATTCCATACAGGTAAATAGTGAATAAGGGGAAACAATGCTTCATTCCATACAGGTAAAAAGTGAATAAAGGGAAATAATTCTTCATTTCATACAGGTAAAAAGTGGATAAGGGGAAATAATTCTTCATTCCATACGGGTAAACACTGGAGAAGGGAAAATGATTCTTCATTCCATACGGGTAAACACTGGAGAAGGGAAAATGATTCTTTATTCAATACAGTATAGAGTAGATAAAAGGAAATAATTTCGCATTTCCATATAGGTAAATAGTGGATAAAGGGAAATACTTTTTCATTCCATACAGGTAAATAGTGGATAAGGAGAAATAATTCTTATTCCATACAGGTACGTAATGGATAAAGGGGGATAATTCTTCATTCCATACAGATACGTAATAGATAAGGAAAAACGTGGGTTTTTTCAATAAGGTACATAATGGACAAGAGGAAACTGATTCTTTTTTATCCAAACAAATAGTTGACAAGAAAAAAACTTTCAGAAACGATCGAAGTGATAGAAAACGCATTGTTCGTGTTTGGATTAAAGCCCAGTCTCTAACATTTTTTTCAATTTGAATTTGTTGGGTTTTTTTTCAATGTTGATGTACATGCTGATCACAACTGCACAATCCCATCCAATATAATTAGCTGGGGATATTATAATTATCAAAATCAGATAATTGCTGTCCTGATTACACTATTGGTTGGTTTTTCACAAAAGATCATCTACTGCATATTTGCACAAGCAAGAATGAAACACAAATATGGAGAGAAACGAGAAAATGTAAAGCAGAAAATAAACAGGGTGTTTTAACATGTTTGGTCATGTGTTTTTACATACTTTATAGTGTTGTTCAGTTTCTAAAAGTAGAGTTTCATATGTCCAACTGCTTGCTTAACAAAATGTAAATGTCTTATGTCTTATGTTGAGATGCACAACATTCACAAAGACCAGTGATGAATAACGAGCAGTGAAGAGTATAAATTCTTTTTGTTCCTTATAAAGAGAACAGTTACAAACAAATGAACGATTATATCAACAATTTGGTAAGTTGATAAAACAAACTGTCATCTACAATGTTATTATACATCTAATTGAAGTTTGGTTCACATTTTAATGTGTTATGTTTTATTCCTAACAGGCGAAGATGATACGATTGCGAAACAACTCCACCAGAGAGTTCGTGTGTTATGTTACATCATGACAAGTCCTTCCAACCTGAACAAAAAGGCCGTGCACGTGAAAAACACGTGGACAAAACGATGTAACGAAGTAGTGTTTATAAGTTCGGTCACCAACACATCTTTCCCATCGGTAGGCGTCAACGCAGGTGAAGGTCGGGAGCACCTCACTGACAAAAGTATGAAGGCTTTTGAGTACATTTACAAACATCACTTTGACGACGCTGATTGGTTCCTGAAGGCTGATGACGACACCTACGTCATACTGGAAAATTTACGTCATATGTTAGAGCCGTACTCTCCGAATGATCCTGTGTATTTCGGACAACATTTTAAAACGTTGGTTAAGCAAGGCTACTACAGCGGTGGTGCAGGGTACGCCATGAGTAAAGAGGCTTTACGACGACTTGTGGTGAAAGGTATTCCCTCTGGAAAGTGCACGATAACTGGCTTCGATGAGGATTACCATGTAGTTAGTACAATATCTTTAATATATTATTTTGCACTAAAGAAATAGAAACAGGTACCTTGATAAGGAATGCAGTTTCTTTAGAGTTGTTTAAATTATTTCTATGAAAATGGAACGACACATTGTATAAATGCAATACTGCGATGTCATATAAATAGAATATTCAGTGACTAGACGTCAGCAAACAGTAACATGATGTAAGGATTCGAAAATGGCTTTTCCCACTTGATTTTCGTAACCAATTGTGATGTTGAAATTCTTAAAGAATATAGATCGCTGAAGCTTTGTCATCAAGTTATTTTTGATATTCGTGTTTGGGTCTTGTGGAATTTTATATGAGATTCATCTCAAAGTTTAAAATTGGCTCGCCAAAGCTGTAAGGCTTATTCCATAAAATCAGGTATAAAATAACTTCCTATTTGAAATTATTTTATATGTGACCAGGGTCAGTGTATGGAGTATGTAGGAGTCAGGACAGCCAATAGTACGGACAAACACGGCAGGAGCAGGTTCCATTGTTTCGAACCCTGGGCACATCTGATGGGCAGGTATCCGGAATGGTATCACCGATACGACGCGAACGGAGCCAAATCTGTAAGATTTATCTGTAACTCTCATTTCATTATCAACCACATTGGCACAAATACAATTTGTTTTCGTTTGGCTTGGTTTGATTTATTTTAATGTCATATAAACAACTACGCACATTTAAGGATGTGCTATGTTTACTCTCGAAGGAAAGCCGGAATTCTGCGGGACAACGATCAGCACCAGGCAACTGCCCAGATTCGAACTCGCAACCGAGAGTTAGATATATTGTTATGATATGTCGGTCCAACAACAACAATTAAGACATCCGTAAGAAGATGGAAATAGAACAAGATTGAATTGCAATTTTCAAATTTTGGATACCGCTTCACCATTTTATTTAGTTTTCGAAAACGAGTTATTCCGAAGATTTCTGATACAAATACATTTTTCAAAAGTACGGGTCAATTGAAATGGATTTTTTCCATATATTTTTTTTTCTCGTTTGAAAATTCTGTTTCACAATGTTCTTTTGGCAATCATGAAACGGTTCCGCAAAATCTTCGACCTCCGATCGTCAGAGGGTTAATTGGACTTGGTACACACTTATTCAGACTTTCTATACTAATTCTTACTGTTTGCTGTATCTTGTATTTCTATTGTTGTCTTTATATTACATGATCTTATTTTTGTTCTTTTGCCTTGATGACCAGAACCTTCTACATATTTCACTAAAAAGTATATTATTTTAATCTAGCCACCATAAACTTTTGAACATTTCAGGGTCCGGACAGTGTCAGTGATTATGCTATCTCATTCCATTACGTTCCTCCCTGGCTGATGTATGGTATGGAATATCTAGTGTACCACTTACGACCGTACGGCATCAAAATGGCGGAAACAGAGGAGGAACATCCACAATTAGACATTCAGACCACATAAGAAGATGCAGAAATTAATAAATTATTTTGTAGGACACTATTCCTGACTTTATATGATATTGTCACTCATATTTAAGCTCATTACAGTTTCTGTAGATATGATATACATTTGTAGGTGCTCAGCATCAGGAAGAAAGTGAGCTATATTACACATACATACATATATGTACTGTGGCAGTCCTGACTTAGCTTGACATGTATACCGTCTTTGCACATTATAGAGTTAGCTCCCTTGCGGGTAGGTATCGCTTGTTACGTCATTATTTTGTGAGCGCAAATCACGTCGTTTTCTCCGAAAAGTATTACGTTACGCTCGTAAACACATGACATCACAATAAATGCCTATCCACAAGGGCAGATAACTCAGTAATATGCAAATACGGAATAGAGTGACAGGAGAATAGTTGAAAATGACACCAGTCAAACTATTTCTTGTAACTGAAGCTGAAGTCGTGGGTATAAGGCAAAATGGGTCTTAAAAAGTTGCTGCTTCTTTAGAGGGGAGGAATTCTTCTTCTTCGTAGTCTTAAGTCAAAGGATTGAGAGCATTTAACTCTAGGATGACCAATAAAATGTATTATTATTATATAGTATGTGTATATTATATATTATATATTATATATACAATTCGTATATATTGTAGATATAGTAAAACTTGTTTTATGGGTGGTAATGAGGCTAAAAAATATGTCTGTTTAGGGTTACATTGCCAAAAATAATAGAGTTGGGAAGAATTTTTTTTTTTTTTTTTTTTTAGTGTCTTTCACTCTAAAATGATGGCCGGAAGAGAAGTCTGAGATTGAAATCCCGAATTTTTAATTTTTATTCGTAGAAAAGTGGGGAAAAAATAGGTTTGGTCGGGTAACCCTAAACAGACATAATTTTGTTTTGCCTGATTGGGAAGGACAAGCTTGAAGGGTAAATCAGATCTGTTGCGCTTGCTACTGAAGGCGCTAAAGAGTAACAGATGGCGTAATATATTCATTTTTTACACCATAATGTCATCTGTGTTACTAAAATGCCATAAAATATTCCAATAGACAACGTCGAAAACGTATATGCAATGCAAAAATGTCATATAATATTTTCTTAGATGTTGTTTTAGGGCTGGCCAATTGTGATATTAAAGTCTGTTGTATTACGATAGGATGTCATAGTTATATGTTCATTTGCAACTGATATCAACGATGAAATAGATTGCTCAGACAATGGTTATAAACAAACGATGACAAAGGGCATCCAAAAGCAATAACCAAAACCTTGTTAATTGGCCTCAACGTCCTCTTTCAGGTTATATACAAACCTTGAAATACATCAAAGGAAGGAAAATCTCCTTCTTTACAAAGGAGAACTTTTTTAAAAGGAAGTAGAATCTCTTTCTTTACTAAGGAGAATCTCTTTCTTTACAAAGGAAGCAGAATCTCTTTCTTTACTAAGGAGAATATCTTTCTTTACAAAGGAGAATCTCTTTCTTTACTTAGGAGAATAACTTTCTTTACAAAGGAGAATCTCTTTCTTTACTAAGGAGAATATCTTTCTTTACAAAGGAGAATCTCTTTCTTTACTAAGGAGAATCTCTTTCTTAACAAAGAAGCAGAATATCTTTCTTTAATAAGAAAAATATCTTTCTTTACAAAGGAGAATCTATTTCTGTACAAAGACAGTGGAAGCTCTTTCTTTATAAAAAAAATGCAGAATTTTATTCTTTACAAGGGAGAATTTTCTTTACAAAGAGAAGAATACTTAGTCTAGTGTAAATGATCCAATTAATAACGATAGGTTTTGATGAAAAGGTAAACAAACGCTACCAAGGAAAGTTTCCTTTCAATGTTTTGACGTAAATATCAAAACAATCTTATTATTTCTATAAGTGATTCAAGATTTGACGTGATACGTAGATAATTCTTGAGTGAGTTTTTTGTTACTAGAAAATTCATTTAAATCTTTAGTTAAAAAACATATCAAACAAAACAACAGTTTTATCTGTAATTAAACAAAACATGTTCATAAGATTTGGCAATAAAACTGTCGACAATCAGACTCCAAGCTACGCTAGACTGATTTATAAACAAAACAAATGGTATCTTTGGCAAGAAAATGTCGTTATTATATTGGTTAAATGTTCCCCTAGTCATAATTGTTCATTTGATCTTCATATGTATGTCCGATATAAAGGTAATAATTATATAAGTGAATTGTCAGACTGCAATGGAATCATTTGTCAAGTAATGAGCACTATAGCTTCTTCATTTAATCAATTATATTCGCTTTGCGTCAATTGATAAATGAATAATATTTTACGTGACGTCAGCCTTTTGTCTGGGTAAACAAAATGTGATAGCTAACAAAGAATCAAGTCATGTTATATCTGCATATTATCCAAACTCAATGAAATTAATTAAACAAAAGCATGATAATTATAAACAAAAGGAGATAATTCTGTATCCTGCAGACTCTACATACACAAGCAAATAAATTATATAGAGCATAAAAGCCATACGAATCACCCAAAGTCAAACGTAGCGATCATTCGGTACATTATGTATACGAGGCGCCAAACAGATCTGACTGAATACCACGTAGAAAACACAAGTTGTGTGTCTGAATGCGATATATATTGTACCACTGGCAAAAGTTAAATACTGAGTAACAAACATAGATATGTTTCAGCAACTTAGCAATGAAAGACATGTGCTACATGGAAAATAATGCTCAATATTGATCCCATAAATTTGTCGGCTTCGCCATTTCAGCCGTGAGAAAGACATAAAAAATCCTAAACTTTTGAAGAGGTGCAATGTCACTTGAAGGTATGTGATATCACCAGGGCTGATACGTCATGTATCATGCATATTTTTTTTTTTTTTTTTTTTTTTCTGCAGTCTCCCAAAACGCGCACTCATCTCACACACACGCAACATACATACGCGGGATGCCGGCCTTAAATGACCTTGGCTATTAAATATGACGTCAATCTAATAATTCATCAATCAAACTACTAATTCTGGAAGTTAACGCTGAATAGATATTAATCATGTGCAATGGTACGAAAGGCGGTTCGGTTCAATTTGGTAGACTAAAAATTCCATTATTACGCAAAACATAAGCGTTAAATTATAAAGGAAATCTTTAACGTAACTTAAATAACTTTTTACTCGGTAATAAAATACAGTAAAAGAAAAACAGTACAAATACAAAATTTATTTTTAACACATTTATTAGGGGTTTGAGCTATCAAACGAAAAAAAAAACATTCATAACAACAGGCCAGTGATAGTGAACTAATAACGACGGCGGGAAACGTAAGACGACCCGCGTAATTAAAATAAAAATTAACTTATTCTAATCAACTAAAGGCGTAAAGAATTTTCATTACGGTCTTAATGGCCAGGTTCAACCTTTTTTTACCTCAAAAGTCAGGAACCGCATTGAAGTTCATAAATGTATGGTTTAAGTTTAAGGGTTTAAGGTACCTTCGCGAAAAATATGTTTCTTCGTTTACGAGTACATGTACGTGAAAAGATAGGAAATCGAGTAGGAAGAGGAAAAATACGCAGAAAAAGTAGATAATGTGAGGCATAAATATATATATTTGCATCTATTTTTTGTAGTAAAAATGTAGTAAGACAAGTCACGTGCTTATATCTCATTCAAGCCATTGGCCGAAATAAAGAAATGTATTATGGGTAACTAGTGATCACGTGATTGTATGTTTACATCCAAATATGGTGATAGTTTGCTTGCCATATTTTCGGAAAAAATTATTTATTTGAAAATATTTAGACTCCAAAATATTATTATATATTGCATGCATATCATTTTGACTTGTACATATGTTCCATTTTACTATAAATAAAGGACTTATGAGTTGTAAAGCTGTCATTTCCACGTTTTATCTATAAATTATATAATGCTAATTGACAAATTCAATCGGTCTAACCGTCTAATCTAGGATCAGCGAAGATCGGCTGCTCCCGGCTGAATTCGTAGAATTCTAAATTAATATATATATATACCTGTTTTATGTTTCAGAATAGATAAATATAGCACAAAGATAATGAGGTCTCCGTCAAAAGGCCAAATTATATAAACTAAATACCAGGTCAGAAAAATCACTATATTTGGAAGTAAACACACAATAATGTGATCACTAGTTAATTACCCGGCCGTAACACTATTCCATATTTTCGACCAATGGTATGAATGAGGTATAAGCACGTGACTTGTTTTACTACGTTTTACTACAAACTACGCGTATTTTGTACCATTATGGGGATCATACCCCATGGATCGTGGTTTCATATCGAACATTTGAAATTGCTGAGCAATATTATCATATCATTGTTTAATTTATTATTTCAAATCAAATATTTAAGCTTAGTCCAACTTAGCTTATTGGGAAGCTAATACTTGTACAAATTTTGTTTCATGTCAAATACCACAACAAAATGGGAATTGTGTAATTTGTGCGACATATACATCAATAAAACAATTAAGAAAACATTAGGAGTTATAAAAGAACTCGTGATGTAATATATGCAAATAACTGCCCGCCCGATTATTGGATTTCAGAAGTGTTTTATATGAAATTACTCAAGGGAGTATGGTCGGCTAGATGTCACTTTAAATAATTTTAGTCGCTATACTATGCCCAAATTTTATGTCATATCTATATAAGCAGTTTACATATGCAAACGAATATTAACCTTTATTTTCATTATTCGGTCAAACACGACAGTAAATAGTACAGCTATATCGAGTACTGAAGCCATTGCAATGCAAAAACGTTCTTTTCTAAAATTCTCGTTGACAAGTATATATATACAAAATGTACATGTAGCCTTGAAACGGAGATACATGTACATGTGTAGAAATCCACATAAATACTGACTAGACAGACTATATTAAAATGGACATGCTGGTTAATAGGCAATGTTTGACAAGCACGTGTAATTTTAAGGAAGATATCACGAATATGTAATGACATATGTAGTAGAAAGTACATTGTACATTTATATTGTACTACTTGTCGAAAGATTTAATCATTGGTTGAGGGGGTTGACAAGGTGGAGTTGTTTCTATTTCATCATTGACGTCATCAACGTGACCAGCTCCTGCACTTTAGTTTAGTCATTTAACACCTTCTTACGTCTGTTTACAAATGTCAAAATTTACTTCTTTATAAACTACAGAACAAAAGAAACCATTGAGAAACGCAAAATGGGAAACTTATGATCTTGAGGGATGCAATGACTTTCACGGGGGTGCAATTATATAAAGGTTCACGTGTACATTGTAGATCAATTGATATAGAGACGGAATGTGCTGGTTCTGATAATGTGTATGAATTTAAAGGAAGAGTTTTTTTGTTTTTTGTTTTGTTTTTTTATTATTTTCTTAGTTTTGACACACACAGGAAGCATTAAACATTCTGACCAAGGACTTATAACTCTCTTAACTCCCTTCCTGTGTATTCACATGGTAAATATCCGAGGAATCCGAACGTTCACTCTTTAGTGTACGAAGGTACGAAAGCTCTATAATAGTTTTTCGAATTTCTCTGGACTTTTCAACTCTCACATAGATAAAGATGGCAGAGGCGGACGATGGCAATTTCTATATTGAACTTCGTAAGAACCCTATTAGATTTGACCCTGTCGATAAAGTAACCAACGTTTTCTACGATGATGCTAACAAACAGGTGAGTGGTGTTTGTATATGAAGCAACATATTCACGCAATTCGCCCGAACTACATCATATATAGGGTGTCGATTTTGACTTACAGTTTTACAATTTCACATGATTTCTCATATCTGTTTCTTGTCAAATAATGTACCGTAGGCTAGTAAAGCCTATATGTCTATCATTTTGAAGGACACTTATCCAAACAGTACGAAAGTTAACATGAAAGTAAACATATGTGTTACAATTTTTAATAGTTGATTTGAGCTATTTGACAACAGCTGAGCAGTACATGGTGAAAGGTGCATGCATATGTAACGTCAATAGACTATTGGATTATTGAATAGGTCAAAATAAAGTGCTAGTACTTGCAGGTGTCCCATGGCCATGCTGCCCATTACCTCAGGGTCACACCTAGTCCGCTAAAACTGACCATAATCGCAGGCTCAAAATTCTGACTGATCGCCTGTTTATGGTCAGCTACCTACTGCTCTTAAAAAGTCGTGGATTGTAGTACAAATCTGGCGACAGCGAATATGAGAATTCTGCATGTTGGTTTGGGGTCAGATATGCCTTTAAAGTTAAAGCAAAACGTTTGGCACTCACTTTAATACATGTCACATCCCAATTCATCACATTAACGATGCTATGTCCCTAGTTATGTTCGAGACGTCCAAGAATCAGTGTTTCGGTAGCCATCTTTGAAGACCAAAAGTTAATTTTAACAGCCAATTAGAATCGTCAAATTTCACCGGAAATCGATCCCAGCTGTCTGATTGGGTGTTAAAATTAACTTTCAGTCTTCAAAGATGGCTACCCAAACATTGATTCTAGGACGTCTCGACCATAACTAGGGACATAGCATCATTTATGTGATGCGTTGGGATGTGACATGTATTAAAGTGAGTGCCAAATGTTTTCTTTTACCTGTCAATACCTTGCTGACCCCAATTAAACCTACAGAAGTCCCATAATCGCTGTCGCCAGATTTGTACTACAATCCCCGGCTTTTTAAGAGCAGTAGGTAGCTGACCATAAACAGGCGATCAGTCAGAATTTTGAGCCTGCGATTATGGTCAGTTTTAGCGGACTAGGTCACACTTGACTTGGTGTAGTGCACAACTAGGTTATCAGTTTACGTGTAGTTTAAAGGTAGACTAGTGCACTACAACTACAAGCTTAAGCATAGTGCTTTAGGAGTGCACAAGGATGTAAAATATTACACTCATGATGAATTGAATTTAATTGAAAGCATCAAGTTTGCCTGAGGTTGGAGTTCTGATGTTCATGTACAATTAAAGTTTGCATGACAATATGTGAAAGGCACTTGGCCTACATGTGTATACGTATAGGCCTACATTTATATCACAATGAGACACTTTTAAAACATTGCGTCCTTGACAGTTAGTAAACTATACACCCAATAAAAAATTGACTTACCATGTCCAGTAGCTCTCATGCATACTTTACATGAATAGGAGTAAAGTTTGACCTGTTCACTGAGATATATATATATATACAATGTTCATTTATTTTACATGCATGAATATACATGTATAGTACAATAAATTAGACAGGCCTAGGGGTTTCATCGTCTTTCAAAAAAGGTGGTGCTATTGGAATTTCAGGGGATACTTTTCAATACTATCCGTATGCTGCTATCTAATGTAATTAGCCAGTTAACTGACAAAAAGTACTTGATACTGCGCTCTTGACATTGAAACTACATTGTACTTCATGTAGTACAGTAGTTAAAAGTGTTTGTGAGGCATGATAATTATATACAAGTTTATGTACTGTTAGCATCAAAAATTAAACTTTTAGTCTGGTGAATATCTTGTGTTAATTATATAATGATGCAGTATTTGCAGCTTTGAATTTTAACAATTAAGACAAAAAAGATCTTGTCTTTAAAGATAGAAAATCGGTACATAACACACTGTATGTTTTGAATAATGAAGTAATTTTTGCTAATGCCATTAACAAAAATTTTTGAGTTTGTTTGAAAAAATAAATGTTCTGTATTTTTTTTTTTAGGTGTTTGCTGTGCGGTCAGGCGGAGCCATGGGGGTGGTGGTCAAAGGTCCTGGTGAAAAAGATTCTGTAACTTTCAGGTACAATTTTACATTGTAGTTACAAAACTCATTATAAAGTGTCTGTGATTTCACCATGCATGCATGTGCTATCAAGTTTTAAAATGTCTGACATAGTTTTTACAACCCTTCAAAAGTATCAAAATGGATTTCCACTTTCAACTACTCAACAGCTTGCTAGTTAATAGTTCTAAAGTGTTGAGTTACAGTAGGTTTGTGTTTTTTCTAAGCACTCCCATTTTCTTTCTTCTCCGAAACCTTGCACAATTAATTAATAAATCAAGTATAAATGAGTCTTAAAAATGGTCTCTATCTGTTCATCAACATATAACTAAATAAAAAAGCAAGTTGCGTGTCAATTTACTTCTGGTACAATAATAGTATACATTAAAACATAAAAACATTGGTTAGCCAACTATGCAAGGAGCAGTGATAATTAGGTATACAAATGTTGTTTTTAGTCAAACAATCACTGTAATTACTAATTGCATGTTTACCATTTTTTCAGAGTTGAAAGCAGAGGAGATGTAATTTCTGTCAAATTTTCACCAGACAAACGAGTTCTAGGCATACAAAGATCGACAAAGTCTGTGGTAAATAAACACATTATAAGATATGACTTATTTGCAACTAGATCAATATTGAATTTTGTTTTATATTGCATAATGTATTGTAGGTTTATATTATAATTCAGAATAATTTATAACTACTGTCAGAATGAATACTTACAAATAAAATGTTTATTTATCTATTATATTATTATTCATTGTCATTTCCATCAGCATCTATATATATATATATTGTTCAGTTGGCGACATCTTAAAATCATATGTAGCCCATTTGAATTGTACATCGTAATATGAATGCCTTCTAGCTTCACACTAGGGTGAATTTCCATTTAGTTCAGTCAGTAGAATGTTGAACCAGCAGGTCTGGCATGGTAGTGAGTTTGAGCCTGCCTGGTGACACAGTACTCTTGCCCTTGTTTTATATAGACATGTATATATATATATACTTAAACTTTTAAAAGACGTTGTGCATCAGTAGATATTAAGAATAAAAAATATCAAGACAGCATTCCTTTTCGCTAACATTTTCAGGCCTATCAGGCCATCTTCAGGCGATTGTTTATTTACTTTAGCTTAGATACAAGATGACGTCATAGTAATAGTATATATATATATAAGTTTTTGCGTATTTTATTTGCAGGAATTCATCAATTTCATGTCTGATATGACTGCAGATCAATTGGAATACTCACAGACTTGTAAGGTATATCGTCATTACATAGTAAATGATATTGGTTTGATCCTTTATCAAATTTCAATAGCATTAACTCTTAAATAAGGAATTCCTTTACTCATTCACCCCTGAAAATTCATAATGAACTCTTCTAGCCTTTGAATTAGAAGGGTTCCAATGTTTCATCAGGGGTAATTTAGTTAAAATGTTTGATATCTTTTACTTAATGTGTGTATGGGTACTATTAATAAGCAATATACAAATCTGTCATTTATTAGGTAGTAGGTACACAAACTAGTTAATATTGCTGTTGAGGTATTTATTTTTGTGTCGCCTGCAACACAAGGGCGACACTTAGGTATCACTAAGTCGGTGTCGGTGTCGGCGTTGTCGATGTCGGCGTCCGGAAAGCGGTTTCTGTGTGATAACTTAAGTATTTATTGTCCGATTTCCACCAAATTTAGTATATAGCTTTACATCAATGAGATCTCGATTGAGTGTGATAATGGTCAAAATCCGTTTATATTTGCAAGAGTTACAGGACTTCAAATTGCCAAAACAGATAAATCCATTCATTGAATATTCGCCCTGAAAACACATTTATATTCCCCTAAATCAAGGATTAGAATAGTCCATTATGAAATTTCAGAGGTGAATGAATGAATAATTAATACAAAGATCACTTGATTTCA
The DNA here is from genome assembly GCF_041381155.1 of Argopecten irradians. Classification (NCBI taxonomy): domain Eukaryota; kingdom Metazoa; phylum Mollusca; class Bivalvia; order Pectinida; family Pectinidae; genus Argopecten; species Argopecten irradians. The sequence goes on from NC_091138.1 coordinate 45,216,367, forward strand.
TTTCAGGGTAAGTCAACCAACATTGTGGGGTTCGTTTGGACTGGAGTGAATGAGATCGTGTTTGTAACGGACCATGGGATAGAGTTTTATCAGGTGAGTATTGTGGCTATCGAGTCGTATGATATACACATCAAATATAATTTTTTACAGGGGTTTCGAGATCCCAAAACAACATTGGTAAAGTTACACAGATGAGATGAAAAGTATATAAAATTGAAGATTTGGCCAGCATCATTTTTAATAATAACATTCTTGGAAATTTCACCTTAATTTATAAACTCATTGCTGGTCAACTCTATTAAAAAGATGTACTAGTGTAAGGTTCTAACAAATATCTTAATCTTGCTGGTCACATATCTCAGTAATGATATTTTTTCCAATGACAGGTCACTCCTGAGAAGAGAATGCTCAAGTGTGCTAAGACCATCAATCTCAGTGTGGCCTGGTTTGTTTGGCAGGTAAGTGCATCATTGTAAGGGAGATAACTAGAAATCATTGTAAGGGAAATAACTGATAATCATGGAATGGGGAGATAATCATTGTAAGGGAGATAATTATTGTAAGGGAGATAATCATTTAAGGGAGATAATCATTTAAGGGAGATAACTGATGATCATTGTAAGGGAGATAATCACTTTAAGGGAGATAACTGATAAACATTGTTAGAGGAGATAATCATTGTAAGGGAGAAAATTATTGTTAGGGAGATAACTATTGTTAGGGAGATAACTGATATTCATTTTAAGGGTAGATAATCATTGTTAGGGAGATAATTATTGTAAGGGAGATAATTGATAATCATTGTAACGGGAGATAATCATTATAAGGAGATAATTATTGTAAGGGAGATAATGATTGTAAGAGAGATAACTAATAACAATTGTAAGGGAGATAACTAATAACAACGGTAAGGGAGATAACTAATTATTATTATAAGCGAGATAACTCTGTTTGATGATCAGTTGATGCAATATATGTTGATAAACTTCAGAATTTGATCATCTTTAGCCTTTTGAATGAGTCCAATTGAATTTCGATATAATACTAGAGACTATCTTTAACTCACTTAAACATCTGCCTTTATGATACCTTTATATTTAAAACTCTTTTGAAATTTTCTTGGTACATTTATGTCATTGTTTGGATATTGAATTTGTCTCAGTGGATTTTTTTTTAAATAAATGCAATGTTTGATATGTTTAAATAAAATTAATTATTCTTAAAATTAAAAGAATCAATATCTTTACAGGTCGAGAGTTCAATATTGCTGTTGGCTTCAGGAACACTAGGGAACACATTAAATCCATTTCTGTTCCGAGTAAGTATGAAATACTGATTCACTACATGCTGTCATAATTATGTGTTATTTAACTTTGACACCAGAATTAGTTTCTTGTTTCCATAACTTATTTTGTATTGGAATTTCAAAGAATAATGAAAGTAATTTCAATAACATTTCTATGATGTTCTGATTTTATCTCATTTATTCATTTCAATCAAAGATCCAAGCCCTGATTTCTTGAAAAAAACCTAAGTCAAAAACTGACTGAAGTCATTTTTTCACATAAGTTATAAGGAGAAAAACATTTTGACTTAAGTCTGCACTTTTGTTTTGAGAAATCGGCACCAGGTATACAAATGTTATGTGCTAGTAAGATTGAAGCCTTTATAAGTCTTCTAACATAGGGTGAAAGCTCTAAAACAAAATATATTACTTTCAGTGTGTCATTATGTTGTTGAAGAGTGTTTGACATGCATTTATAATTACTATATTTAATATGATGAGGAATTTATTTGAAAAAAAAAAATACATGGAAAAAAAATGCAAACAAAATGTTCATAAAGCTACAGTGAATATTTTGTGAGGGAAATTCACATCATTTTCTCTGAAAAGTATGATGGTACGCTTGTAGACATCACAATCAATACCTACCCGCAAGGGGAGGTAACTCTGCAATTATGCAAGTACAGTATATGTAATACATATATTACTTCAGGGGACAATGACAAAATTACCCAAGTTTGAGGTTGATCTACCATCAGTACAGAAGCAAGCTAAGACTCCTTTACTGGAGCGTGACGTCATCATGGCTATTATGTGAGTATTATCTGGACACAGGTCAAGTAAAGATTAAAACAACACTAGTTTTTTTCCAAAGAAATTTTTTTTAAAAGTACCTTTAGTTCAATTATCAGATTTGTTGATAAATTTAACAAAAGCCTTTCTTGAAGAAAAAGCAGTGAGAATGAGAAAATGGCTATTGTTTGTTGTTATATTGTATTTGTAATAAATCATATTGAATTAGATATCATAAACAAAATAAAACTTTAGATAAAAATAAAATAGAGTTACCTCCCTTTTGTTTATTTTCTATGACAGTTTTGTGCTGGTAAGCAGGTTCAAATTCACATAATAATGCCAGTAGATTTTGTTCAATATTTTGTTCATTTTGCTTTTAGTTTCTTAATTCGACTTTAGACCACAGTTTTATTAATTGCTGTGCCTGCTTTGACATTGTGATATGCTAGTTACGTGTAGTTTTAGAATTTGGTAATAGATAAAAATTAAAATTAATTATAAATGTATTCTCCATTTTAAGCTATGGCCAGCTATACATAGTTATCCTAAGACATCAGCCTCGTCCTGGTTCTGTTGGGGCGGAGATTGTACTGTACCAGATCATCAGGTAAGAATCGTAAATACTCCATATTGGCTCTCACACTCTCTAATATTGTGATATGACTTTCTTGGAACAAATGGACAAACATGCACTGTTGAAATCTCGAACCAAATTGTTTACTCTAAATATTTCTGAAAATATATCTCAACAAAAGGATCATCTTTGAGTTGCTTCAATTATAAATACATTTTTAGGGATGGGCCGGCCAGGAAGACCAATGTATTGAAGTTGGACATGAGTGGACGTTTTGCCATCAATATCGTAGACAACCTAATTCTAGTGCATCATCAGGCCTCTAGAGTAAGTACTACTAATATCCAGTGCAACATTTGATAGTTTGCTTTGTGTTATAACTGTATACTTGCTTTTAATTGTGGAGAATTTAATTATCCCCCGCCCAACGAAGTTGGCGGGGGATATACAAATGGGTTCCGTCCGTCTGTTCATCTGTCCGTCCGTCTGTCTGTCCGTACGAATGGTTTCCGGAGCATAACTCTAAAACCGGTAGAGATATTTCCACGAAGCTTCATACACACATTGGTCTTATGGTCTAGTTGTATTTCTTTCGTGTTATGACTGTAGAGTTGTTTTTAGTTACGGAAAATTTAATTTTGCTATTCTGTTTTTACATATTACAGGGTTTGCTCCCCTGTGGGTAGATATCCATTGTGACGTCATAATACTGTGGGCGCAATTCACAACGTTTTCTCCAAAAGAATGACATTATGCTCACAAACACATGATGTCACAATCAATACCTACCTGTAGCCTTACAGGGCAGATAACTCTGTGATATGCAAAATCAGAATACCAGTATATTGGTTGTCAAATTAATTTCTGAGAACTTAAGAACCCGATTTAAAAAAGGAAAGAATATCAACAGAACAAGTAATTTGCTTATTATTGTTAGAAATTAACAAATATGCTTATTCTTCCCCGTGAATTGTATAAACAAAATTGGCCAATCAAAAGTCAGATTTGATTTACTGTGTTTCATTTTCAGACATCCGTTATATTTGATATCCAGCTCGAGGGTGAAACTGATGGCTTTGTAACGTTTCACTATCCAGTTGTCTCCCCCTTACCAATTAAACCTTTCACACTTTTTCTACCATGTAAGTAATTTGAATATTAATTATGACATCAATTCTTTTAAATTAATAAATTTTATAAAAGTAATAATAAATACAATTAAAGAAGTAAATTTTCAATGTTACAATGTCTCCAAATTTTCCACCTTCTGAGTTTTTGTCAAAGACAGCTAGGCTACAAGATGTGTACATTTGTAAGTCACTTTGAAGTTTACTTTTAAAAATTAATTACTTAATAATACCGTATTTGACCTAAAAAGGGCGCCTACTGTAATAAGGGCGCCCCTGCCAATATTTCTTAAAAATAAATATAATAAAAGCTATTGATGATTGTAAAAACAATGCCTCAGCTACTACCGTTGATTATCTAGGGCTAAATAAAGTGTTAAGTTATGACCACATTGTCTTGTTTCCATTTGCACCGATAATTCAATGGCGACTGACTGAGAGCATGGCTTCTACTGTTACGAGAGATGTATACCCTTGACACCTCCTAGTATAATGGGACGGCCACAACCAGTGACTTTGGCCGGGTCAATCTAGTTTACTTGTATTTTTTAGGGGAGAGAGACTTGAGGAGTGTGTGTGTATGACACACAAACATGTCACTCAGCCACCTGTGATCATGAGTGACTGGCTTGCTGAGCTGTGAATGAATTATAATAATGGCTAGTTAGCTTAAGCGATCTATATACATCATCAACAGTGCGTCTGTAAATACTTAAAAACAAAGATTTTATTCTTCAAATTGCATCAACACTCACTTGAGTAAAGTATAATTATGTCTTTCTTTAGATATTTTAATGATCTTCATATTTCTAGAAAAATTGCGCATGAAAATCCTGAAGCATATCTAGCAAGGCTCCTAACGTAGGGACCGTCTGGTGTGGGCCGTCTGCAAAAACTCAAGTGTGCAAATAGTCAAAACACCTGTGGGGTTTATATGATGCCTAAACTGACATATATTTAGGATTTTCAATAAGTGATGTGCAATTTTATTACTGCAGAACTAACAAGCTACAAGGTTCGTGACATTTTTAGACGTACTGTTAAATACATTATAAGTAGCCATCAGCTTGAATCTGGTTCCGTGGTCCGTCGTCCCGTCCGTCCTTCCGTCCGTCCGTCCGTCCGTCCTTCCGTCCGTCCGTCCGTCCGTCCGTCCGTTAACAATTCTTGTTACCGCTATTTCTCTAAAAGTACAGAAGGGATCTGTCTCAAATTTCATATGTAGGTTCCCCTAGGACCCTAGTTGTGCATATTGTATTTTGGGACTGATCGGTCAACAAGATGGCCGCCAGGCAGCCATCTTGGATTTTGATAGTTAAAGTTTGTTACCGCTATTTCTCAGAAAGTACTGAAGGGATCTTTCTCAAATTTCATATGTAGGTTCCCCTAGGACCCTAGTTGTGCATATTGCATTTTGGGACTGATCGGTCAACAAGATGGCCGACCAGCCGCCATCTTGGATTTTGATAGTTAAAGTTTGTTACGGCTAATTCTCAGAAAGTACTTAAGGGATCTTTCTCAAATTTCATATGTAGGTTCCCCTAGGACCCTAGTAGTGCATATTGCATTTTGGGACTGATCGGTCAACAAGATGGCCGCCAGGTAGCCATCTTGGATTTTGATAGTTAAAGTTTGTTACCGCTATTTCTCAGAAAGCACTGAAGGGATCTTTCTCAAATTTCATATGTAGGTTCCCCTAGGACCATAGTTGTGCATATTGCATTTTGGGACTGATCGGTCAACAAGATGGCCGACCAGCCGCCATCTTGGATTTTGATAGTTAAAGTTTGTTACGGCTAATTCTCAGAAAGTACTGAAGGGATCTTTCTCAAATTTCATATGTAGGTTCCCCTAGGACCCTAGTAGTGCATATTGCATTTTGGGACTGATCGGTCAACAAGATGGCCGCCAGGTAGCCATCTTGGATTTTGATAGTTAAAGTTTGTTACCGCTATTTCTCAGAAAGCACTGAAGGGATCTTTCTCAAATTTCATATGTAGGTTCCCCTAGGACCCTAGTTTTGCATATTGTATTTTGGGACTGATCGGTCAACAAGATGGCCGCCAGGCAGCCATCTTGGATTTTGATAGTTAAAGTTTGTTACCGCTATTTCTCATAAAGTATTGAAGGGATCTTTCTCAAATTTCGTATGTAGGTTCCCGTAGGACCCTAGTTATGCATATTGCATTTTGGGACTGATCGGTCAACAAGATGGCCGACCAGCCGCCATCTTGGATTTTGATAGTTAAAGTTTGTTACCGCTAATTCTCAGAAAGTACTGAAGGGATCTTTCTCAAATTTCATATGTAGGTTCCCCTAGGACCCCAGTTGTGCATATTGCATTTTGGGACTGATCGGTCAACAAGATGGCCGACCGGTGGCCATCTTGGATTTTGATAGTTAAAGTTTGTTACCGCTATTTCTCAGAAAGTATTGAAGGGATTGTTCTCAAATTTCATATGTAGGTTCCTCTAGGACCCTAGTTCTGCATATTACATTTTGGGACTGATCGGTCAACAAGATGGCCGACAAGCAGCCATCTTGGATTTTGATAGTTAAAGTTTGTTACGGCTATTTCTCAGAAAGTATTGAAGGGATTGTTCTCAAATTTCATATGTAGGTTCCCCTAGGACCCTAGTAGTAGTGCATATTGCATTTTGGGACTGATCAGTCAACAAGATGGCCGCCAGGTAGCCATCTTGGATTTTGATAGTTAAAGTTTGTTACCGCTATTTCTCAAAAAGCACTAAAGGGATCTTTCTCAAATTTCATATGTAGGTTCCCCTAGGACCCCAGTTGTGCATATTGCATTTTGGGACTGATCGGTCAACAAGATGGCCGCCAGGTAGCCATCTTGGATTTTGATAGTTAAAGTTTGTTACCGCTATTTCTCAGAAAGTACTGAAGGGATCTTTCTCAAATTTCATATGTAGGTTCCCCTAGGACCCCAGTTGTGCATATTGCATTTTGGGACTGATCGGTCAACAAGATGGCCGACCGGTGGCCATCTTGGATTTTGATAGTTAAAGTTTGTTACCGCTATTTCTCAGAAAGTATTGAAGGGATTGTTCTCAAATATCATATGTAGGTTCCTCTAGGACCCTAGTTCTGCCTATTGCATTTTGCGACCACCATCTTGGATTTTGATAGTTTAAAGTTTGAAAAGCAGAAAAAAGAATTGTAATTTTGAAAAGCAGAGAAAAGATCCCTCTTTTCATTTGTCAGACATAGATCAATCTTTGGTGGGCGCCAAGATCCCTCTGGGATCTCTTGTTATGATGAAATAAAACTTGTATGTTATAATTAGCCATCAGCTTGAATCTGGTACCGTAGTGAGTGTAGTTGAGCAACATCAACATCGCTCTGATTAAAACCTTCAGCTGACACGTTTTGTTTAGACAACAGGGTCCACATGCTAGAAAACATCAAAGGAATTTCGCGGGGAAACTCTCTATAGTCTGTTTCAAAGTTTGTGGCAGTTCTCTTTGAAATGACGACTCTAGCTGCAAGCTTTTGGTCTATAGTCTGTTTCAGATAACTTTAGAAATAATGAACTTAATAAGGGCGCCCCCATCGCCAGTTACCCGCGCCCTGCGCCCTCTTTAGGTCAAACACGGTATACTCATTTGGTAGTATTTCTAATTAGAATTATCTTAATTTACTAATGACTTTACATTTGTATCATGTATTTTTGTATTGTTATGGATTTTATATAAATTATGCTTTTTAATTTGAACTTTTGTTTTCAGCTCTCAATTTACAAACAGGAGCAAACAGAATGGAGTACACCTGTGAATTATGTATCCTTTTTAGACCCAAGAATTTTTACAAAAAGGTTGTCTTAAAGGAAAGGACCTGTAATAAAGACATCATTTAATATTAATATCAAAACTTTTACCACTTGATGAATTTTGTCAAAATATACTTTGATTTCTTAACTACACCTCCAGATTCTCCAAACTGGATCGTCTTTCAACCAAACATTATAATAGACGCAAAATTAGGTGAGTTGTGAATAACCTATTAGTAACAGCAGATACATATAATGAACTTTGAACTTTACTAAAAATGTCTTGAAAAACCCTTGAAAAACCCTTCAATTTTGTCACCAGATGTTTTTATGAACCCTGAGAATTATTGTAATTTCTAAAAGAGCATTCCTGCATTAGAAAAAGTTTCTGTGTGATGGAATGTATCCTTTTTTGCAAAAAGTGGAAACTGTCATAATAATGGTTGTTTTGAATTAATGAAGTCAGGGTTTTTGCCAGCTATTTTGGGAAAAGGACCCTAAGCAAAAATTGGGAAAATATCCGTGTTTTAAAAAAAAAAATTAATACTGATTTTATTTTCAATTTTGAAAAGTTCTGGAAAATAAAAATATATATGATCTTTGCGAAATGCCGTCAAGATATTAATATTATTATTGTAGCTTTTCACATCATTTGGGGGTTTTAAATTAATTTTACCACAATTGGGAAAAAGTTGACTAAATTTGGAAAATACAGTGCAATTTTTGAATTGGGAATGGGTCCTTTCACCGGATCCTACAAAGGCCTGGCAAAAACCCTGGAAGTCATAAATTCACATCAAGATGTGTTGAAAAAAATATCATTACAGCTTTATTGCTAAATAATGTATTATAATTCTGGACTCTTTATGCATATTATGTAACAAAAAGTTGTTTCAGCAGACATTTACCTCTCAATATTGAGATCAAACCCTGTCAACTGTTTCCTCTGCGTTCAGCCTCAGAAAACAGTTCATATGTATTGTAGAGTTGATCCCAACACCAGGAGGAAATAGTTTTGACTGTTGACTGATATAGTATGAAACAACTGTGTACTGTTACATGTAGAAAATTATTGTAATTACTATGAGCTATTTTTATAAGGTACTTTTAAATTAACTTGTGATGTTCTCCAGGGTGTCTGTGGTATGTCAAGCTACTGTTAGGACCACTAGTGGGGATGATACCAGACAAGGTAAGTCACAATATAGGTCAAAATGTAGGTCACAAGGTAGGCCACAATATAGGTCACAATGTAGGTCATAATGTAGGTTGTAATGTAGGTCACAATATACTCCACAATATACGTCATAATGTAGGTCACAATATAGGTCACAGTATAGGTCGTGCTTTATAGAATTTGCCTCTGTCCAGTTGGCATTCATATGGGCTATGAATGCCAACTGAAAGATGTTCAATGCTTAAATAAACGTAGATCTCAAGGAATGTCATAATATACATCTGACTTTGAGAATGATAACTGACAAGGATGGTCACAATTTGATATGCGATATTGCGTATTTGGCAGTTACTTAAAAATCGCTAGTTTATGTAATTAATCCCAATGATTTTTTTCTTTGTAGAATCACTTGAGTTTCAATAACGAAATTAAATTACCTAGCTTGAACAAATGGTTAGGCATGAAAACGTGAATTAAATTGGTTTACTGTAGAAAATGTTATATTTTGCCATTGAAAAAAAAAGAGAAGATTTCATAGACATGATCTTTTTGACACCTCTTAAATCATCTCTAAATGTCTCTTGTGTAATATTTAATTTCTGTTGGTGGTAGTGTCGACTGATCAAGTACCTGCTACAGCGGACAGACAGTAAAGGAGAAATCCTCAGTGTGTGTCGGAATATGATGGTGCCCGGTAAACAGGCCAACCTCCGTACTATCGCCTCCGTTCTAGACATGCTCAACAAAGTTTATCACACCCATCTAGAGTCCGAGATCAACCAACTGGTGGGTATTGTCTGGTTTGGTGAGAATGTTCCAGAGTCAATATGAAACTCCTATACAAATTTTATGTATTATTGTTGAAAATCTGGATGATTCTTACATTTTCATTTCTATACTACGAAGGAAAATAGGTAAATATATGCATTATCGGAAACCCACATTTGATGACACTGTAGTTTGGTACACTTATCATGTAGTGACCGGAGTGTAAACTTTAGTGCAATCAAACATTGGGAATCTAATAATCATATATCGATATTGTGGCAATTTCATCAAAATGATAAGAAAGCTAAGTACATATAATATATTATCATGATATGAACAATAATTATGTAATGTTTCATGAATTTTTAGAAAGAGAAACTTTTATATTAAGCAATGCAAGAAGACTCTAAAATCTGAATTTCAAAAAGCTACACAATTATGGATGATTCTTGACTTACCGTATTCGACCCAATAAAGCGCCCTGGGCGCTTAAAAATTGACAAAAATGAAAAGGTGCTATTAAATAAGTCAAAATTATTGCAAATTTATACCGTTTTATGTAGTTTGGTCCTTATTTATGCCTGGGCAATTGAAATTGAGGCCTCAAAAAGGGGGAGGGGTGCTTATAGAGACATCGGGCTTATTGGGTCGAATACGGTAATATCATTGTATTATCTTACGATAGGCAACAGACACACAAAATCGCCCATCAGAGCCACGACAGCGTCAAGTGATAATAGACCAATCAGATGCCTACACTCATATCTTTTCAATCTTTGAGGACAGCAAGGTAAGGCTGATTTTACCTGGAGTTTAGGTCACATAGTATGTTATTTTTCACAGAAAATGAGAAATCATCATTAAGATGTTCCAATTAACATTATAATCTTCATATTTTGAATTGAACATTTATAACATTAATGTTTAGCATCATTCGTTGAATGATATGAAGTAATTGATATTTGATGGACAGGATACGAAGTGTCAAATTGAATTGTTATTGACAGGATATGAAGTGATTGCATTTTCATTGACAGGATATTAAATGATATAGATTTTCGTTGACAGGATATGGAGTGATTGAATGTTTATTTACTATACATAGGATATGAAGACAAGTGATTAAATTTTCATTAATATGTCGGATATTAAGTGACTGATTTTTTTTTTAACTGTATATGAAGTGGTTTAATTTTTATTAACAAGATATGAAGTGATTGACAGGATATGAAGTGATTGAATTGTTATTGACAGGATATGAAGTGATTCAATTGTGATTGACAGGATATGAAGTGATTCAATGGTGATTGACAGGATATGAAGTGATTCAATGGTGATTGAATTATTATTGACAGGATATGAAGTGATTCAATTGTTATTGACAGGATATGAAGTGATTCAATGGTGATTGACAGGATTATGAAGTGATTCAATGGTGATTGAATTGTTATTGACAGGATATGAAGTGATTCAATGGTGATTGAATTATTATTGACAGGATATGAAGTGATTCAATGGTGATTGAATTATTATTGACAGGATATGAAGTGATTCAATGGTGATTAATTATTATTGACAGGATATGAAGTGATTCAATGGTGATTGAATTATTATTGACAGGATATGAAGTGATTCAATTGTAATTGACAGGACATGAAGTGATTCAATTGTGTTTGAATTGTTATTGACAGGATATGAAGTGATTCAATTTTTTATTAACAGGATATGAAGTACAAGTTTATTGTGGCTGTCCTCATAGAATATATCCGATCACTGAATCAGTACGGAATACCAGTCCAGGTATTTTTATATACAAATTATTATTTAGTGGAATATTTTGATACACACCATCCCGTTATAAAAACTTTATCACTGATTAATTTTGAAACTCAACAATCCATCAATAGAAATTGCTCTTTTATTTATGGCAAAAAAATTAATGGCTTTCTCTTGAAAAGTTTTAATTTAAAAATTAATTCATGTACTTGAGCTTGTAACTGAGCTTTGAATCTCACACAGTTGGAAAGTTTTAATTTAAAGATTAATTTATGTATTTGAGGTTGTAACCAAACATTCATTTCATACAGTTGCCCTTTGTGTATATTTAATCTATAGATGTGCGTTAAAATTCCATTTCAGCATTACCTATACGAGCTGATCATCAATACTCTAGTCCACAATAATTGCTGTTACCAGCTCCATCAGTTTCTCCAGTATCATGTGCTCAGCGATTCCAAACCTCTGGTAAATATATACATAATTTGCTATCAGAGTTACTTCCCTTCAATTTAATTGAGTATACAAATTACATCATTTTGATTATCTTTTCATCAAATTTTATTTAAAACGAGCAAATTCGTGGAATTTATGTCCCTCGCTATCGTTAATCAAAGGGCTATAACTCAGCAAATTAGGGTCCAATTAAAGTCCAAATCAAACTTAGCTAAGGCCCTGAGACATTTAACCATGTTACAGATTTTGAAAAAAATCTGGTAATATTTGCAAGATTTAATAATGGAAACACCCAAAAAATGCAGTTTTTTGTAAATCAAGAGCCATAACTCTGCCAAATAGGGTCCGATGAAAACGCTGAGCGAACTTATTCCAGCCCTTGGCACATCTAAACATGTGACCAAGTTACAAAAAAATCTGTCAAGATTTGTAGCAGTTACTGCATGGAAACCAAGTGCTACTGACAGACGGACAGACAGATGGACGGACAGACAGACGGACAAACCCAAATTAATATCCCCCGTTTCGGTGAAAGCAGGGAATAAAAAAAGAATAGAAGAAAAAAGATCGAACAGCAGACATTGCCTGTATTAGTTCTCTTCAAGTTATATCTCTACTTTTATTCCATAGTTGTTGACCACACGTAAGGCAGTGCTGTCTTTCTTTTACAACAATAAAATAAATCTATTATGTTTGGCAGAATCCAAATCACATAACAAACACATGATGTTTCTATTCCACAGGCTTGTCTGATGCTTTCACTAGAAAGTGCCTACCCACCCGCCCACCAACTTGCTCTGGATATGCTCAAGGTAAGGGGAGATAACTCAAGCAGTTGTGTGTAGAAGATCAGTTAATTTTATGAAGATAAATTGATATTTGACAAGAGGGTTTTGTTTAATAGTATGATAGTGTTGCTCTGGCATTGTGATGTCTAACTTACCACTGTTAGAAAAAAAATTGATACAGTTAATTTTGTCATATCTGTAGCTAGCAGTTGAAAATTTAGATTATCCAACTATTCATATTAAATGAACGTGATTGTTTCATTTGATTTGACTGTGTCTTGTAATTATAGTTTCAGGTTATTTAAGGTGTTTACTTGTATATAATTATTGTTTTCTCATTGGTTGGATTTTTTCCCGTGATTTTTTGTTCTTTATATTACAGCGTCTTTCTACAGCGAACGAGGAAATAATTGAAGTTCTTTTATCCAAACAACAGTTACTTCCTGCCCTACGGTAAAATCTCAAAAATCTAAGTTTTAATTCAACGTAAAATTTGTTTAATACAAAATCACTGAAAAATAAATATGTATGATCTTATTTCAATGCTAGCAGTATATCAATTTAAAAATGTTACTGTTGATCTTCATTATCCAAAACTTGTATGACTTGAAATACAGTTAATTTGATTCATAAGTATTTTATTGGACCCAACTAAAACTTTTATGACATATGTATATTGAACTCAACTTAATACTCAGATAACACAAAGTGACTTATTCATCCTAAAGTCACATTTAGACTCTTCTAAATCAAAGACTTGACCAGTCCATTATGAAGTTTCAGGGGTGATTGAAGTTTGACTTGTATCTTTGTAGGTTTATACGCAGTGTGGGGATCACAGACACCGTATCAGCCAGAAAATTCCTCGAGGCTGCCAAGTCTACGGAGGATAACATGTTGTTCTATACCGTCTTCAAATTTTTTGAACAGAGAAACATACGACTTAGAAATCATCCGAAATTTCCACAAGGTAAAAAGCTTTACTCTATAACACTATCTTAAGATAAGACCCCTAGGCCGCTTTCATCCAAGCTATCAAAAGTGATTTGTAAAAGTTGTATAACTTGTTTCGCAATGGATGTAAAATCAATAAAGTTTATTATCTTAAAATTCTTTCAATCTAATTAAAGTTAGACTTGCTCCACTTAGATGCTCTACGATATACTCCAATTTAAGATCTTAAAACTCCCCGTTTGGGGTCACTCGCAAAAATATAATTTTTAGATATTTAAGGTGTAGGCAGGTAATACTGCCTCATCTTGCCTGTATGGATTTCAGCTGTGGAAATATGAAACATAAAAATGTACAGTATGACACTGCAAACCTGAAGAAATCTGATTACAGTACAGTATAACTTGTCTAAACCGAACCCTGTATAAACAGGAAACTTGTCTATACCGATTAATTTGTATGGTCCTGGCAAATTTCTTAATAAACTATAGTGCCCGAAACCTGCATAATCCGGAATTTGTCTACTCTGAAAACCGGAACTGTCTAGGTAATGTTAACTATACCTTTCTTTGTAAAATTGACTTGGACAAACCGGCAGCAATGTTTTCACAACAAGGGACTGATTATGAGGCGCCTAAGGGGGATTTACCTGTAACGGTATATTAAGGGCCAGATAGTGACAACTTTTCACTTTTCATTCAACGGTTTTGTTACATGAACATTGTATTTGTGAATACTTTTCACTGTCAATTTTAACACAAAAACATACACATAACTTCTAAGAGTTCATTTGAATGTAGCACACCGAGAGAAATGGATCGTACTTGTACACCTCAGAAACCAAGAAAACGAAGGATGGAATTCTGTGTTCTACCATATACATATGTGAGAATAAATGTTTGTGCTGTAATAAAAAAATTCTTCTGATGATTCCGATGTCAACATATTGTGATAAGGTTCTATCCTCTATAAACCGGACACCTGTATAAACCGAACAAATAGACTGGTCCCGTTCACATCCGGTTTAGACAAGTTATACTGTAATACATTTTTAATATTGTGTTTTACAGGTGAACATTGTGAACAGTACACACGACACTTTGAGGGACTTTTTGGGATTGACGCTCTGGCACAAACGTCTCCAGCGTAGCCATGGCAACAGATGTGACGATACAACTTTTAAAGTGCTGTGATAGTAACATTAGTTATTTGTATATTATAATTCTGTATTTATATGGATTTCTAAGTGGTCTAAAGCATGATGACCTAGGGGATGGACATTGGTCAGATGACATCTGTATATGGGTATTCTTTCCTAATGTCAGATTTCACTTACACGGGTAAGGAAATAACTTTAATTCTAAATATCTCTATCTCTCTAGGACCAAATTTAGATGCAAGAAATGAATAAGTGTCTTGAATTTGAGAGTGTGGTAAGGACTGCATGGGGGAGGTCAACTGCTATATAAATGTTTCACGTTGCATTTGTGTGCACTCTTTCCTAGTTAAGCCTTCAGATAGCTAACATCACTGAAATTGGACAATACCTTATCAGGTTCTTGGCTAATCCAAATTTAAATTGTACATGTGCTGCTCTCATTGCTTGCAGATAGGCGGATATGTTTTCAAGCTATTCACTTATGGAAATACGATGGCTGAGGCACACAGTCACAGCGATAGTACCGCAATATAGCAGCCATATTGCTGTAATACATATATTTTGTATGCAAATGAGTTTTGCTGTGCACAGTTGCCTCACCAATTGATCGTGAATGACCTAGTCAGGGCTTTTGCAGTAAACACATTTATGGTAGGGGGGAAGGCACTTTGAAATTGGGAGACCACTGATAGAAGCGATTTCCAATTTTGTTGACCCCTTCACATATGAATTTTTTTGTGAACGAGACCATGGCATAGAAGCGATTTAATTTTCTATTTCACTTCATTTCTCTTTGGATTTACATATTTTGATTTCTAGCATCACCGAAGAGTCCTTTTTTTTGACAGCATCAAATGAAAAATAAATGTAGTGTTGGGACATATGATTGTAGGAAAGCTAAACATTTAAGTATTTGTGACATAAATTGACCATGAAATTTCATTAAACAAATTAAACCTTATTAAATCCAATGACATCATCTCACGACATAAATTATACCTAATAAATCCAATGGAAGAAGTTTCCATCACCTATGTCATCCGTACACCAGAACCTCTTGCATCAATGTTTGAATTGAAAGTCAACTGATTTTCATTTTACCTATGTCAGCAAAGTATTATGAGAGTACCTATAATTCTGTGTTATACTGCAGCAATATAGCCGCAATATTGCCGCGTTTGTGTAAGATGCTTCTAGTGCAAATGGCGGCCCTATTCCTGCACAAAGGTTTTGAAAGAAACTTTTCTTACACGAAACTCGAATATTGTCGCAATAGAGCTGCAACAAAGTACTAGTGCGGCAATAGTCTCAAAACGGTGCGGCTAGCCGCACTAACCTGCTCAATTGCTGCAGTAACTTGCGACTCGTAGATCAGTGTGCTTCAATGTTGTTTTATGTAAAGAATGTCAACTATTTTAAAATCTTTTAGCAAAGGATCATGGGAGTACCCATTAGTGCACTGTATCTGTTATACTACGGCAATATTGCCACAATATTGCGCGACATCCCATAGATTTCCTGAGTAAGATTTGTCTAGTACATTTTGTGGCACTGTTTCCGCACAAAGGTTGTGAAAGAAACAAAATACGCACAAAAGCTGCAATATTGCGGCAATATAAACTGCAACAAAATACATCTTGAAACTTAATCTCATCGAACCCCTGAAACCCCTCCAAATTTATGCAGGATCCTGATAAAGTTACTCGCTCGCCATGAAGTAACACTAAATGTGATTTTAGATAAGGAGAGTATGCCAATATTAGTTATATAGTCAGTTACTGACCCCCTATAAAGGCATAGAGGGTCAGTAAGGTTTATAGGGGGCGAGGGCGTATATTGCACCATAATAAAATTTACTGACCCCCTATAAAGTGATAGGGGGTCACCACGTGACGGCTCTCCGCCAATCATTCGGGGACATTTCTGTCCGAGGTGCGCCAATATTTTATAACTACTAATTTGTACTTTTCGCGAAATATCAATTTTCGTGAAATTAATTAATTAATAATTGTAAAAAAATATGTATATGTATATATATGAATTGATGAATTCACGAATGTATTGAAAACAACCATGACGCAAATTATTGTTTATTCGAAATTGAAGTGGTTGAGTTACATGCTTCGACAGCTGTGTTATTCGGGTTAAAACAAGCGATATGTAGATTTATTACCTCCAAATCGCTTCCATTTTATACTAAAAAACGTTGTCTAAAATTTCAAAGTGCAATACAAACAATAGATGTTGCCATTCTTATTGGTACGTGTACAATCTCAAACACTTACGATTCATTGCAACCCTTGTCAGGTATTAATGATTTTTTTGAAACTCTATCACAATCGTTGTTTGTTCTTATTATATATTATGAATATATCAAATTGGTATGTTCATTGAATACTGTAAAATAAATTATTTCGAGTACTACGAGTGCTGTTTAAGTTCGCGGAAATAAATCGTCGCGAAAACGTTTTAAATGCAAGTACACCATTATATTATATATAAAAAGGGTAAGATTATTCTACTATTTCGATATGGAGATAAAAATGGTAATTTGAAGTACCCCTGTAAAAGCTGATAGATCACTCTGACCCACGAATAAGGACAAACCTTAAACCTCTGAACCGCGAAAATAAATTGCGGCGAAAAATTAGTTTGTTTGCAGTATGTAAATGAACTGTGTTACTTCCTAATTCATATCAACGCGATATTGAAGTGCTTGAAGAACACAATTGAATACGACGGAAGTGTTATTTTAATTAAAATCAACATTTGATATTTCTCGAGCTTTGTTGAAATGAAGATAACACTAGTTTCCTGTTAATTTTACGTACAATAGAAACTATAAATATTTTGTTCAAGTACATGTATTTTACTGTCAGTAAATATTGGATATTTTACCCAGGTCTTGTGACGTGTAAGAAACATCAACCAATGTACAACTTGGCAATGAGGAAGTTACACTTTTTAAGTATTTCAGTATCAAAACTGAAACCTCGGTATGTGTGACGCCTCTGTACCATATATATTACGGCACGAACAATACGTATATGTTTTACTCTTATGAAATCGACATTTCAATTCGTATCCAATTTCAAAACTTCAAATAGAGCAACATAACTATTAATGTCATTGGTCTCATGCCAGACAGTACACTTACGATATTGAGATTTTTTATTTTATATATATAAACAAAAATCCAGTCTGATGTACAGCAAAATTAAATTTATAAAAAATGAATAGTAGTCATGCCTGTGACTTATTTCCCGGGAATAGGATCCCCGACTTTTAATGTGCAATATCTGATTCAATAGAGACTGCCATGCTATATTAAAACATTCATTGATTTCTTGTCTTTGTTGTTTCATGGAGAACTGATCTATTAGACATGTTACATTATAGATACCAGTTATACTGACACATAGTGCACTATCTGTTGCAGAGCTCGGTACTTTATATAGGGCCGTGCGGTGTCACTGTAGTGTGTTGCATGCTTGATATACGTGAATGGTAAGGTTTGATCCGATATATATGTGAGTCATCAAATTTCGTGTCTAATGATAGAAAGAGACTGAAGTACTCTAAAGTTTGCCTTGTTTGCAGCTGGATTCTGCTGTGCATCTGCCGTATATTTTGTTTGTTTGTTTGTTTGTTTGCTTAATTAACGTCCTATTAACAGCTATGGTCATATAAGGACGGCCTACCATGTATGCGGTGTGTTGCGTGTATGTTGTGCGTGTGGGAGACTGCGGTATACTCGTGTTGTGTCCTCTTGTATAGTGGAACCGTTGCCGTTTTTATAGTGCTATATCACTGAAGCATGCCGCCGAAGACACCAAGCAACACACCCCACCCGGTCACATTATACTGACAACGGACGAACCAGTCGTCTCATACTCTCTGTATGCTGAGCGCTAAGCGGGAGCAGAAACTACCCCTTTTATAGACTTTGGTGTGTCTCGGCCAGGGGACAGAACCCAGAGCCTTCCTCACAGGGGCGAACGCTCAAGTCAAGACCAAAGGTGAGGTGGTGCCAAGGGAGGCATTAGGAAAGATAAAGTCAGTTAGGAAGAAGAGAAAAGATAAGATCCTAAATTTAGTCGCCTTTTACGATCATGCAATATGGGCAGCATGTATATAACTCCGTGGTTTTTCACGAGCATTTCGACTTTTACCGCAAGGCAAATTTGCACATCTTAAAATGAATATATTTGTTTGCAATGCAACACGCTCTAACCAAACCTATATTGCAGTACTTTTCTTTAAAAAATGTATCGAGTACAGATTCACAGATTACTACTAACAGTATACACTATAATTCTTATATTTCAAAAAAGCGCCGTTCGTAAACTTCATTCAAACGCTAAAGCTCGTGTCTTTTCAAAATTTAAAAATTAGCAAACTCGAGTTTGATAAACATGATCAACAGCAGACAATTGTTGGGGAACCTCTATTTATCAGTTCGAAAACTAAATGCTTTTGGAAAAAAAACTGGATGTTCGAGTTTTTCCAGTTCGACTTAGCAATGTTCAAATTTAAGTAACGTTTTTCTTAAAAAGTGCACAATAATCAATAGCTGCCTAATACAGTTAATAGCTAGATACATCAGTAAACATCCCACAATGACGATGATACTGATAGTACACCTTATTCTTCATGAAGGAACCAGAGAGTCACATGTACTTAGCAGACACGTGCTCACACGATTCGTCTATCGCGTGCCTCTAATACTTCTTCTCTAGAACTACTTAGTCTTTCAGTATCAGTATCAATTTTCTTTTCCCTTAGAGATTATACAACATATGCCATGTTGCAGGACCGAGATTTATAATTTGTTCCTAAACCTATATTTGGCCTAAGTAAATGGTCAAGCACGTTCGACTTGCAAGCATTGTTTTACACAAATGGTCATTTTCTGTCTATACGTTGTCCGTTGAATAAATGCTATAGGCCTTTTTCCAGCGTTAGCTAGTCTATATATAGACGAGAACCTATTTATCAAACGTGTGATTTATCGAAATCTTGATTCCTTGCTTGATACTGATCAGCTTCTTTCTCTTGGACAAGAACAGAACGCTGATAAATTGAATAACGATACGGTACCGTGTACGGACGTATTGATTCAGAAATCGGTACAGTAGTACTAAATACTAAACACGCGTAGATTGATTCGGAAATCGGTAGTACTAAACACGCGTAGATTGATTCGGAAATCGGTAGTACTAAACACACGTATATTGATTTGACCTTCCCCTTTCAGACCACGTGCAGTCAGAAGGTATTTTATTTTCATTGCTAATTGGAAAGATGCAGGGACCTTGAAATAGAACTAAGCTTTACCACAGTAAATTGATATCAATGTCTCGCGTAACGTTTTATATTGTTTCCTGGATTTTATTTAGAAGGACCATGTGACTTAGGTCGCTCGACCACCGAATCGACGTCGCTTGCTCGACCACCGAATCGACGTCGCTTGGGAGACGAACGGTAAATGAATCCATTTTTGCTTCGTACTATCGCGTTTTGGCATTGCGCTTCGTCGTTTTGTTTGACCCTTTGAGGAAGTATCATGGTCAAAAAACATTAATAGTCTAAAAACAATGGTTGCGTCTGCTTTTACATTAAATACTCCGCGAGCTAGGCCTACTGGTTTTCTGTTTTTGGGATGATGTGACCGGATGGGGGTTTGTAACGTTGTTTGGTGTCTCTTCGGTAGTACGTTTCTGTGCGACAGCACTATAAATAGTGAACAAAAGTTGCTACAACCACATGTAAACACTACAATTACATAGTCTCTAAAATACCTTGCATATACATAGGAGGGCCGTCCTTAAAAGGTCATAGCTGGTGATTTGACACTTGGTTGTTTGGATTGACAATGACATGTATTAACAGCCAGTGTCATTTGACTTATGGATCCCCAAAAGTTTACAATGACCTCTTTTAAACTTTGTTTTAGAAGAGTTTAAATGTACCTTCGGAGTGAAATTAAAATGTGTCTTCGGGGATGAATGAGTAAAGGACGGCCTCCTGTGTAGGTAGAGTGTTGTGTCCGTGAACGCGTGTTTTGGGAAACTGCAGTTTGTTCGCATTGTGTCTCTTTTTGATAGTGGAGCTTTCGTGTTTTTTTTTTTTTTTTTTTTTTTTATTAAAGTGCAATCTCACTGAAGCATGCCGAGACACAGAACATGCACGCCTCATCCGGTCACATAATACGCTAAGCATAAGCACAGTCTACCACTTCTATGGACTATGGTGTGTCTCGGACAGGGGACAAAACCCATAAGCCTTCCATACTATGACGAGCAAATCAGACATGGTTGTATCTCGGACAGGGGAGAGAACTCATTAGCCTTCCATACTGTGACGAGCAAACTCGTACATGGTTGTATCTCGGACAGGGGACAGAACTCATTAGCGTTCCCATGACGAGCAAACTCGTACATGGTTGTATCTCGGACAGGGGACAGAACTCATTAGCCTTCCATACTGTGACGAGCAAACTCATACATGGTTGTATCTCGGACAGGGGAGAGAACTCATTAGCCTTCCATACTGTTACAATGTAAAACTCGCACATGGTTGTATCTCGGACAGGGGACAGAACTCATTAGCCTTCCATACTGTGACGAGCAAACTCGTACATGGTTGTATCTCGGACAGGGGACAGAACTCATTAGCCTTCCATACTGTGACGAGCAAACTCATACATGGTTGCAAACGTGATGCAGTGTCAAAGAAGACGTTAAGAAGAAAGCCAGATGAATAAAAAAAGATGATATCCCAAATTTTGTCGTCTTTTACATGTTTAAGCCAATATAATTATAGCGTATTTGCGTAAAGGACTTGACTAGCCGCATTAACGACTCAACTGGAATAAACTGTATTAGCTTTGCAATTATTTTCTTTAAGGACCGAACCCTGGTAACCGCGTGCTACGTCTTAATGTAAAATCGATTTTCTTTATTTACAACACCTCGTTAATGAAATAAACAAAAAAGATTAGTCTCATGTAATTAGTACCGGGGAAAACTATCCACGATGTTTAAAATAGCGCCGTGATCGACAATTAACTAACTTTCCGGTGTATTGATGTACTTGAAAAGATGGGGTTTCAATCTCCGGGAATGCAAATAAATCGGTAACATTCAAATTACTTTGTAAATCAGAGAGTGTTTTGCACCTCGTTGTCCATATTACATTGTGTTTTAGAATATTGTTTTTTGTGTACTCGGATTTCAGATTAAGTTGCACTGTCTTCAATGATGTCATCCTCGATTCTCCAGGGGTTACTATCACTGATTATGGATATTTCTACCCTTGGACTGTCAATTTATGGATATTTCTACCCCTGGACTGTCAAAGTAAAAATGAAATCAACCAAAGAAATAGGTAATTTGATCATTTTGATGTAAATCAAAATAATCAAATAACGATACACTGTAATCTTCAAAGGTAATCTTTGCAGGCCTGTGATAAGCCAGATTTTTTTCTCTTGAACTGCCATTAATTTTACTACGAGATAGTTCAGGGTTGGATATACCGACTGTGAAAGTAACTCATGGAATATCGAGGATGATGTACAATCAGTCTGACGTATCGCGATGGCTGAGTGGTAAATTATTAGATGCCCCGACATATTACAACAAGCCATCCACCTCTGCATGGATCCAGTACATACAGGCAGCAAGTAAATACCTGTAGTTTTCTCCGGTTACTCCTGCTTCCCTCCTCATCCGTATCCCTTGGATGTTAAAGACGCTCCACCACTGACAGAGCATAAATGATATTCATCATTTTAACAATAATTGGTGTTTAATCGTGTATATATATGCCTAATTAACACAAAAAATAACTTAAAATAATTTAATTCGCCTTTGGTGCATGCGCAATCATTACTTCATTCCATATAAGATGTAATGCCAAGGAATTTTTTCGGGATGCAATTAATTATTTTTCATATTTTTAACTTGAAGTAAAATTAGAAGCTCAAACTTTTCAATGTTAGTAATGGTGTACAGTACATTTGTAAGTAACTTTTGTAACTGAAGAAAAATACTAAATCGTCTATGCTCCTGTTTTTGATAGTGAAAATATACCATTTGTCAGCGGTGGAGCATCTTTAATAGAACGTTAAGCCAAACAAAAACAAAGCACTTCGTCGGACACCCACGGTCTATTGGGCACTACGTATACGCTACGTTATACTAAGATAAGTGTAGTGTGTAACGTAGCTGCAATCACCCATGGTCAAAGCAATTAGTCAGAAGTTTACAAAAACGTCTGGAAGTTAATAACTAAAAGTCCACTACAACAAGTTGTAACCTTTTAAAACTTCTTAACGCAATAAATAATTAGCCCGCGTAATAAATGTCCTTATTAACCTTTGGATGGGTGTACTCTTTGTAAGACCTGCATACAAAAGAAATTCGCTAGCGCTCTTAATGTCAAACTGAAAACATACGGGACGCGGGAAATGTACTATTATCAGTTACAAAGTTCACTGAATGTAATTTTGTAAATTATTGTAACAACATAATAACTAATGTATACCGTACACCGGATATTGCTACTACCTATATGTACGTAGATCTGTTTGTGCTGCCGTGTATTCTTGAAATTAGTGCCGTGATCAGCTGTTGTACATTTTATACCTAGATAGATTAACCTATTATAGTGTCAAGGTCAATAAGGTTATGGTCGGTTGCTCGTTCAAGGATTATTTCAATCGCAACATATTAGAGGATTTTCGGAAATGTTATATTTCCGGGGATTTTTGTGAGATTTCTAGCGAATTTTTGTCCAAGTAACTAAGCATTACTGTAAATCTTAGACCGGATGTTAGCAAGGTCGAGTGTCATAGTGCAAAGGTCATTTACAGACTTACTGTTACTATTTATAGATCATGCTTTTCTTAATACATATGCATATTGTAATCAATTTTTACATGTAGATAAAAAGGAAACACGGGGTGAGTTTTACACGCTTCCGTGATTCCATATTATATATCGACATCCATCTACAAATTGAATCTTCCTGAACTCATCAGGTATTATCCCAGAAATCTATATTCCCTGAGGAGTTCCGAATGAAAATTGGATAATTATTTTTTTTATTATCAATTGTATATAACAATAGCTCGTTAAAATGTTTTGAATATGAAACCTATTTGACATTCAATATGAAAAATCCGAATCGCAGATAATAAAATCTGTACAAAGATTATTACGTTAGAATAAGATTGATTCCGCTACACAGATATTAATTTCTTGTCGTAGTGAAAAGCCCTAAAATGGACCATAACTCGTGTAACGTTTGATTTTAAATTTGTTTAACTATAATTTATGTACGTACATTTATCATTGCCAATTCCCTATTATATGAAATCATTTTAACATAACCAAAGGTCAATATTTTACTCATATATTGCTAGTAAGGCTAGGGATATGTTTTTCCCTGTTTCATGTCCGTCCGTGTGTCGGTAGGTTCTAAATAAAAACCTAAATATTTTTACGAGCTGGGCATTAAAGACACGCACGTGCAGCGTGGAAAGTATTGTTTAAAAAAAAAGATAAAAAAAGTTTTTTCAAAGATATAAAATCTATAAAATACTTTTTTTTCTAAATGAGCAATGAGATAAATTAGTTTTGGAGAAAGTGTATATAACCACAAGGATTGGAGAATTAGTTACAGTTTATATCAATTTGGACCAATCAGAGTGTCCATAGACCATTTTGAGATGTTTAGGGGTTATAATCTGTAACGCCCAAACAGATGTAAGTTATTTGGGAAAATGTTTATATTTGTTTATTCATTCATTTATTTATTTATACATGAATTTATTAATTTATTTGTTTATTTTGCATGTTTCAGACAACACATAGATATTGTTATGTTTATTTATTTATTTTTCGCCATGTTGACTGGTACGTAAATAAAAAAAAATAGGACGCAAAACAATATAAAACACTGCCATGGCCCTACGAATAATGATACGTGCCTTCATAATTATGTGGTTGAAGGTAACAGTTGAAACCCTGCATCGTTAATTGGAGGAATTGCGGTAATACCAAAGGTTACAGACAGTATCTACTGTCTGGTAATGTGTGATATCAGATCGGAACTTTTCGTATCTGAATCTAAACACCACTGGTTGACCAACGCACGCATAAAGTATGCATATAAAAGAGGGCATGAAATGTTAAAGACAAATAAAAGGATGCGTTATAGCCGACTATGTAATTTCGCCTATTTTATAGTTCCCATGGTATACTATAAATCTAATATTTAATAGTGTTTTAGCCGGCGAGACGTATATAATGTGATGGAAGGGACGTACACATGCGTGGGGTGCAGTTACATGTAATGGAGGGAGATGTTAGTCGGTGGGAATTAGGTAGGGTCTTTTTTGTCGACGGGATGTAGAGGAGACGCGTGAACAATAAAAAACAGCGACGTAGACGCTCAAGTCAATGAGAGAATGTTGGCTATACCTTCGGGACGGCGGGTTGCAAAGGGCGAACGTACACGAGCAGTGGA
Organism: Argopecten irradians; assembly: GCF_041381155.1. Classification (NCBI taxonomy): domain Eukaryota; kingdom Metazoa; phylum Mollusca; class Bivalvia; order Pectinida; family Pectinidae; genus Argopecten; species Argopecten irradians. The sequence goes on from NC_091138.1 coordinate 45,241,549, forward strand.
GGGCATGCACGTGTTGATCGACGGGAGCAAGGGCAGACGTGTGAGGGCGGAAGTATATGTGTTAGTGAGAAATGGAGGGCAGGTGTGTAGGATGGTAAAAATGGAGGGTGGGCGTGGGTCGGAGGGAAGTGGAGGGTGGACGTATGGGTCGGAAGGAAGTGGAGGGCAAACGTGTGGGTCGCCGGGAAGTGGGGGCAGACATTGGGGTCAGAGGGAAGACGAGTGTGGACGTTTGGGTCGGTGGGAAGTGGAGAACACACGTGTGGGTCGGCATGAAGTGAAGGACGGCATGTGTGCGTCGGCGGGAAGTGGAGGGCAGACGTTTGGGTCGGCGAGAAGTGGAGGACGGCATGTGTGCGTCGACGGGAAGTGGAGACCAGACGTTTGGGTCGGCGAGAAGTATTGTGGGTCGGCGGGAATGACGGCTTGAGGCAATGTTTGTCAAGAGGTGGCATTCGAGCCTACAGTTCGTGTTATATGGAGTGAAGACGCGTGATTTGGTGTGGGAAGGCATATGTGACTTATTATTCATACTTCGCACTTAGAGGAGCAAACCCTTTCATCGATCGTGTAACGGCGTCAATATTGCTACCCCAGTCATTACCAGGGAAATCAAATTACAAATAAATCTTCCTCGCGAATTACATTTATTGTAAACAATCAATATTAATCTGGATATTTATTGTATAGGCCAAATCATAAGCACAGGCGTCCATAATTGAAACGTAACCCCGTATTCCGACCACTTAGCGGCGTTTCGAGGAGAGCAGGAAGAAGGAAGTGTCGGGAGCGGACGGACATACGGTTTCCTAGCATAGTATCAAGGCTGTTTCGAAGTACATGAGCATTTCTAGTATTGATTTCCCGTCCTTAAGTATATTATAGATATGCTCTGCATGGTGACAAATCCGTGATATAAAAGATTGTCTATCTCTCTCGTGTTACATACACCGTACCTGCATTATGAAAAAAAAAAGTCGCATGTAGTGCATGTACTGGTATACATTGATACATTGTACCTACCATTCGTTCACACACAGGCGTTTGACTATATATACATTTTCTCTGTTTTATACAAAAATGTCTACAGAGCCAAACGCCTGTGGTTGGCATACGTACATAAGTAATATTTATTTTATATTCATTACGATAACAGTACATTGGATCTTATAGTATCTACCTGCATCATTGTTTGCAGATTGCAAAATGTCATTTCTAAAATAAATTGATATATTGATTTAGTAGTACCTGTATAAATATATATATAACGATTTTATCCTCTCATTTACACAGTGAGATACCCCTTGAAGAAAACTTTTATGAAGTTGATGGAAGTGGAATTATTTGCGACCTGAAAACTTTCGTATTTTTCGCTTTTATGTAGTAATCTCTGCGAATATAAACCCGACTATATTCAGGCCACACGTTTTGATTGTATGCACGCAAATACGTTATAACTATATATGATAACACGAAAATATCACACCGTCAGCAATATTTGAAAATTTACTTAGCGAAAATATGGACACACGAAAACATACAAGTTTGCAGTAATCGACGCAAATAATTATAAACTCCTTAAAGACTATAAGTGTACAGTAGCCTTACGTGAAAATGTCAGAACGCCAACAATATATTTGAAAGGTGATCACGCGAAAACGTACAAGTTTGCTGTCATCGACGGTAGTGATCATGCTGTTAAATCATCCGCACAGGGACCTGGCACGATTTTTTCAACCAACAGTATACACATATATGTTATAGTATACTATGTTTATATATACTGTAGGTTAAAATATTTCGTGCCAGGTCCCTGTGATCATCCGGTATCAATTAGAATATAATAGATTTTCATATATGTATATTACGCTACCCTAAGTCAAATTCTATTTTATATTCTTTACTTTTAATGGCTAGCTGACTCTTCCGTGTCTGTTCCAACTGCCATTTGAGTGGCATGCATCAGGAATATCTCGAGTAAGAGATATGAAGATCCCTATAGAATTGCGTATTGGATGTCGGTAAAAGGATTTTCTATATTTAATGTATAGAGCTCAATAGCGATAGAGTTCTTCAATCTAGTGCACGGTGATAGTGGGCCAGTAATATCGGTAAAATACCAAGTGCGATGCACACCTCCCAGTATAGATTTCACATTTAATCCTCTATAGCATAAAGCTGGTAAGCTATTCCCGCGATGCACATGTCAAAATTCTTCACGGCTTTGCGGTAAAGCTAACCAGTAAGAATGAGTAAGTGAGATCCTTTGATGGAATTCTTCAGCTTTCCTGTTTTTGTAAGCTTACCAGGAATATACTGATCTGCATGTGTTGTAAGTGATCTCGCGCTTGAACTCTTTGGCTTTAACCAGCTGTAAGCTAACCAGGAACGTCAAAAATTGTTGCTGTTTGAGATCCTCGCCCTCAAATGAAGGAGTTTTCCCTCAAAACCAGAACGACACACTGCGGAGAACTAATGTACCTGTACAAACAGGTAACGTCTAGTGTATTTTTTCTATTCATATTTAATATCGTTGACGTGAAAATAAATCATTACAAGCTTAAATGTTATCCTTAATGACATATATGTGTCTTCCTGAAGACATCATCACAGATGAATTAGGGTAAAACCTAAAATGTGTGTCCGAGATATCGCGAGATTATCATATATCACTGCACTGCAATGTTATTGCATTTTTTAACTCTTTTAATGTAAAATAAACCGGCGAAAGTATTTGCAAATAAGGTTTTCTTATTTTCCTGAATAAACAATGAAGATTTACGCTGATTAATACTATTAGATAAACCGTTATACACGCCTTTTTTCATTTTCAGTGTAAGAATGGGTTATATTTTTTTATTACTCTATACCTCAATTGATTTATGAAAATGTATTAAGAAGTTTGTGGTGATAGTAAGCGACCACCGCTATATAAAAACCACATGCTTATCATATATAACAACCACTTTCTTAGTGTCTCAAATGCTCATTTATAATACAATTTGACCCGTGTATTAAGACCACCTGGCTACAGCGGCCACTTTTCTCTTCCCTTTGAGTGGTCTTTATAAACAGGTTTGACTACACAAGGAAAATATTTTAAATATCGACTGGAAAAAAAACCCCAGCAAGTAAAAACCTCTGGGTTATAAATACCATTGATGGTCGTTATAGACAGGTTTGACTGTACATTTTTTTGTATAAAGAAAAATAAAAGAAAAAAGAACCCAGAACATATTTGCGTTATGTTCCTATTTAATGGTTCATTTAACGAGATGAAATATCCGAATGTAAAAAAAACTGGACTCATATAATTCGAAAACAAAATTTATGGCTTTCTTTTATTAATTTAATTCATAAACACCAATGTATTAACGGCACATCTGAGACAGCAAAGCGGACATGAATGTAAAGTAATGCAGGAAATAATTTAAGTTCACCCAAAAGTGTAGGAAACTTCAATTTCTAATTACTTAAACTGTGAAACAGAATAACGGGCTTATGACATTATCAATAAAGGAATCTCATTCGAGGATACACGTGCGCGTCAAAATTGTCACAACGTTCTTCGGGAGCGGCATATAGCGACGGAAAATTTCCTTATAGTGTTGGCATTTAGAGAAGATTTTTAACAAGACATATAGATGGATCGATAATTGCGTTTGAAAGGTCAGAATTGAGGAAGTAATGTTATTGGTTAATGTAATGTAGAGTTAAATCTATCATCGATACTCCAGGGGTTAATATCACTGACGTTATATCCACCTCCGGACTATCTCATGGTAAAACGGAAGGCAATAGAAGGCACAAATAATTTGATAATTTGATATTCATCAATGTACATCAAATGAATTGTATAATGTTACACAGTGGATGACTGTGTTGCTTTGAAGTCCGGCGTCGCTTTCTCTGTAATCTTCAAAGGAAGTCTCTACAGGCCTGTAATTGTCAGTTTTTTCTCCTTAACTTGATTTACTATGAGATAGTCCAGGGGTGGATATCACGTCAGTGATATCAACTCCTGGAGTATCAGTCAGGATATACATTGTAGGTTTGTATCAGTACTGTAACCACTTGTGGTGAAAAGCGTGATTTCTCAGTAAACTTATTGGTAACCATCCTCGATATTCAAGAGGTTACTATCACTGTCGATGTAACGACAGTGATAGTAACCCTCGGGGTATCGACGATCGCAGGGGTCTGAGAATTAGTCATAGTTATCAATTTGAACCCATCAGATTGCCCAAAAAACCATATATGCTTTAGAGGTCTAGATCAGAAATCGGTACCTCGTATTTTTCGCTTTATATATTTATAGGTTATAGTACTTTGTAGATACGCTTTTTGCCGATTTTTTATCTAGACCCCTAAAACGTCAAAAATGGTTTATGGACACTCTAGGTGGATCCAAATTGATATAAAAAAAGAAATGTAGTTAGAGTATTAGACTTTTGAATTGAGTGACATTAAAATAAGGTCAAGGTCACGGCTGTTCATGCTAACATTATAGATACTGTCGTCATAGGGTTTGGGCTCTATACTAATACAATATTACACATATATAGATAAGATCTATAGAGCCGAATGGCACTATGTCCCAGGCAGGTCATCCTCGATACTCGATTCAGGGGTTCCGATCACTTACGATTTCTGCACCCCTGGACTTTCTCATCATAAAATGGAGGTAAAGTGAACACAACAGGTAATTTAGTCCTTTGATGCACACCAAAAGAGCCGTATAACGCTCTGTGATTGGTTCAGATTTTTTTCTCTGAGCTGCCTTCAGTTTAACTATGAAATAGTCCAGGGGTGTAGAGATCGTAAGTGATCGGAACCCCTGGGATATCGAGGATGCAGGCAGGTATTTCGCATACCAAAATAGGAAGATTGCCCTCCGTTTTATAGTTGATCTGTACAAATGTTGAGTATGTGGAATTGAATGAAATGTAATGTCATTCAGTATGAATGCATTTTCGAGTCATTTTATTGCCGACTTTTATTTAAAGTTTGAAATTTTAGATCTTCTGAGAGTGCGGATTATAAAAGGAGACGTTTTGCTTACAAAATGTTGGGTGAACTGTGTTTAAATGTAAAGTATAAATATCCATGCATGACGAGTAGATATATAAATTAATCATACATGCATGCCTTTCTACATGTCCCGTATCCCCGGGGAACATTCGGTGGTAATGGCCGCCCTCTAACGTTACTTAACTGAGTCTATTGCCAGAGAAGAGAAAATATATTGTTGTGATATCAACCATATGAATCTGCTAGATCTATAACGACATTTATTGATAATTTCGTCGTTTAAAGCGTCTCAGGGGGAATGGTTTGTGAGAGCTGCGTAAGAGGCGGAGTGTTGGCGTTTTACGTGTGATTTAGACTATGTAAATAATTGATAGAGCTCGGGCTATTTTCTGTCCTCTCCATATATACTAAGTGAAAAACCGACAAGGGGGTGTAACTGTAAACAGCGGTGATCTATCTGACAGAGGTCACCGCACAACCTTGGGCTAGTCAACTGCTTTGCAGTAATCGACCGTGGATAGCTTGTGCAAAAATGTATTCACGTAATCACTGGGAAATTGATACATGTCGTAATTTGCAGGAGGGTTGTACGAAATGTCAGATGCATACTATGGTGGCCAGTTTTTTGTGCCTAATCTCAATCTCGTAATATCGCTCTGATCAGTTTTGGTCGACAACGCTAGATAAAGCGACAATGCGACTGCGACGGAGCGACAATACGACGGCGGCAGAGCGATAAATACCGTGCTGTCGCTCCGTCGCAATATATCCCAGGGTTCTTTGCGGTCCCCACATTCAGCCTCTTTTTATATTACCCAACTTTCCGACATCCTTGAGACCTGTATGGTTTATTGGCCCCGCTTCGTAACTAGGCTGAGTTGAGTACAGCGTTTGATGGAAACGCAGATCTGCATAGGTAGCATGCCGAAATGGCGTATTCACAAGTTAGTTCAAATCAATGACCTTGGCATGCATTCAAAGTCACAAGAGCATGAGACACTATGCGGCCCGATAGCTCCCAGGCAAGGTTCATTGTGGTCCCCGAGTCATTCAGGGGAACGTGTATACATTCTGGGAGAGGTTGCCTGGGGTCACCGTAATATTCAGAACTTCAACTTTTTTGCTCGTCCTTTATTGTATACAGTGTACATAATGAATGATCTTTTCATAGCGGTTGACTGGTCATTCGGAAATGGAGAAATATTTTTAAAGTGAATATAATACGTCGTAACAGGCTGCATGGTTCTGTATATTTTACGTCTTATTCATTTCGAGTATTTAGCTGGTATTGGTTTGTGTAGAAAACCAAAGTTCGCAGAAAATTTCTTCGACCTACGTTTATTGTCTCTAACAAGATACCAATTGGCTAGACTAAGTGGTATTATGTTGGAAACTTTATGAAATATGCAACAAGATTTCCTCAAAATTCGTGACTTGTAAATCTACATGGGATTCGGGAATAGAAAATATGATCTACATAAACAAGATAAGAAGGATTCCTAGGGGGTAAAAATGGGTTAAAATGCGGAAAGTCACGAATGCAGATATGCGCCAACGCGATATACACTCTTTCATATTCGTTCTTGATATACGTATGCCGATACCGTTTTTGACAGAAAACCATTCGCGGCCTGAATAATTGAAGAGTCAATCAGCTGAGTTCCTTTTTGAAAAATTTATGAGTTCTTTCATGTATGGAATGACGCTGTTGAAAGTAAGATGAGTTATTGAAGCATAATGGTATGTTATTTTCCAGTTCCTTATATCAATCAAACTTGAACACTCCATATTATGTCGTATAAATTATATTAGCACCTGGCTATCTTCGAGGAAAATCTACCAATCTGATTGAAATACAAATCCTTATTATCACTGCGTTTGATAAAGGATCTGACAACATCCCATAGGTCACCTGTAAACGATCTCTACACCCCTGGACTATCTCATAGTAAAACTGAAGACAGCTCAGAGTAAAAAATCTGAACCAATCACAGGTCAGCAAATATTTCCTTTAAAGATTACAGAGAGAGCAATGCCCACCTTCAAAGCCACAGTCAACCACAGTGTACCGTTATACGGCTCTTTCGACATGCATCAACAGCTCAGAGGAAAAAATCTGAACCAATCACAGGTCAGCAAATATTTCCTTTGTGAAGATTACAGAGAGAGCAACGCCCACCTTGAAAGCCACACAGTCAACTGCAGCTTACCGTTATACGGCTCTTTCGACATGCATCAAAGGACTAGATTACCTGCGCTGTTCTGTCCAGGGATGTAGAGATACTGGAGTATCGAGGATGGCAAGTCGACCAATAACAAGTTATCGCAATGTCTCGATGTATTTTCCTTAATCTTTGGAACATGTACTTTAGTGTTACAAAAAAAAAAAAAAAAAAAAAAAGACATGGCATTTAGATATGACCCCGAAAGCTATCAAATCCAGAGAGGTGAGAAATATACCTGGTCCAGGTGAAACGACAGCTAGGTTAATCCTTTCACATGTCAAGATTTTTTTATGGAAATTATATCGCTGGCTGAAAACTATAAATAAATTACATTTACAAATCACCATGTTCTCTGAAAAAGTTATCCCTCTTGATCCCTCCTGATTAGCAATATATAATCTATTGATGAAAAAAAAAGAATTTCGATCTATCACTGAGGTGGATTTCTTATTGTCGTGTAATAATAAAAGAGATTACAGGTACGGAGGTTTATGACAGTATAACGATGATGCGCCTGACTGAGTTGGCGCGAGGTGAACGGGCAATGACAGCCACGCGCTATTAATGTCAGTATCTTGGACACGCATTGATTAACAGCCGTCACGCTCCGTGCTACAACGCCTGACATACATACAAGTACCTAACACACACAATGTATACTTCCTATACTATAAACACATGTTTGCGGACTACCATCACAGATGAAAAAAATATGGCTACCAGATGTTCTAAGGTATTTAGTAACATGCTTGTTGTGTAATGCTAAATGCATGTAATTGTTAGAAGCATCTCTACTTTGTTTAATATTTGCATACGCTTAAATGACTTTTTTCTTTAGTTTTTATTTAGTATTGGTCATTAGCTACGAAAACGTAGCTCTGAACGATGAACCGAAATATTTTGATATATGTCGTTGTGGAGGCGCGGTGTGAAGTGCCTGTATTTGTTAGCTGTGTGACCTGTATTGGTCAGCTGTGTGAAGGTGAGAAATATTGGTCAGCTGTGTGAAACCTCAGCTAGGTTGGTCAGCTGTGTGACGCATCTCAAGTATTGGTCAGCTGTGTGAAGTCACTGAAATTATAGCTGTGCTGAAAACTCTGTATTGGTCAGTTGTGTGAAGTCTCTGAAATTGGTAAGCTGTGTGATCCCTCTGTATTAGTCAAGCTGTGTAAGTCATCTGCATTGGTAAGCTGTGTGACGCCTCTGTATTGGTCAGCTGTGTGAAGTCACTATATTGGTAAGCTGTGTGAAGACATTGTACATAGTCAGCTGTGTGAAGTCACTATATTTGTAAGCTGTGTGAGTTGCGCGTAGGTGAACGGGCAATGACAGCCACGCGCTATTGATTAACAGCCGTCACGCTCCGTGCTACAACGCCTGACATACATACAAGTACCTAACACACACAATGTATACTTCCTGTACTATAAACACATGTTTGCGGACTACCATCACAGATGAAAAAAATATGGCTACCAGATGTTCTAAGGTATTTAGTAACATGCTTGTTGTGTAATGCTAAATGCATGTAATTGTTAGAAGCATCTCTACTTTGTTTGATATTTGCATACGCTTAAATTACATTTTTCTTTAGTTTTTATTTAGTATTGGTCATTAGCTACGAAAACGTAGCTCTGAACGATGAACCGAAATATTTTGATATATGATCGTTGTGGAGGCGCGGTGTGAAGTGCCTGTATTTGTTAGCTGTGTGACCTGTATTGGTCAGCTGTGTGGATGTGTATGTATTGTTCAACTGTGTGACCTGTGCTGGCCAGCTGTGTGAAGCCTCTGTATTGGTCAGCTGTGTGACACCTCTGTATTGGTCAGCTGTGTGACGCCTCTGTATTGGTCAGCTGTGTGAAGTCACTGCATTGGTAAGCTGTGTGACGCCTCTGTATTGGTCAGCTGTGTGAAGTCACTGCATTGGTAAGCTGTGTGAAGTCTCTGTATTGGTCAGTTGTGTGAAGTCTCTGCATTGGTAAGCTGTGTGACGCCTCTGTATTGGTCAGCTGTGTGAAGTCACTGTATTGGTCAGCTGTGTGAAGTCTCTGTATTGGTCAGCTGTGTGAAGTCTCTGTATTGGTCAGCTGTGTGAAGTCTCTGTATTGGTAAGCTGTGTGAAGTCTCTGTATTGGTCAGTTGTGTGAAGTCTCTGCATTGGTAAGCTGTGTGACGCCTCTGTATTGGTCAGCTGTGTGAAGTCACTGCATTGGTAAGCTGTGTGAAGTCTCTGTATTGGTCAGTTGTGTGAAGTCTCTGCATTGGTAAGCTGTGTGACGCCTCTGTATTGGTCAGCTGTGTAAAGTCACTATATTGGTAAGCTGTGTGAAGTCTCAGTATTAGTCAGCTGTGTGAAGCCGAAGCCTCTATAGTGGTCAGCTGTGTTAAGTTTCTGTATTGGTCAGCTCTATGAAGTCCCTGTATTGGTCAGCTGTGTGAAGCCTATGTACTTGTCAGCTGTGTGAAGTATCTATATTGGTCAGCTGTGTTAAGTATCTGTATTGTTCAGCTGCGTTAAGCGTACGTATTGGTCAGCTGTGTGAAGTCTCTGTTTTAATCAGCTGTGTGAAGTCTCTGTATTAATCAGCTGTGTGAAGTCTCTGTATTAATCAGCTGTGTGAAGTCTCTGTATTAATCAGCTGTGTGAAGTCTCTGTATTAATCAGCTGTGTGAAGTCTCTGTATTAATCAGCTGTGTGAAGTCTCTGTATTAATCAGCTGTGTGAAGTCTCTGTATTAATCAGCTGTGTGAAGTCTCTGTATTAATCAGCTGTGTGAAGTCTCTGTATTAATCAGCTGTGTGAAGTCTCTGTATTAATCAGCTGTGTGAAGTCTCTGTATTAATCAGCTGTGTGAAGTCTCTGTATTAATCAGCTGTGTGAAGTCTAGATGTATTAATCAGCTGTGTGAAGTCTCTGTATTAATCAGCTGTGTAAAGTCCCTGTATTGGTCGGCTGTGAGACGTTTCTGTATTGGTCGGCTGCGAGGCGTTTCTATATTAGTCAGCTGTGTGAAGCCCCGGTATTGGTCGGCTGTGAGACGTTTCTGTATTGGTCAGCTGTGTGAAGCCCCGGTAGGTCGGCTGTGAGACGTTTTTGTATTGGTCGGCTGCGAGACGTTTCTCTATTGGTCAGCTGTGAGACATTTCTGTATTGGTCGGCTGTGTAAAGTCCCTGTATTGGTCGGCTGTGAGACGTTTCTGTATTGGTCGGCTGTGAGACGTTTCTGTATTGGTCAGCTGTGTAAATCCCTGTATTGGTCGGCTGTGAGACGTTTCTGTATTGGTCAGCTGTGAGACGTTTCTGTATTGGTCAGCTGTATGAAGCCCCGGTATTGATCGGCTGTGAGACGTTTCTGTATTGTTCAGCTATGTGAAGCCCCGGTATTGGTCGGATGTGAGACGTTTCTGTATTGTTCACCTGTGTGAAGTGTCTGTATTGGTCAGCTGTATTTAACCCCGGTATTGGTCGGCTGTATGAAGCCCCGGTATTTCGGCTGTGAGACGTTCTGTATTGCTCAGTTGTGTGACCTGTATTGGTCAGCTGTATTTGGTCGGCTTTGAGACGTTTCTGTATTGGTCAGCTGTATGAAGCCCCGGTAGGTCGGCTGTGGGACGTTTCTGTATTGGTCAGTTGTGTGAAGCCCCGGTAATGGTTAACTGTATGAACCCCCGGTATTGGTCAGCTGTGAGACGTTTCTGTAATGGTTAACTGTATGAACCCCCGGTATTGGTCAGCTGTCAGACGTTTCTGTATTGATCAGCTGTGTGAAGCCCCGGTATTCGTCGGCTGTGAGACTTTTTTGTATTGGTCAGCTGTATGAAGCCCCGGTGGGTCGGCTGTGGGAAGTTTCTGTATTGGTCAGCTGTGTAAAGCCCCGGTATCGGTCAGCTGTGTTAAGTCTATGTATTTCCGGTTGGTTGTCAGAATATACCAGAGTGACTATTTGTTTGTGTGTTTTTCGTCTCGAGTTTTATAAACAATGAAATCTCATTTTGTCAAACTAAAGGAAGTTTAGCATCCTCAGAGAATTTTTAGTCATTATCTTTATATTGTATAGTCTCTTACTAATTAGTTCTCCGCCTATTATCATCTTAATTATAAAGAAATAAAACCTGCCACATTTTAATTTCGGTGATCTTCACTTATGTGCTGGCGACTGTCAAAGCGATGCGAGCCCAGAATAAAAAATGTTTAAATTTCTCCTCACGTCGTTGTTTATATAATATCATGATACATCATTTGACACCATAAAGCATATATATTAATAATATAAAAAATACCATTGTGTTGTTGCTAGTAATTAATTTTATCGTCATTAAAATAGCCAACACCCATGACACTGCCTAATGAATATTCATAAACTTGTCCTTGTTTGTTTTGCAAAAATAAACCGCACATATTGTCAGCATAGCTGACGATATCATTAAGTAAATGTGGATCGAGGAACATTCTAGACAATTAGATATAAAGACGCCTTTTGTATTTTAGTGATGGCATGTGTTAAGACATAAAGCAAAACAATGGATCAGGTTTGTTTTGGAGGATCAAGATAAAGGATCACCATTCCACAGCTGTAAACATCTGAAAATGACGGTTGTGTTGGAGATTTAGGTAAATAAATGTATGTGTGTGTGTCGAATCTGGAGAGAGGATCCGAAGGATAAAAATTAATATACGGGTGATGGGGTGGAAATAAGTGTATATTTGCGGGGGCAAGGAGCGCAAATCATTTCATGTCATCACTGATTTGCTTGGCCAGTTATTGAAATAAAATTGATACGACTGCTTTAACGCATATGATTGATCGGTTAATTGATTAATTGGTTGATTTATTGATTGATTGGTAGTACTTAACGTCCTTGTTCCGTTTAAAAACGAGTCTAGAACACTTCAACGCATATGTTTACACGTATACACTCGATTTCAAATCCTGGCCGATGATCGATGATTTTTTTCGGTTACTCTGACTTTCCTTCATCAATAAACCGGATGCTTGCCTGAACCATCAATCAATATGTGAAAAGAGGGAGGGCGGTGTTAAGGACTAGGTGAAGATTTATTCAGATGATGTTGATGTGTAATGTATTATTTTGAAGTTGACCATTACACAAGCACTGAGAATTAGTTATATTTTACATCTGTTTCAACCTACCAGTGCCCATAGACCATTAGTGTAACAGAAGAAGGATGGAAAGCTCACCCTGGCGAAAACCGTGCAGAATATGTTTTTATCGATATTTGTCTAGACCTCTCAATCGTCTATAAAATGGCTTCAGATTTAAAAATACACTCTTGGTAGGTAAAATGTAACTTTGTGGATCATCACCACGTAAACATTTTTGTATGAAGTTTTGTGACGTAATAACAGTTGAAGGCCCTCGGCCTTTATTTTTTTGGAGATTTATATTTCCAGGAATACATAAAAGTGTTAGTCACAAAATGTTTTCCACAGCCTCTGGGGACATTTTTATACCTTGCATTTACAAAGGAAAACGTAAGATAAAAATCAAACGAACTCGTGCAAAGCTAAAGTGTCCATGTAGTAGAGTATGAATAAAGTGGGTTTCGGGTTGATAAAGTACGTGGCGGTCGTCGATGAAATGACGTGCGGTCTGATTGCGAGGAGGTTGCGAAGGCAATACGTATTACAAATGTACAGTTGTGTGACCGCATATTACGTTAATGTTCCAAAAACGTCATGAGCGCATTGTGCGTACAACTGTGCGATTTGTGGTACAAATCATAAATATGTGCTATCCGAATCGCACGTATCGATTTGAATTGCACATCGCATATTTTGAAACGATGGGTTGATCAATATTTACAATATCATTAACTGTATCGATGACTTATTTATCGTAATTAAACGAAGAAAATTAACGAATTTAAGTAATAAGCGTCATTCAAATAATAAACATTTGATGTTCATACATCATTGAACAACAAAAAATATCAATTATATCTAAAACATTTCAATTATCATATTTTCTTACCAAGTCGATGACCTGCAAGATTAGGAAAATATCACCCCAGTGACAATCACTGTATATAACTTAAATAACATGCATATGGCATGCTTCAGTGATATAACATTATAAAAGAGCAACGGTTCCACTATAGAAGAAGATACTGCAGTCTCCGAAAGCACGCGCCACTCACTTCATCCACGCTGTTTTTTAACATATTGCTTAACAAAACAAGGTCATTGTTGCTATAAATAGTCTACGGTTTGACACGCAACGTACCACAATAATATCTCTATAGTGAAGAGTAATATGTCTGCCTTCTGAAGTTAATGGCTCCGATGAGGTAGCTATGAGGTCATTAAATATACATATACTAATACACTTCTAAACACTAATTGCTGTAAAATTGCGTCGTATTCAGAGAAAATAAAACATAGAAACTGTTAAACATCAAATTGTTAGAAAGGATACATAAAATAGACGTGTCTACATTTTAAATGACAAACAGTCAGGACAATTTATATTATTCTTTCGAATCTGGGGCTTTTCGACTAAAAATCACAAAATGTTTTGCACCAGCCCCAGATTACTCTAGAGGCGTGTTGGCATCTCAACCACATCTGTCTTTTAGTTTTTATAAGCTTGCGTCGATGTCAGAAGAAATTCTGACTAGCATAATAAAATATAGAGAGAATTGTTGCAAATATTGTCGCTCAGAATAAACAATGACTAGACTACTGACGATTCATGAAGGGTCCTGTTCCGTTACAAATGACTGACCCACCAGGGTATCAGACTCACCGCAAGTAAGTCCCCATCGATATGCAATATGTAAATTCAAATGTTTTTTTTTTTTTGTTGTTTTTTTTTTTTTTATTTCAAGCAAGAGTTAAGGGTTTGGTTTAGTTTGGCTTATTATATTAACATCCTGGCTTAACAGCCAGGGTCATTTAAGGACGGCCTCCCGTGTATACATGTGGTGTCTAGCGCATGTGAAGTGCGATGTGTGTGTTTTGGGAGACTGTGGTATATTAGTGTTGTGTCTTCTTGTACGGTGGAACTCTTGTCCTTTTTATAGTGCTATCCAACTGAAGCATGCTATGGAAGACACCGAACAACACATCCCACCCTGTCACATTATACTGACAACGGGAGAACCTGTATCAGATAACTTATTGTTTAATCAAAAATTAATTTTATTATGAACTAGATGATCTAATTCTGACCAGCTTCACAACATCTCACAAACCTCTTATCAGAAACACGATCTTTTCATGCTCGAGTAAAATATGGTGATCCAGTGCTTTCCGACACAATGACCTTGACCTGTGACCCACTGTAACTAGGATGTGGTCGATTGATTCTTTGCTTAATTCATTAACAGCTTTGCTTCATAACGTAAGATAATAATGCCTATCAGAAAAGCAATATTAACCTTGACCTTTGAATTTATTACCTTGAACCATTACCTTAATAACTGCAGTTTACTCCTTGCTTAGTTGTGAACAACTCTGCTTTGCTCATCCTATCAAATTCAGAATAATTATCAAAGAAGATAAAACGGATAGACAGACAGACAGACATACGAGTAGATGGACAACGTCAATGTTATAGCATCTCGTGGCGAGACTTTCATGACAAATCTTAATGCAATTACTTTTATAGATTTATGGGTATATGAATTAATTTGTTTCATATATGATGTATTTATATATCAAAATAACAAGCCTATCACTTACTAAAACGCAACGTTGAAGGATGAAATATTTTCATAATATTCTTTCGAATTGCACCTTGCTAGATTTTCCGGGAATATTTGAGAACAACTATACTTTGGCCATTCGAACTTTTCAATTGTTAAGCTATGGCCATTTCCACGCCTTGGGTCTCAAACAGGCGGTAGTGCTAAAATGTCGGACACCTTATGCGCTCATTTATTACAAAAATGGCATTTCTCCGAGAAAACAAAACTGAATATGCGGAGCAGTTGTAGCTGTTTTGAGACCCGAAAGTCACAGGAGTCACTCGCTCGAGGACATTTCGCCTTTGACATCCTGCAGGTTTTCCTGAAATGTACCGGTCGATATCGCGACGGTGCCGAACCTCAACGGAATGTTGACACCCAGTAATTACGTAGCTTCAGTTTAACATTTATTATCACTGCATTGGTGAAGAAATGTTTTTATCCGTATAAATAAATGTGTTTCTATTTCAATTGAATGCATCTTGCCATTACATCAATTCATTAACTGTTTTCTGATATCTCTATGTGTCAATGTTTTATACCAGAACGTTTTCACAAGTGCGGTGCTAGAGAAGTAATTAAATCACATTTTATACGATCGCTTTGCAGATACGTAGAATAAATCGTGCGTGGCCGTTACTTTTTGCCTCCCATCCTTATTATAGATCCTCCACAGCCGTTAGTTCTGCCTCCCATCTTTATTATAGATCCTCCACAGCCGTTATTTTTGCCTCCCATCTTTATTTATAGATCCTCCATAGCCGTTAGTTTTTCCTCCCATTTTAATTATAGATCCTCCACAGCCGTTATTTTTGCCTCCCATCTTTATTATAGATCCTCCACAGCCGTTAGTTTTGCCTCCCATCTTTATTATAGATCCTCCACAGCCGTTATTTTTGCCTCCCATCTTTATTATAAATCCTCCCAAAGCCGTTAGTTTTGCCTCCTATCTTTATTATAAATCCTTTTTAGCCGTTACTTTTGCCTCCCCTCTTCACTATGAATCGTCCGTAGCCTTTACTTTTGCCTCCCATCTTCTATATGAATCCCTCGTAACCGTTACTTTTGCCTTCCATTCTATATGTTAGCCTTCCCGTATTTGCCTCATCTTTATCCTTTAGCGTTACTTTTGCCTCCCATCTTCTATATGAATCTTCCTTAGCCGTTACTTTTGCCTCCATCTTCACTATCCTCCTTAGCCGTTACTTTGTATCCTCCTTAGCCGTTACTTTTGCCTCCCATTTTCTCTATGAATCTTCCGTAGCCGTTACTTTTGCCTCCATCCTCACTATGTATCCTCCAGTCCGTGACCTTTTCTTTTGCCTCCCATCTTCTATATGAATCCTCCGTATTGACCAATCCGGAAAAAAAATATTCTGCTCATGGCACTTTACTTAAATTGCAAGGTCACCCGGCCTGGTCGAATGGTTAGGTAACCAACAGACATTCTACTACATTGCACTGGTCATTGGTCTCTGGATCTCGATAGCAAAGTGGTTAAGGTGTCCAGCAATATCATACTACATTTATGTCGTAACTTCCGATTCGCGAGATCGTGCACATTGTAAGAGAGATGTCGGAAACTGGTCGTAAGTCAATGTTTTTTTATTCACTGGCTTTCGTTGTTGAAAAGAATAACTGACACGTTCATGTTTTATTTTAACTACTAAAATTACGTAAACTCAACCCATCACTTCATTCGCCGTTAATACCGACGGTGTAAAAGCGTACGATCTGTGTAACAAATGGTTGCGTAGTTACTATAGAATTGTAGTGTTTGCAAACGACCACTAGTATTACACACTATTTGTACTTAACGCTAAAGCCATTTGATACAGAATTCCTCAGTTGTATAGACAACCCTGATAGCCGAGACAGCACAGGGATTACCAATGACTCGGCTACACCTGACATGCATATAAAGCCGAGCGATCAAAATATAAATATTCATCAATATTTGTTGTATCTATATACATTTGCCACTGGAGTCAAAGTGCCGGAACTGTATTTCATAACATTATCTATACATATTTTTTTCCTTAAAGCGTTTGTTTCCGACTTCCTTCCGCGTACGATATGGGCAATTCAGCTGCATAGTCGAACAGCCAGCTTTTGTGTCTGTGCAGATGAGTGTTGGTGTCATATACAAGTATACATTGACGTACATTTGTATACAAGGAAGCAACTTCGCGGCCTGCTCTTAGATGAGTGACCGGTCCGTCAGTTCGAGTCCCGGTTTCGGCACGTTACAAAAGTGCCGACGATTCCCGATCGAAAAATCGTCAATACGACAGTATACAAGCTCAGTAAGACGATATTTCTTCGACATGAAGTCCGGCTATTGCAACTTTTAGTATTCTTTGCACGAGAACTAAAAATTGACAGATCGCCAGCTGTCAATCAAACCGCACGTGACTTTGCATTTTGTATTGTGTGTGCTACGATGTTTGCTCCGACATTGAATAGAAACACGCGCGTTTGTGAGCACGAGGCGTGGCTATATTACACCTGGCGATCGGTCAGTTCATCTATCGTTAAACATTGGGGATGGACTATACATGTAAATTTATATGACTTATCATTATTATCCTTATTATTGGAAATCGTGAGTATAGACTATAGATATATATGCACTGGTACATTTTTTATGAATTATTTGTAGTAAATCATATACACAAATATCGAAATACAAACGATAAGTTCTGCCATTAAAATCACATTGGGCTGGCTTCTTTTGTAATAGCGGCGTCTTTTTCTGTTTTCCCAGAGGAGAAGATAAATCAGTTTAATATTCCTCGTCCTATAGACAAGTCTACGGTACGTATACACTAATGCACACACCGGTATTACTTCTGATGGATATTTCGTCGCCCTGTATGGGTTTCCTATAGCGCTGTGAGGTTTAACACTTATATAACATACAGTGTTTTACTGTCTTGCGAAAGTCAGCACATCCTAGATGCTTTATCGATAGCTCAACACCTCGTGGCCCAGTCATTGTTCTAGAGTAGAAGCTGCCCGAATGTCTTCGACCGGATAACTGGTCTTAGATGCAGAAAGCGAAACAACTAGCAAGCTTCCCATAGAAAAATCCCGTCGGTAACAAAATAGGTCACCATCATAAGAACCGGTAAAACGCAACGGCCGTAAAAGTCATCCACAAAATACACAAAGTATGTCATTAACAAAATAGGTCAACCACAAAGTAGGTCATCCTCAAATAGATCATCCATAAGGTAAGTCATCCACAAAATAGGTCATCAACAAAGAAGGTCATTCACAAAATAGGTCATTCACAAATTAGGTCATCCACAATGTAGGTCATCCACAACGTATGTCATCTACAAAATATGTCATCCACAAAGTAGGTCATCTACAAAGTAGGTCATCCACAAAGCAGGTCATCTTCAAACTATGTCACGCACAAAGCATGTCATTCACGAAGTAGTCATCCACAAAATAGATCATCCACAAAGTAGGTCATCCATAAAGTATGTCATACACTTAAAAGGTCATTCATGAAGTAGGTCTTCTACAACATTACGCTATAAACAGAAAACACCTCCAAAATATTGCATCTATGAAAATACATCTCACCATTGCGGTCCGTCTTTGCATTTTACAGAGTAATCTGTCCTTGCTGGCAAGATACCTCGTAACAAGCATTTCCACTTCCTAATCTTTAAACCCACACCATAGATAATGACGTTGCCGTTTGAAACGCCACATTCTATTGGTTGATGCGGCAGCGTATCAGTTTCTAAAAGAACAGCGTCCGTCAATAAAACGGGAATTATGGGTAAAATATCAAATTATAATGACGGACTTGGCGATATAACTCAAACTCTTGATTGTACTCTCATCATGAACCGCATCAACGTTTCCAATATCCACATCATCATCATTATTATCGCCATTATCATCAGAATTATTGCTATTTAACTCACTCACTAGTTCGTCTGCAGGTCGCGACCAGTCAATTCATCTACTGGGTCACATGTTGCAATATGACAATCAAGGCTTGTTAGATCATTGTATGAGCATCAGAAAAGTGAATCCTTCCGGGTATCGTTTATCTAAAAGTTGACCTGTAGAATGGTAATGTTCTTTAGTACACAGTTATGTAACCACTTGTTTCCCTTTGCAATAAATTGTGTGTCTGTCTTTTTCTGTATTTCAACATTATTCCTTGCTCCATTGGTTGGAGAATAAATATTGTATTTATAAAAAAGTGACATCATGCATCGTCGCCGTCGTGCGCCATGCGTCATCCGCCGTTCGCCGTCCACCGAGTGCCGTCCGCCGTGCGTAAACTTTTCATTCAAACGACTTTTTCTCAATAACCGAAAGGCCCAGGGCACTGATGTTTAGCATGTAGCAGGCTAGGATGAAGGGTTATCACGTTTGTTGAAATGAATGACCTTGATTTTCATTCAAGGTCACAGGGTCACATAGGCTAAAATCGTTAAAAGACTTCTTCTCAAGAACCAGAAGCCCCAGGGTACTGATATTGGGCATGTAGCATGCTGGGATGAAGGGCTACCAAGTTTGTTCAAATGAATGACTTTGATCTTCATTCGTGGTCACAGGGGTCAAAAGGGCTAAAATCCTTTAAACTACTTCTTGGAAATAGCTAAAAGGCCTAGAGACTTGATATTTGGCCTTCGGTATGCAGTGATAAAGGGCTTTACAATTTGCTCAAATGAATGACCTTGACCTTCATATAAGGTCACATGGGTCAAATAGGCTAAAATCTTTAAACGTTTTCTTCTCAAGAACCAGAAGGCCCAGGGTACTGATATTTGGCCTGTGACATGCTTGGACGAATGACTACCAAGTTTGTTCAAATGAATGACCTTGATCTTCATTCAAGGTCACAGGGGTCAATAGGCTAAATTTTTTTAAACAACTTCTTGTAAATAAACAAGAGGTATATGGACTGGATATTGGATTTGTAGCATGATGGAGATCTAGGGACCTTCATTCATGGTCTAATTCATCAAATACATCAGAACCTGAACTTCTGCTAATAAAAGAGTTCTTTTTTATTGCTTTAATTGTTTGCAACTATTATATTCTTTGAGGTGTTGTATTGTGCCAATAGGAAAATGACCGTCAAGGCCCATGGGCTTCTTGTTTAATTCAAGTTTGTTGACATTACATGTATCTTAAAGTAGTAAAATATGCCTCCTCTGTCTCTTCATTTTGTGTCTAATCTTTTAAACCACTCTGTCATTTGATGTGAATTTAGAACGTTACATAACTGGTAATGTTTCTAAGTAATACCTTATTTTCCGGAATCATGAAAATGTTTGTTACAGGCAAGATTAGATTTCATTGTCTATCATAAACACACGTTATTACGCTGTAAAACTATTCTCAGTGATGTTTGTTGTATGTATTTATTGTACCTAGTAAATATTCTTTTTATTAGTTTTACTACTGTGAGTTTGGTGACTGCGTGTAATTTAGATGTATACTGCACATGTTACCTTTTCATGTCGCGGTGGCCGAGTGGTTTAAAAACATGTCTCGACATATTACCAAAGGCCCTCCTCCTGGGTCGCGTCTTCTATTCGAATCCCATGCGGGGCAGTTGCCAGGTACTGGCCGCTGTTAGGTGGTTTTTCTCCGGGTTCTCCGGCTTTCCTCCGCCAAAATAATTGGCACGTCCTTACATGACCCTGGCTGTTAATAGGACGTTAAACAAATAAACCAAAAACCCAGACATCATAACGTGAAGGACCTTTAATGCTAACGTAATACAATCAGCAATCAATTTTAATCTGATTCTTCCGATATCTGCGCATGTATTGTAATTTTTCTATTGTGTGGCTGGCTGTATGACAGACAGGTATCGCGGTATATTGTTAATTGTTATTCTCTATACCCCTGTACCCGGTATATAAACCCACTGTTGTACAATGTAGAAGGAAATCAATATTAAAAACTGGCGTAGTTGGGCGACCTCCCAGGTAAATTAATATCACTTAAACATGCTAGGCAAATACACCAACATGCACCTATACAACGTTTTAACAGCAGTAAGAGGTGAAAGATTAAATTTTATTTAATGCTTGAATTGATTTCAGTGGAAGGGCTACGCGTAATCTTGTCCGGGTACCGGTGTAGCTGAGCCGAAGAAACGAGCCCAACATATATGCATAGTACATGTAGTAAGACTGTACTACCCATGTTATGGTCGAGTGGGCCTTGGGATCACCAGTCGTATTCACACACAGTGCTGTCCAGCGCTTTACGACTGAAGCGGTAAGTAGGAATGCGATGTATTATTTTGATGTTTACACACAGTATACATGTATTGGATTTATAAAGACGGGAGTACACTTTAATACTGCCTTGTATTCACCTGTTATTTATACCTGAAATGACCTCCTGACAAACGGAGCAAGCGTTTCGTTATGACATGTACCCGGCGCGGTATATAACACACGTGTGTTGGATATATAAAAACTTCTACAGTATTATATTGGGGTAAGTTGCACTGCTGTTAATAATTCCTGATCTATATGTAGCTGGGTTGGTATCTTCACTATAGGAACAGTGTACGTAAATGCAAGCCCGTAATATATCGGTGAGTCTTGCACATATAATATGGTTTCAAGATGCATGTGGTATGTGCGGGTCAATTTCGTATTGGCAATGCATCTGAGCTCTCTGTTATTGTCAAACCGTGACGCAGATAAATAAGGAAGTTCGGATTACATTATACGAAATCGTCTACTGGCCGACTTTTTGTGCTTGGTCCAGCTTAACCTCGACGATACAGTGAAACTTGTCTACGTGTCACCTCTGTATAAAAAAACCCACCTGTTTATTAAGACCACTTGTCTAAATAGGACACTTTTCTCTCGACCCCTACAAGTGTGGTCTTTATAGACAAGTTTGACTGTATAGGGGAAGTATTAGGTGTAAATATCGACTGACAAAAACATTATTAAAAGTTAACATCTCTGACTTTATATTGTACAAATTAATGCAATGAGTATATTTATTTTCTGTATATAAAAATAGCACCAATGAAATGCCCCAACAATCGCCGGATAGGCTAATGAAATGCGGTAGTTATATATATTTTCTTCCTGGATTTCTACATGTCGACCTTACGTGTACATGTAAATACACATACGGAATTAATTGAGTCGTGACGGCTAGCAAATAAAAAGATTTTCGTGCTCTGATTGTTACCCCAATAACTAGGCACCGTATGACTTCATTATTTGAATATACATGTAGATAGCACATGGCATGTAGTTTACAGCATACTCACCGGGACACATTGCCCTACCCCTATATTATATACTCGCATGTGCTCACTTACATATTTCCCCTGCCTCCTACATTGTATACCCACAGGTGAATTTCGCCTAAACCTACCCTATATTATATACACACAGGTAAATGCCCCCTACCCCTAGATAAATATTATATACCCACAGGTAAATTTTCCTCTACCACCTACCCTATACTATATACACACAGGTAAATGCCCCCTACCCCTAGATAGATATTATATACTCACAGGTAAATTTTCCTCTACCACCTACCCTATACTATATACACACAGGTAAATGCCCTCTACCCCCTACCCCTAGATAAATATTATATACCCACAGGTAAATTTTCCTCTACCACCTATCCTATACTATATACACACAGGTAAATGCCCCCTACCCCCTACCCCTAGATAAATATTATATACCCACAGGTAAATTTTCCTCTACCAACTATCCTATACAATATACACACAGGTAAATGCCCCCTACCCCCTACCCCTAGATAAATATTATATACCCACAGGTAAATTTTCCTCTACCAACTAATACCCTATACAATATACACACAGGTAAATGCCCCACTACCCCCTACCCCTAGATAAATATTATGTACCCACAGGTAAATTTTTCTCTACCACTTACCATACACACAGGTAAGTTCCCCTACCCCTATATTCAATCCCCCAGACCCCCTACCCATATTGTATGCTACATTAGCTATTTACGTCTAGTATATAAACGAGAAATTGATGTATTTCGGCCGCGAGGTCGCCATCATTTTTGTCAAAGTTATATTTGTCCATGCATATAGATATGACTAGGATAATTTCAAGTGACACATCTGGACGTCTATCTATAGGCCCTTTGTGTAAAACACAGGTAAACAGGAGAAACGAGCGAGTCTCTAAGGAGTTTTGTCATATCTGTTTACTGCTATTTCTATACCTCTTGTATAGCCAGCCATATCACAGGGGTCTGACGATTAGTTACAGTTTATATATCTTGATCTACCAGAGTGATCATTGACCATTTATACAGTTTTTTATGTCTGTATAAAAATAATATTAATAAAACAACTCGTATTATACATGTTAAATATCACATTTGACCTACATGTACATGCAGGCCCCTAAAGCCTGCATACACAAAATAGTCCTCTAATAGACTATGACCCAAATAAATATAAACTATAACTAATTGTCAGATCCCTGTGCACCCATACGTGTCAGAATATTTTATCGTCAACGTATCCTTCATGGGCTACTTTAAACCTATTCACCCCCGCAAAGTCATAATGAACTGTTCCAAACACTGAAGTAGAAGAGTTCAAATTAATTTTTAGAGGTGAATGAATTACTGAGTACATAAACTGGCCACCAGACCGACCACAACATGGCCTGGTTGTACAAACTGACCATCAAACAGCTGACCACAACATGGCCTTGTTTACATGTATACAGCGGCCTGACATCTCCTTCCATAAGATATCTTACATGTAGGGTATCGTCATATCGCAGTCGTCATGGTAACCATTCATTTACGATGATCATCAGCAGATCTTTACCGCTTGAAATATTGAATCAATACACTAAATCATTATAAAGATTGATCTCTATTCGCGACATCCAGAAGTTATGTCATCTTGTTGTTCAAAAGCATTGACTAGAGTCACAGGGATCTGAGAATTAGTTACAGTATATATAATTATGGATCTACCTAGAGTGCCCATAGATTATTTTAGACGTTTTAGGGTTTTAGATAAAAAAAATCGGCAAAAATCATAGTTTGCATTGAATTATACACATTTGGATCTAGATCTTTAACACATCTAAAAATGGTGTATGGTCTCTGGTGGGTCCATAAATATATAGAGTGTAACTAATTCCCAGATCCCTGTGACTAGAGTTACATGTACAGTTAATTGTACACCGCCGTCGATATGAGTACATACTCTTTGTGCAGCTCAAACTATTGAACCGTCTGTAAGTAGACATTTCATAGCCACAGATGGCAGAAGAAAAAAAGTAAAGCGACCGAGATATATAAACAGCTTAGCTAGATGTGACAAACAATGTGAAATCACTTAGGTTTGTTCGCAAAAAATATAGTTGTAGTCACAGGGACTTGGCATAATTTCCATTCAACGATCAAAATTTATACTGTTATACTATAACAATATAAATATTGACCGTTGGTTGGAAAATATACGTGAGTCACAATGGAGTGTAGAAAGATAGAAAACTAAAAATAGCGTCGTCAGTTATTTCGTGCCAAGTCCCTGTGTATATAATACCATCTGCATGTAAAGTGAAAGTTACTGAGTACATCAATGTCGTAATATCGAACTTGTGAATACAGTTGCACGTCACCTAGACGTATCTGGTGCACAGGGGTCTGAGAATTAGTAACAGTTTATATCAATTTTGATCAACCAGCTCGTGCCCATTTATATTGTACATATTTGATCTAGATCCATAATATATATATATATATATAAACTTTAACTAATTCTCAGACCCCTGTGATCAGGTGAAGAGACAGGTAAATACGGCCAGAACGAATTCTCATAACCTTCTCTCTGTGTGCAGTACACGGGAGTATCGCGGCTTTATCAATATTAATTGCTGAACATCATAACAACAAGACCGCTTTCCAGATGATAATAATGAACTATTGGGTATTGCTCATAGAAATCAATAATTCCTTAATACTGCTTACCTATACATGCATGAACATCAATAATAGTATATTATCTTTTATTAGAAAATTGTAGAATTTGTGATATTGTAACCCCGCACTTCCTCTACTTACACACTCACTGCTTGCAAATATATTATTTGTTTGTTTGTTTGATTAAAATAACGTTCTATTGACAGTCAGGGTCATTTAAGGGCGATCTCCTATGTATGTGATATGTTGCCTGGTGCGTGTTTTGGGAAACTGTGGTATATTCATGTTCGTGTTGTGTCTTCTTGCAATAGCGAGATGCAACAATGGGCATGCAGATGAGAGCAAGGGATTGGAATTGTGTAAGAAATCAAATATCATTTGAAAGTACACAATAGACTCGCCTTCTGTATCTAGAATATTAAAATCAGCATGGTATTTTTGTCTCTACGATATGCTGGACTCTAGGTTTTAAACTAAAGGGGCGGGTTTGGGTAATCTATATTAGAATTACGCAGAGAAAATCTTATCAACAACTTAATTCGGATCTGGTGGGCAGTTTAATTAGGGGATGGTCCCAACCATATCTCACCAGCTAATTAATAAAATCGGTGGTAACAGGGATTTGACAAACTTAATTGCTTAACTCAGGATAAAACCTTACCATATATGTTTATTTCTTCGTCATTAAAAAGCGTCAAGGCCCTGTGATCCGAGCACCAAATCAATAATTAGTATAACCAAATAATCTCGAATTCAACTCTGTGCTATTTTTACCTTCTTGATTAGTGCCCGTGGGAAGTTTGACATTGAAGGTTAGAATACAGCATTATCTGGTATCATAGATCTATTATATATATATATATCTATATACCTGTAGACACGTGAAACACCTGCCGTACCTGCATCGACAGGTAGCCTCTTACAAAGAGCTGCAAATGATAACTAGATAGTTACGGTCAAGAAGTACTTCAGGCGACATACATATACGTTTACGTGTAGGCTGTTATCTATATTTTACAGACGTGTCCAGCCGAAGATAACGAAGAAACGCATAGTGGTAGACGGTAAAACACAGCCCACATGGATGTTTACATATATGTGTAGGTAGGTACTGGTTTTTTCACCGCTTTATACACAAATACACTGTTCAGGTAACGAAATACATAGGATATATAGTGGTGAAAATCGGGATTTAAAGTTAACTTCGTTATTTTCAAAGCCAACTGGAGTAGGTCATCCTCGATACTCTAGTGGTTACTATCACTAATGTTATATCCACCCCTAGAATATATCATATTAAAACTGGAGGCAATTCCAGAGAAAAAAAAAATCTTAACCAATCACAGGTCTGCAAAGATTTCCTTTGATGATTATAGATAAAAAGACGCCCAACTTCAAAGCCACACAGTCAACCACAGTGTACTGTTATTCAATTCTTTTGATGTACATCAAAGGGCTAAATTACCTGTTCTGTTGCCTACAATTTTACAATAATATAGTCCAGGGATGGATATAACGTTAGTTGTATGAAGGTAGGTGCCGGCTTTTTCTCTACTTTGTAAGCACACACTTGCATGACCCAGGTAACTAACTGATGTTAAATGCTAGGTGTGAATGCAAAGTCTGTTCGGATTTCAAAATAACAACCAATGCAATTCATATGTAGATATGGTACAGATGAAACCAGCGCCTATAGAACACAAACATTAGTTGGTGAGACAAAATCCTAGAGGTAGTCAAAGTCATGGAGGCGGTAACCAGCTACTAACATATCACACCATCTGATACTGTTTGTTTGTTTTGTTTGATTAATTAACGTCCTTTTAACAGCTATGGTCATGTAAGGACGGCCTCCCATGTATGCGGTGTGAAGCGTGTATGTTGTGCGAGGTGCGTGTTTTGGGAGACTGCGGTATATCCATGTTGTGTCTCCTTGTATAGTGGAACTGTTGCCCTTTTTATAGTGCTATATCACTGAAGCATGTCGCCGAAGACACCAAGCAACACACCTCACCCGGTCACATTATACTGACAACGGGCGAACCAGTCGTCCCACTCCCTGTATGCTGAGCATAAGTAGGAGTGAAGTGAAAAGTTTTACGTGCCGTCACGGTATATATATATCGTTTCGGGGCACGCGGCTAAGTAGGAGCAGAAACTACCACTTTTATAGACGTTGGTGTGTCTCGGCCAGGGGACAGATGTTCTGTTCACATAACCCAGGTTAGTCATCTGGTAAGCAAAATAAGGACGAAATAAACAACATTGAGTCATCTTAAAAAAATGAAGCGAAGTAAACAATATTCTAAGTCATCTTATAAACAAAAAAGACAATAAACAAAGTTGTAAGTCATTCAGTAAACACAAACAATTAAGACAAAGAAACAACATTATGAGTCATCTTGTAAACAAACTAAAATGAAAAAAAAAATCCTAAGTCATCTTGTAAAAAACCAACTTAATAAGGTATCTAGTAAACAAACAAAAACCATTAAATATTCTTTTCAATCTTCTATAGTGTGACAAATAGCTATTTCCAAAAATATTATCATCAATCTTACCTAGTATGGCTAAGTTGTGCCATTTCCGCCTTTCACCCTACTAATAGTAATGCTAAGATCACTGCGTCGTTGGATGCCCACGTTGAATGGAGAGTAGGGGGAGTATAGACACTGGATTTTCCTAGTGTTGACTTTATCCACTAGTCAAATGGAGTTACTGCTTGTGTAAATATAATTGCTGATTAGAACAGCCCAGATTTGTGGTTTATTAACAGGATCTTCAATTATAATTATCCGTATTGTAAGGTTCGATTTTGATGTTTAAACGTAAGTAAATACCGGTACGTCAAAATACAGGGTGTCCCATAGATTATGTTACACTTTCAAAGTTCAATATTTTCTTTAATACAGCACGTAAAACACCATGATTTCATCTAAAAAAACATGCAATAATAAAATTTCATATTTTTATTAAAGATGCTCCACCGCTGATAAATGGTATTTTTTCTCTATCAAAAACAGGAGCAGATTAATTTAGTTTAGTTACTTTACACAATTACCACAATTCAAAGGTTTAAGCTTTTAATTTTACTTCAAGAAAACAATATCAAAAATAATTAATTGCATCCCGTGATCCCGAAAAACTTCCCTGACTCTATATCCTATATGAAATGAATTACTGATTGGGCATGCACCAAAAGAAAAAATAAATCATTTTATATTATTTTTTAGTTAATTAGACATATATATACACACGATTAAACATCAGTTATTGTTCAAATGATGAGTATCGTTTATGCTCTGTCGGCGGTGGAGCATCTTTAACAAACAGCTTTACAAACAAATTTAGGTAATCTTAGCAACGATTTTCTCAAAAGACACATTTATAAAAATTTGGTCAAAATGACGTTATCCATGATATTTGAGCAACCTTTGAACACTAGCATTGAAGATTTGTTCTTTTTCTATAATGCCTAATAAATGCATTGGATAATATTTTATGGTGTTGGTGATTATTTTCTGTACTTCTGGTAACACTCACACAGAAAAGATTTGATTTGTTGAGAACTGAGTCATTACATGACCAAAAACACTGTTTTACAAAGTATGAAATATTTCACAGTGCCTGTATAATATCCTCTTGACGTACCAATATCGCAAAAGTGATGACGTCATTATGACGTCAATGGTTTACCGAAAAAAAATCGAATTATCTTTTATATTATGAATACAATAAAAAATTTAATTGTATTTCTTCATACATACCGAAGTATTTTTTGTTGCTCATGTATGTCAAAAGTAATACCATTTTGAAAGCGTAACATGATTTATGGGACACCCTGTACCACAACAATACCTACACAATAATTTGTTTTGCATGTGTGTCGTCTGCTCAATCATTGTCTCATTCAATATAGGGCGTAGTACCATGGATTTTTGGAGAAACAATTACTCATTTTAAATACTTTAAATCTCAGACTTTCCAAGGATGACAATAGTGTATAGAAAGTAATCTTTATTATTGAAGAAAATACTAATTTGTCTGCTCCTTTTAAAAAAGATAAAATATTATTCGTCGGCAGTGTAGCATCATTAAGAGTGACTTGCGTTGTTTTGGATCGCATCATCAGTTTTTTTTAAAAGAGGGTGGCTTACTGAACATTTTGTTATATGGTGGAAAAGAAATGCCCAATAACTCGAAAATTCTACATAAGTCATCAGGCCACGGTTTCATGAACATCCCACAGCACCTAACTTAAGGAAGTCCTTGAAATTCTCGATAGGAAAGCATTAATGTAATAATTGAAGTTAAGTGGAGAATATAAGTTAAAGAACTTTCCACAACTTTCCTTTAACGCTTTCATTTTGGGAATGTTTAAATAAAAGGAAAATCTTAACTTAAGGAACTTTCCTTAATTTCTGAAATGCTTTCTTTTGGAAATTTTTAGTCACGGAATTTCCTTATTTTTTTAACATTTAACTAAGGTGGGCGTTGACAATGATTTAAAGTAAAACCGGATTAAATCTATCAAAAGGGTTGCACAGAAACACAAAAACAACTTTTTTTAACATTTAACAAAATGATGCCGACTTAAATAGTTTGGAGACCGACTGACAAACCAAAATATTCCCATATTTAGTTAAAGTGATAGGCTAAAACTTAATTCAGAGTTCGTTATAATAAATGTAGAAATGTGTGCATTTATCTCCAGCTGCCAATACTTCAGCTTTGTCAATGAATACATTGAGTAATCTATTTCATCTACAAAGGTCAACATTGCTAATCTGACGCCGACATATGTAGTTTTACAAAGGATGCCACCACATCGGATTGATCGTCTCCGTAACTTAAAAATTTCTTACAATGTTGTATATATAGACTTACATCTCATAGTACATTGTTGATCGTTCTCCAGTGTCTTATGTTTGTAAGTTCTCCTTACAAGGATGTGTCCACTATTCGTTCTGTTTTGTGAACCATTGGTGCGACAAACACGCATTCACTCATATGGATGAGCAATGCAGTGTGAATGTGTTTAGTTTAACAAATTTCATTGCTGCATAAGGATTGAGAACAAGTTATTAGACTTATATGAAGCGTTCTCCGTCACAAATTACAACCATATATGAGTTATATAAAAACGGTGCACTAACAGTATTATATAACGTTTCGATTAAAAGTATACCGGATACATGTCAAAACTATATAATATGTTTGAAAAGTTAAATTTTAGTGACGTCCAGCCGAATTGCGTTTATTTCGAATGCAATGTCCTGTTCACATATATGTACATGTAGTATTATCAGACAGTCGGTGCTAATACATACTTTTCTTTCATACCTACGGGTGTAATACTGGCTAGTCTAGGGCAATACACTCATGCCGCCTACGGCTGTATTGCATGGCTACCCATGCAATAAAGCCTCGTGACGTCACGGCATCAACAAAATTTCTATTTACTCGGTAAAATTTTAACATTTTTTCACAAACTTGACTGGTTTTACAATAAAAGATGCAAACAACGGAATTTTTGTTGAAAATATCACGTAATTTTTTATGTATAAAAATTGACTTTCAGCCGAATTCTTCGAATTTATTTCAAAATGGCTGGATATTATAGTTGTAAAATTGCAATAAAACGTCGGGGTATGAAAGAAAAATACTCTTTCATAAGTGGATATGAAGAATAGGGATATTCTACCCTAGGGATCACAAAATGTTGCAAAACCCTCGGCAAGCCTCGGGTTTTACTACATTTTGTGACCCTCGGGTAGAATATCCCTATCATTCATATCCACATATGAAAGAGTATTTTTAAACTGGTCCTTGTCAGGTTTCACTCTGTAAGCCACCGTATTTTCGCGTCGACTTGAATTTCGTGACTTTAGGACATTTTAGGTTTTACTGTGCCATAATGAGTTTGAAATGTTTTCGTGGCAATATATATTCGAGATACTGAAATTTACTCGCACGCAAAAATAAATTAAATTGCAGGATTTTCAAATAATTTCAGAAGACATATGATATTTAGAC
The DNA here is from genome assembly GCF_041381155.1 of Argopecten irradians. Taxonomy (NCBI): domain Eukaryota; kingdom Metazoa; phylum Mollusca; class Bivalvia; order Pectinida; family Pectinidae; genus Argopecten; species Argopecten irradians. The sequence goes on from NC_091138.1 coordinate 45,272,523, forward strand.
ATACAATCAACAATCACATACACATTCATACAAATTTATATTTTTTCAAATTCTAATTTCTCGATTATTTTTCCTACAATATTTCATACAGGAGTATAACAAACACGTACAGTACACTTAAAAGTAATTAAAGGGGAAGAGAGAGAGGTAAGGGTAGGGAGTTGAGGGAGGAGGGGGGACGATGCGGAGGAGTTTGGGGTCACTTTATCATATACAGTATCTGGTACATGTAAATCAAATCTGAATAGATGATTCATAAGTGTTTCATTCTGGAATATAGCGTCTTCCTAACATGGAAAATCATTTTACATGTAATCATGGATAGCGGTTTCTAATAACATTCAAAGTCATCATGTCCTTTCAAGAGACCTTTGTTTTAATAACTAACTGATTTTTACTTTGTTCTTTCAGAAACTGATGTGAATAGTGAGTGTATCATTTCGACATGAAGTACAAACAGAGATTGGTGACGGCGGTTGTCGGGGTTGTTGTTCTTTTGTGCGTAGTGATATATAGCGGGACACAAAGTCTTTTGAGCAGGTCACCAAAAGGGGGTGGGTTGGAAGGCTTCGTGGCAGATTTGACACATGGCAGATTCGTAAGTGCAGCGGCAAGAACATGCGATTCAATGAAAGCAACGGCGACTTATATGGTTGATGACTTTTATGACAAAGTAAGATTTCGGAAAAACAATGACAATGGCTTGTATATAGTTAACGAAACAGAAAGTGCCTTTGCTGATCCACGCAATAAGAAAATTATGCAGTCTTCTGAACCCTTGACGGTCATAGTTGTTCCACATTCCCACAACGACCCCGGATGGCTTTGGACCTTACAAACGTACTATGAAGTCAGGACTAAGCATATAATCTCAAACGCGGTCAAGTTTCTCAAAGAAACACCGGATTTCCGAATGATCTGGTCGGAGACGATATTTTTAAAAATGTGGTGGGAGGAAGCTTCCGACCAAGACCGAGAACAGCTTAAAAAGCTGTTAGTGAACGGTCAACTGGAGATATTGTCCGGTGGTTGGGTCTCTGTGGACGAGGCGACCACTCATTACACCGCTGTGCTTGACCAGCTCATCGAAGGTCACCTTTGGATCAAGGATAATCTTGGAATAACTGTTAACACGAGCTGGTCAATCGATCCCTTCGGTTATTCTTTGACTTTACCGTACCTATGGAAAAAGTCAGGCATGTCCAATATGGCTATTCTACGTATCCATGGTGCTGTCAAGTCCTATATGGGCAACCGACAGCTTCTCACGTATGATTGGCGACAGCCCTGGGACGTTTCTGGGGTACACGATATCACGTGTCACGTGGAGCCATTTACATTGTACAACATCGAGTATAGTTGCGGTCCAAATATGGATATATGTAAACGGATGGATTTTGCTCGTGAACCCGATTTCCCGCCAGAGGACGGTCAACCACGTGGTTTTCAACAAGGCGGAGTACAGCAGAATTTTGAACAGCTTGCAAAGACAATAGTGGAACAGTATCGTCTGAAAGCGTCACAGTATAGTCACAATGTCATACTGATGCCACACGGTGACGACTTCCGGTACGTCAGCGATTATGAGTGGCAGCGTCAGTATGCCAACATGAAGCGTCTGATTTCGTTCGTCAATTCTAAACAGGAATGGAATGTGCAAATGAAATTTGGAACCGTAGGCGAATACTTTGACATATTAAAAAATCAAATTAAGAGGTCAAAGTTAAATGGAAAACCGGAACCGGTGATTACCGGCGACTATTTCACATACACTGATCGCGATCACGAGTATTGGAGTGGATATTATACGACTAGACCGTTCGATAAAAGAATGATTCGTTCGTTACTCGAACTACTTAAGGTCACCGAAGTCGTGACGTCGTACGCAATTGCTCATTCGCAACAGCATGGTCACGTGTTCGTTGGACTTCCGGAAGCCCTTGGAGCCCTTCAGAATGCTAGGCGCACTCATGGGCTTGTTCAGCATCACGATGCTATCACGGGAACGTCTGCACATGCAACTGTGTTAGATTTTGAGAAAAGGGTTTTTGATGCTATATCGAAATTACAACAGGTTACTGCTAAAAGTCTTCATCAACTTCTTTTTACATCTCCTCCCGGATCGCTCATAGAACCTCTGTATATCCAGTCTTCTCCGGATTCTAGACTCACGTCGAAGGTTCTGCAGCTCAGCGAAACCGGCTCGACCCTAATATTCATAAACGGTTATACACAAAGAAGAAAGGAAATACAATCTATTATTGTTAATGCCCCGGATGTGAAGATCATTGATGAGAATGGTAAATCTATTTCTGTTCAGGTTAACCCAGTATTTACCGAGAATAGCATGTCGTCTGCGTCAGTAACCGGAACATTTATAATACTGAAGTCATATCAGGTTTACTTTGAACTTACTATAGCTCCTTTGTCTTGTGTAACGTACACCGTCAAGAAGTCTTCATCACAGCAAAGGGTCAGTTCTACGGTGTCTGTATACAATGACAAACTGCATCTGCCACCATCGCCAGCGTTTGCTGTTCAGGAACATCTGGGGAATATCAGTGAGTTTATAAAAATAGAAAATCAACATTTTGTGGCCGAATTTTCTTCTTTCAATGGAACTCTTCAGCGGCTATGTAAAAAGAATGCAAAATCTGGTAATTGTGCTAACCTAAAATTAGGATGGGTCAAATACCAGACCGGAAATAGCAACGCGTATACGTTGGGTACTGAGATAAAGGCGATACAAAATCTGCTTGAAGCAAAACAGAAATTTGTTGTCGTGTCTGGTAAAATGCTTACGCAAGTAAGAATTAGTCACACGGACTTCCAGCAAGTGGTTACATTATATCATACACAAGATATTCAAGGAAAAGCCGTACACATTGATAATATTGCCACACTGAACCCTGACAACAATCCGGATGCTGAGTTGATGATGAGACTTGAAACGGACGTAATTAACGAACACGGTCGGTATTTCACGGACTCAAACGGATTTCAATTGGTCAATAGACGCTATAGAAGCGAACTTCCTATTGGTGCAAATTTTTATCCAATCACATCAATGGCTGTGCTAGAGGACAAATCGCGCCGCCTTACTCTACACGTGGCCCAACCGCATGGTACGGCCAGTCTAAAGGATGGACATCTTGACGTCATGATGGAACGTATACCTATGAGCAAAGGAAAAGGTCTGGAGGAAGCAGTTCTGGACCAAAAACCAGCTCCCAGTAAAATGTTGTTGACACTTGAACACGCTTCTTCCCCAAGGCCGCCACAGACTGGCAACAAAGATTTTGTTGAATTTCCTTCTCTCACCGCCAACGTGATAAATGACCTCCTTCAAAATCCTGTTCAGGTTTTCACAATAGCCCATACACAGTCTGCTATTATTCCCAGGCTAATGATGGCGAGTCGCACCTTGCCACCTGATGTAATATTCTCTAATATCAAAACTCTGATGACAGAACGAATGGCGTTCCTCGGAACAGGTGTGACTCTTCACAAGAGGAAAAGCTCGTGTGTGTTCTCAGACAGTGAGGACACCAGCGCCAACAAGGCGCCTATTAATCTCAAAACAATATTTAATAATGTTGAAATTGACCAATTAGAGAAACGGTCATTAACTCACGTGCACTTAGAAACACAGTTGTCAGAACAGCAAAACATTCATCTTGAGCCAGGAGAGATGGACTCGTACTCTATCAGATGGAAATGATAAAATTGGGTATTTATTGCGCATTGAGTGTATGTGAGCATGAATTGTGGCACGTGTTAGAGTGTTATTGTAAGACACAAGTGGCAGAATATTTGCAGATGTTAAGTTGTTGTGAGAAATGATTAAATGTGTACAGGTGAATGTAAGGAGTGTTCCGAAATATGTGTATAAAAACGTGATCTGAGAAACATGTATGAATGATAGTGAGAACCAGCTTATTTTCGCATAGGTTTACAAACCTCGAAAATTATTTACCACGTAAATGTTCCTAACACGAGTATGTACAGTATATGTATCATATGATATGAGCCGAAATCTCCAAAATGTTCTTAACATGAGAACATCATATCAATATCAGCCGAAATCGCGAAATTGAATCGTCATTAGTGATATTATTAAGCATGAAGTCACGTGACCGCGAAAAATAAATTAGTTTGCAATTTCATATAATTAAGGAGGAAATAACTGTGTTGATAACAGTATGTGGATGAAAAATCAATATATTCGTGTGTGTGGATACTATGCATCATTTATAATAATATACTAAAAATATTATAAATAAAAATAACATGTTCATCATCATCATTAAATGATGTACGTACTTTGCTCGGTAAACTAACTTTTGTTGTGATGATGTTATTTTGTATTATATGACTACTATTTCATCATCGAGTTCAAAAAAAATCGAATTCACAGTCGTAAAATTTGAGTCACTATCGCGAATTAACAAATGGAAAATACGCGAAATGAATCTCTCGCGAAAAATAGGTTATCTTACAGTCACAATATGTGTACAAACAAGGGCTTTCATGGTTGCTTGCTAAGACTGAACAAGCTGTCGATACTATAATTCTATGTAAATCATTATCATCTTCACATCATAATTGTAATTTTCACAACGACTGTGATAAATGGCTTGATGATCATTTAATCACAGGTGTCTTTCTTCCTCTATTTAAAACCGAATTTTAAATTTATTTATCATTTTTCGGCTTGATGATTTAATTGTCTATGATTCAGCATCCGACTTATTGACGAGGATTCAGATTTATTTCTTGTAATCAAACGTATTTTTGCTTGCGATGAAATTTTGCGTACTTTGCGAGTGGTCAGAGTTCGCGAAAAATGAACGCCGCGAAAAAGTCTCAAATAATTGCGTTTAAATCGCAAAATTAAAGCCCTTTGATCACGCCTTAAGACACGACAACGCGAATTTAAATTCCAGCGAAAAAAAGTTGGTTTTCAGCAATACAGACAACAAAATATTATTTACAACGATTCACTTAGTACATAGTTCTGTGGAACCATAAGGTATTTACTTGTTACCGTTATGTTATAGTCTACATTCAGACAGATGAGTTGTGTAAAATAACTGGTGTTGAGAAAACTAATTAATATGCATGCTAAGGATTGTGACATAATTTTGCAGATGATATTGAATATATGTTTAATTTACATTCCATATGGATATGAAATCCAGTATTTGACAGTTTTTGTGCATTATATTACAAAAGAGAATTGTTCATTTTATTCAATATTTGTAAATTCGGTTCAGCCATTTGAAAGAACTTTTCCTATGCTAGACACACAATGCTTATCAATTTCAGATGTGCTTTGGGGTTTTTGGGGTTTCGTGTTTTTTGGGTGATGTTTTTAAAATAATGCAATAGATTATCATTATCTTCCATTAGTGTGTTCTACAGACGTTGTATCCTATTCAAATTTAAAAGCTTGGCTGGTTAGCACGAAGCTTGCCATCTGGCATGAAATTCGTTATCGTCGGTAGCATCACAACATGTCTGTCTATGTCTGTCTGAGATCGATTTTCCTCCCATACTTCAGAGGGATACTCCGATACACCGGATACTCCGGTTGCTAGGAAAAGACCGATACACACAATCTTACATGGGTTCGTCGAATAGATTGTGCTTTTCTCACCGAAGTAACAGGTTTTAGCAGGTCGGCATGATGCTTGCCGAGTGCAAACGTTTGAAAATACACGATGGTTGATGTAAAATTATATATATTATTTACATATATAATTTACATTATATACATATTTATATTGCAAACCTATTTTTTTTTATTATTTCCCCTATACTTCAAGAGAATGATTTTGGTATTGTTTGTTTAAAATCATGTAAGAGGTTGAAAAAATGTGTTTAGTACGTGACTTAATCAACACATGTAGTAGCAAGTATTGCCATGACGTTCATTATTGATGACGTCATAAAGTTTCACGCATTTGCTAGGAGATTCTTTGATAGTGAGGCGGTAAATCGTAATTTAGTCCTTTTCTTTAAACGACTGCGTGAGAAATGACCAAACATGGCTTTGAGAAATGAATTCAGATATAACATATACACCCCATGAATGCTGGTCACCATTTTTCGCGCCTCGTGCCGAATAGCCAAAAATCGTTTTATTCGGGTGAAGAAATCCCCATTTCCTTGAAAGTTTAATGTAAGTTTATATTAATCTCACTGTTTAGACGTTTATTTTCCATGTAAGAGAAGTTCATATACAATATTTTATTTAGATTCTTACTAATTATCAGATATTACTAAGAAATCGTATGCATATACCTTAACTGATATTTCAATCCGCGTGCGTTTTACTGTGTTAATACATAATTTTAAAGTGAATAGTCGGGCAAAGAAAACCAGTCTAAATGCGTTCATTGGCCTTCCAAAAGTTCTCACATATTAATACGACGGCCAAGTTCTGCTTACGTTTCCCAGTTCTGACCATTAAAGTAAAGGAAAGTTGAAAGCATTGAAAGCGAGGCTGCGTGTAAATGTAACCACGGACATAGTCAGCCGGGAGGACGTTTTAGGATTCCTATACTTTAAATTAATTTCTTCGTACGCAGACAGTTTTTGGCGAGAGATTTTAATTTTCTATTTCATAAGAAATTATACTGGATATATTCACACCATTTTTACCGACTTTAGCCATCGTTGCCCGACTGTTCACTTTAAGAGTGTTGATTGTAAATATTCACTAAGATAGACTCCCATTAATTATCGAATTGGAGCGTATCGTAGTTGAGTGAAATTACAAGTCTAATTCTATCTACATGTAATCTAGATTGTGGAAAAAATGTGACATTGTATACCGAGATTTCTGTGAATTGTTGATAAATTGATTAATTGTGTCACAAAGAATGTTTGAATGAAATAGAGGCCAGAGAATGAAGTGTATGTCACATCTGTTGTAAGTCGTATTCACCACAGAATACAGTACCGTTATAAATCACTCATGCAAATGGCCTTCATAAGGCTTTAGATTATTGATTCGCATGTCTTTTTATGAATATATTTTTGTAGGTTAGCATCTTGATTAATTAAGCTGTTCAACATTTTCGTTGCTGTTATAAAACATATATTTATTTACATAATTAAATGATGTGGTTGATTGAGATATTGTTTTGTTGTTAAAAAAGTGGATATTATACCACAAGACAATGCTATTGAACAATTAAATGATGTGGTTGATTGAGATATTGTTTTGTTGTTAAAAAAGTGGATATTATACCACAAGACAATGCTATTGAACACATAAGATCTGAAATAACCGTATTTTCATTTAAGCACATTACAGAGTTACGTCCCTTGTAGAGTAAGTATATATTGTCACGTCATGTGTTTGCGAGCAGAACGTCGCTCTTTTTCAGAGAAGCGACGCTCATAAAAATGACGTCAAAATCGATAACTTTCAAGGGAAGTAACTCTGTAATATGCAAAGACCGAATAGCCGGTCATTTTTGTGGGTCAACCTTTTGCGATTATAACTTAAAAATAGATTTTAACGAACCACAATATTTAGTATAATGCTATAAGAGTACATCAGGCCTCAGGATCATGAAACAATCTTAAGTCCAAACCTGTCTTCAGTTTAGACTTAACCAATCAAAGATGTGGTTACAAAACGTTACGTCATGAATGATTGGCTAAGCCAAAACTTAAGCCTAAGATTCTTTCGTGATCCTGGAGCCTGATTTACTTATTATTTCACAACCACATACTGTAACTTAACTTATTTTCACGATGACTAGATTTCACGTTTTAGTGTCGATCGACCTATCCGTGACTAATTTACTTTTGTAATTTAGAGTTATATGATCACTTTACATGTGCTCATAATTTTTACACGACAATTAATTTAATTAATAAGTTGATTTTATAAATTTAATTAATTTCGCTATTTCTATCGCTCATAAATTATGCGAATATTATTCGCACACGAATATAAGTTGGTTTACAGTAATGTCTCGGAAATCGCGAAAAGATATTTCCACGAAAACTCCTGGCTCCACGGTATACTATTTTGTTCTCACAAGCTTCAGGGAAGAACATTAAATCATACGAAAGAAGAACGTTTTTGTTGTATTCTTTTATTACAAATCAAAAAAGAACGTATTAGGCTGTTATGTCCAAGGTTGGCTGATTGTTCTATTAATTAATGGCTAAAGTAATTAATGACGGCTTGTTAAGAAGAGACATTATCGTTGATAATGATAGCTCTTACAATCTGTGCAAAGGAACTTCAAATAGAGTTTATCGGAAGATGTATCAAACACGCAGTTTTAAGAAAGATGCATTCATCTTTCTTCTTTCACAGTAAACCATCGTTCTAAGCACATTTTGTATATACCATACGGTCATTGAAGCGAGTTGAATTCAAAAGTCATTCACCAATTTAATTTTCGAACTTTTAATTGTTTGACATTTCATCTTACCATTTGAAGTATAAAAAGGGAAGACTTTGCAATAATAACTGCCATGGGTGTACGGAAATTCATTAAACATGTTTTTCGGTTTAATAATGAAAGTCCGTCGAGATCTCCTTGGCGAACACCTTTGAATTCACAAGAAATACGTCTTGATCCAATTTAAATTGAAAAACGAAGGCTTTCGTAAACTTACGCGGATACCAATCAATTGCAAACTGGTAATAAGTAAGCAAAATGTGGTAATCATGTGATCCGTAAGCGTAAACTTCCCCCATACAAATCTAGGTTACATTCAGTAAGGCCACTATTTCAAATAAGTTTCGAGTTAATATGCCATAATATCCACATTGAGGAATCAAACAATTTAATGTGTTACATATACCTAGCATAAAAAGTGACCATCGTGTTTAGTTATAATACTTACAATACATAGAGGATTTGATTTGAACAAAACAAATAGAAACCCAATAAGAATATTTGCAGCATTGCCAAAAATCATATCATTTTTCTTTGTTTTTCCGCCAATCTCATTGGACGCTGGTACTTCTAGATTAGAAAATATGTTATATGCCATAACTATTAAAACCTTTTCCCTGCTGATTTTGGTTCAGTAATGTATTGGAACCCACGTTTTGACTTTATGAATAGAGCCAAGTGTGTGTGTTTCAGATGTTGTATTATAATGAATACATATCTCTGGAGTCCCATTACTATTACTAAGTAAAGGCTAAAATGGGATAGATTTTCTATAAAGATGTATAATTCAATATTCAAAATTATAAATTCATTTTGGGAGTTTTTTTCTCTATGGAACCATTAAGCCATTATATCAGTCTATCAGAAGAGACGTTACAAACGGCGACGTTATGTTTTCGTTCATTGGATGATTAAGTAAAGCTTTAAGCCAATGAAAATGTTTGTTACAAGCAACATTGAATTATTACACTATAAACATGCCAAATGAGGTTTTAAACCACTCCTTAACTGCTTGGTCTTTCATATATTAGTTTTGTATTTGTATATGTCTTCATTTCACCGTGCACGGGATATCATTTTGCTTATAACTCGATTGATGAAAAATTATACTTGCATGGTAACATCTTGCGCAGTCTATAGAAATAAATCGCTGACTTATCTAGTATATGTCCTCGAATAAAAAGAAAAAAATCTGCATTATGTAAACCAGTAACTCTATAATCAATCAGGCCCATGCAGCATACTGTACCTTGCATTCGATCACGATTTAATGTTAGGCGTAAATTGATATGGAAATGCTATTATTATCAAAATACAATCAAGCCGACCCTTGTATCACACATGGAAACTTGAACATGTGCTTGAAATATTAATGTCTTGCTTCACGTCAATTGAGCTGAAAAGATCATCGATTGGTTGACTAAGCTGGGTATCCAGAGACGTTTAAAGATGCTCAACCGCCGACGAATGGTATCTTTTTTCTATCAAAAACAGGAGCAGACAAATTAGTAATTTTCTTCATTTACAAAAGTTACTTCCTTTCCACCATTACTACCATTGAAACGTTTGAGCTTATTTTTGTTTAATTCAAAATAAAAATACCCAAAATAATTTCTTGCATCCCGACAAAAAATCCATGGCACTATGCCATATATAGAATTAAGAACTTACCATGAACGCACCAAAAGCAATATGAATTATATTATATACGTGTTTGTGTTAGTTAGACACATCTAAACACGATTATACATCAATTAATTTTTAAATAACGGGTATTGTTTATTTGCTGTAGGGAGGGCTGAACTTGGAACTCGGGTTTGGTTCCTAGTTTATTAAACGGAACTAGGAACTCGCAACCAACTTCAGTCTTCCATTCTGTAGGCAGTCGAGCATCTTTAAAAACGGTCTCTATTGTATGCAATGTGCTGTGAACGTATGTGTTTCTTTGGGAGGCTACGGTATATTCGTTTTTTGTCTCCACGTTATCCCCCTGTTAGTGCTATTTCACATGAGTATGTCGGTAAAGGTACTGAATAACACATCTCACCCGGTCACATTAATCATGATAATCAGAGACTTTCTATTATAATTGTTATCCCTACCCCTGGTAGTTCAATGAAAAAAAAATAAAATACTGACCAATCGCAGGCTTACAATGACTTATTTTGAATATAACAGAGAGAGCGACGACCAACTTCAAAGACATACAGTCAACCATAGTGCATCGTTATTCACTTCCTTTGTTGAATATCAAAGTAATATACTACCTATCTCATATGTTGTCGCACGCAAAGCCTTCGTTTTTGTTATTGCGTATTCCAGAGGTGGATATAACAACAGTGGTATTTATGAATCACATCAAACCAGTCGTCCCACTCATTTTATGCTACGTGCTAAGAAATGACACAAACTGCCACTTTTAAAGGATATGTGGTTTGTCTCGACCAGGGGAGATACCCTAAAGCGTTACTCACGGGAGCAATCCGCGATCTCTCAACTTAAGACCAAAAGTTGGACTACTATAAGGCATAGTACTACGGCACCATCTTTGGGTTAAGCATTCTCAATATTCCAGAGGTTACTACATGTATTACTGTCATAATATCCACCCTGGAGTATTTCATAGCACAACTGAAGGTTGAGTTTGCAACAACAGATGATACAGGTAGTTTAGTCCATAACGGTACACTGTGGTTGACTGTATGGCTATGAAGTTAGGCGTCGCTCAGTTACATAATCTTCAAACAAAGACTCTGTAGGCCTGTGATTGGTCAGCTTTTCTCTCCTGACATGTCTTCAGTTTTGTTATGATATATTCCAGGGGTGGATAATATGATAGATATAATTACCCCTGGAGTATCACGGGTGATGGTCACGATACGTCCATCGATCGGCAGATTGTAACCCTTGACTATCGAAGGTGGAACAGAAGTTTAATAAAATAATATACTGTGGGCAACTAAGTACTACACTATATGAGACTTAAATTGTTTCCTCGAGTCGTGTCTCGTTCATGTTTAAATGCATTCTCAATGATCCAGGGGTTACTATCACTGACGATATATCCACCCTTGACTATCTTAATCTAGTAAAATTGAAGACAGTTCAACAGAAAAAAACCTTAACAATTACAGACCTGTAGAGACCCTTTGAAGATAACAGAGAAAGTGACACATATAACTGCAAAGCAACACACTCAACCACAGTGTACAGTTTTACCATTCCTTTGGTGGTGATCCGTCCAGGAGTATCCTTTCCTTTTGGTCCGATAAAAAAGTGTTTTACACTCAAGCAGTTTCCCTTTGACATAATGCTTTCTACCTTTTTAGGAGCCTTTTATAGGGAACACTGTCGAAAGATCTTGAAAGTCCATGTAGATAATATCCATATTATTTCCTTTGTCCAGTTCCTCTGTGATATCATCCAGATTAATCTCTGAAAGTTGAAGGACAGTTGATTTTCCTTTCAAAAATCCGAATTGGGAACTGACAATAGAATGCTGATTTTGTTCTATTAAGTTTTTCAGGTTTCTTTCCGACTGTATTTCTGTCTATTCCTATGCTTGGCGTTCTTGTGTTTTTATTATATTTTATTATATTTCCGTTTGGAAAAATTTTTTTTGTTGTTTTTGTTTTATTATAAATGTATTGGTAGTATTTCAAGACATGTTGTCCGAATATTTTTAGTCTGCAAATACCCATGGTATATATGACTTCCGGTATTTCCCTCACATCTTTATCAGTAAACACACTGATATAGAAGGAGCTCTTCCTTTACATCTTGGTCAACTTCCAGCTGGCCATCATTTGTTTCTAGGCTTGGTATATTCTCCCTTACTTTTGTTTTTGATCTTGCATATTTTCAAAAGTTTCTTATGTTATTTTTCAAAGTTTCTGCTACCTTTTCCTCATATTCACCTACTCACTTCCTCTTCCTCTTTTTCGTTTTTATTTCTGACTCATCTGTGTTGTTCAAAATACTCTGGCGTTTTGTTCCTTAAAGATGCTCCACCGCTGACGAATGGTATTTTTTTCACTATCAAAAACAGCAGCAGACGATTTAGAATTTTTCTTCAGTTACAAAAGTTAATTACTTTACACCATTACCGCCATTGAAAAGTTTGAGCTTCTAATTTTACTTCAAGTTAAAAATATGGAAAATAATAGATTGCATCCCGAAAAAATTCTGTGGCACTATATCCTATATGGAATGAAGTACTGATTGCACATGACCCAAAGGCAAAATATGTTATTTTATATTATTTTTTGTGTTAATTAGACTTATGTATACACGATTAAACACTAATTATTGTTCAAATGATGAATATCATTTATGCTCCGTCGGCGGTGGAGCATCTTTAAATATTTTGCCATGATTTTTTTTTTTTTTTTTTGCCGCATTCATTACTAGTTTATTCATCAATGGTTTTCTTACTTGGGTCTTGGATTTTTTTTCCATTGGTATATTTCCTTTATACCTTTTTGCATTATTCCATGGTTCACAAACATTCATGTCCTTAAGATGATTTTCCCATTCAATAGCTGATAATTCCAAACGCATATCATCAATTCATATCACCTCTAAAGAAATTGTACTTTTGAGTTTTCAATATATCTTGGGAGTAGAATAGAACTTTGAAGATTATGGCTGAATTGTCACTGTTTTCCAACGATGTTTCAATGACTAGATCTAGATTAATTATGCCCTCTTCATTCGATAAATTACAAAGTCTAATAGTGATGGTTCATTTCCTTCTCTGTGTCGTGTGGACAAAAAGTGATCCCTCATAATTTCTAAAAATTGGTGAGACTGGGAATTTATTAGGTCTGTAGTTGCTTCTGTTTCCCAGTTAATGTTTTTAAAGTTATGAACAAATAATTACGACATGACTAGAACTTTCCATAACTTTCTGATTAGACAATTGAGTTTCGTAAATTTTCCATTGTTGAAGTTGGACTTTTGTAAACACACCCTACTGCTAACTTGTCATTTCCCTTAAGTCTCATTGAAACCCTAATCATATCGAGGATGCATGATGGTTAGCTACGTATAATCTTCAAGTTCACATTGTAATGTTGATTTTACATGCACATGCTGTACATTATAAGTTCGCCTCTGTCTGACTTCAAGTCCCTGCAGAACATGTCATCACCATTGATATGGAACTCACGTTGGTGTAGATTACCTGGATTATTCTAAGACAGAAATTTTATGATCGTGCTGGCTATACTTTTCGTTGACACTGACCATTCACTTCATAATATATGCAGTTTATTTGAGACTGGTGACGATACATTATAACTTGACGCTACCCAAATTGGAACATTTTTAAGGTAAGTGTTTAAAAAATCTACCGATAGATTAAATCCACATTTCTATCTCAAACAGCTGTCCTCGGTTGTATTTTCGCGGTTTGTTTTCTTGTCAGTGGTGCATATATATTAATAAATAGATAGCATTGAAGAATGCTTGGTCCACCCTATATACGTATTTCAGCAGTTCCAAGTAGGCCTATAAGCGAAAATGGAACATCTCCTAAAAAGAGTTTGTTTAAGGAATCTTCAGACAAGATAAAAAAATGTTGAAATTCATTTCAAGAAAGATCAAGCATTTTTTTCATATATCTGAGTTACTTATCTGTCAAAAATATTCCATTCAGAAATGGTTTTTTTCTTGTTTTAAAATACATCATCCTCTATACTCCAGGGGTTCCGATCACTTACGATCTCTACACCCCTGGAATATCTCATGGTAAAACTGGAGGCCACAAAACATAACAGGCAATTCAGTCTTTTGATGTACATCAAAAGAGCCGTATAACGGTGCAGTGTGGTTGACTTTGTTGCTTTGAAGCTGGGCTTCGCTCTCTCTGAAGTCTCCAAAGAATTTTTTTGTAGACATGCGATTGGTTAAGATTTTTTTCCCCTGAGCAGCCTTCAGTTTTACTATGATTTTTTTCATTTTTAAATAGAGAATGTAAGTGCAACAGGGAATTATTACAGTTACCATGATCATATTGTAATTGGAAATTTTGTGTCACATATTTTATAGTCACCCATAATGGGTGGAAATGGAGATTTAATTACAAGCAAAAATATATATCAGCAATTGCTGTTTTTAAGCAACGAAAATAAAATGTTTATTTCAAGTCCTGAACAGTTTATGTAATAATAATTACACCTTTCAAATAACAAACTGTAAATTAAAAGCTAACGAAAAATTATTGTTGTGCGCCCTATATCGTAACTAAAAGTAATGAGAGTGATCTCCCCTGACAGGATGCCGGTGAGAAAATGAAAGTGGATAGGAAGTAAACAGGTAAGTTCACACACAGACACCTGTGTAACTATGGGAGCTTTACAGTGAATTGTAAGTCAATACATAGATTTTAATAAGCTAATGGGCGTCTACCGTGATACAGGATTGCAGTTATTGGTCTAAATCAATTATTTATTTACACGTGCAGACGTGGGTATGTCGCGATCGTCAACTTATCGAACTAGCAGGTGCATTGTTACTGTTACATAATGCACTGTACAGTGTACATTACATGTAAAATGTTTACACGACGAGAAACTTTTGAAATATGGCGTCGTGTTGTGACCATCAATGTTTTACATGTACATTTAAATATTACATGGAATTAGTATTGGGTTTAATGTAGGCATATACATGTATACCGACTGCAGTGCAGTTCATGTGTACTGCGCATATGCAATTTTCTCAAACATACACGATGTACATTGTACAGAGCTGAATAATGAATTTATTTTCTGTTTAATTTCAGTATCATCAGTCACCAAGCCATGTAGTCAGATTAAGATTTTTCCATGATCAGATGCACCATCATATTCTTTGACCGTTTAAAACATGGCTAGAGTTACTGGACCTGTATTTTTCCTTTGCGGTCAACGATGGTCTGTGAATGCCTTAACTGCTGTGGTTGTTTTTCTGGCTGTCTTTAGCAATGAGTTCCTCATATACATGATACAAAGTTTCAGATGGCCAAACCTGCCAGTGGGGTCCAGGTAAGAACACACACATGTATATCTGACTATGATGTGGGTCAAGTAAGTAATATCAACAGCCATATAACACTGGATCCTTATAGACATATGTCTGTAGGATACGAATTAATTAAAGTAGTAAATATAGGGCAAAGAACAGTTCTAACAGTGTGGACAAAATATTGTCATATGACTATCATACATATATATATATATATAATCTTTAAAGAAAATAATTATTTTAAACAAATAATTTGCAGATTTAAGACCAATTTAAAAACAGAGTATACAAATGTAGGCACAGAGGGCCTGTATCATTCATTTGGTCATTGGCGAAACTCTTTCAAAATCTAAAAACAATTCAAACCGAAAAGGATTATGTTGTACATGTACATGTGTATTTTCTTAATTTGGATGGAAATCTAAAGAGTATATATATACATTAAACTGCATTTAGTTGCTAGAGTGACCTTTTGTCAAATATTATATTAAAAAAAACCAAACAAATCCCATTAGATCACCTGGCCTAAATGGTAGCGATGGTAAGCTTATGCCAGATACATGTGTATACTACGGCATTATAATGCAGTCATGAACCAAACGACATCAATTTTCCTCTCCACATCATTTCTTTCCAGGGATCAATCTAGCTCTGATTTATTACCGTTTATGGGTAATTTCCCCTCAAGGAATGCATTCCCCTCTGGCCTAAAATTCCCCTGAAGATTTAAAAATTCTCTATTTGAAGCTTATAAATTACCTTTTTTGTAACACAATTTCCCCTGTGATTTTTTTTCATTAAATGTTTTAGAATTTTGTTTGCATATTTCTTCATATGTATCATACAGCTACTGCATATTTTATGATAAGCTCAATTTTTTCATTATTGAGCTTAAAATCTTGCTTTACTAAATCTAAAAATAAAATTAGTTGTTTTACAGTACTTTTTCGTCAAAATGAATATAATTTTGGACCAAAATAAGTAGATTCAAATTCCTTTATATTTCGACAAACTTTTCCCAAGGGTAGTTTCCCCCAAAACCTAGATTGATCCCTGATTAGACACTCAAAATGGATATTACTGTAGCTTAAACCATTTACCCTTGAATACACATTTGAGCTCTCCTGATTCAAAAGCTGGAACAGTTCATTTTGAATTGTCAGGGATGAATGAGTTAAATTGCAATGATTTTGTTAATTAACCCATGTTCATTCTACAGGGATTCCAGTAAAACACAAGTGATGCTATTGGTGGCCGATCCTCAGCTTCAAGGTATCCAGGACGAGATCGGCTTTCCTGTGGGCATGATTTCCAGATGGGATATAGATAGGTAAGTTGTAAAACCTGTCTTAGGGACCAACTCTCTATAAAGACCACCTGCTTAATAATACCATCTACATTAGCTGCAATATTGTAGCTCAAAAGACTTTTTGACAGAAAATGGTGTTGTCTTTAGAGCTACAATTGGTGCCTATTACTGCTAATGGAGCAAAGTAATGATTATGCAAACCATTATAAAACGTTTGTTTGCATTTTTATTGTACTTGTTTGATATCGCTTACCTTCTAGGCAATAAAACTGAACCACATAAAATATCAAATTCTCATCGAGGCATTATTTTTTTACATAATACATATGAAGGTCTTTCTGAAGGGAATTTATACGGCAAATCCACAAATTGTGAATTTGACGTCTTGTGAGCGGTACGGTAGATATTAAAAATGGTAGTTATGTTTGTTTTGGACAAAAATCATATGTAAATGCATGTATACGCATAAAATAATTGGAAACCTACAAAAAAGTAAAGAAAACGATGCCCAAGTGATTTTCGGAGGCAGTGCTCCACTACGACACATAGGGGCCAATTCGTACCCGGCCGAAAGATATAATAGGCCGGGTACGTATATTCGTTCTACACCTACATAGGGCCTCACATGGTCAACAATGAAGCCTCTGTTTAACTTGATTATAAATATTGTTTTTGATTAATAATTCCATTCATATTAATCATGTTTAATTCAACATGCTCACTTTGTGTTAAAGTGAGTGATGTATTTTGTGGAAGAAGAAATATATGTGGAAGATTTAAGCACTCTGACTTGTGGTCGGAGGGTCCCAGGTTTTAACTCCAGTCTGACCATCCATAACCACTGGATATATTAACACATTATCCAGTATAATTTCTTATGAAATAGAGAAATAAAAGTTCTCATCAAAATCGCTCTGCATGCAAAGAAATTGGTTTATATTAAATAGAAATCCTAAAACGTCTTCCCGGCTGGCTATGTCCGTGTTGACATTTCCACACAACCTCACTTTCAAAGAGTTTTTACATTTAGAACTGTGCTAAATTTACACAGGGCTTTTCCATATTTTCAATGGTAAAAACTAGATAACGTAAGCAGAACTTGACCTTCGTTTTGATATGTAAGGACTTTTGGAAGGCCAATGAACGCATTTAGCCTGGTTTTCTTTGCCCCACAACTCACTTTAATTATATAAGGAAATTGACCGAAATTGGAATTCCGAACAGCTGTTATTTTGCTCCAAAGAAATTAAGATTTTGGTCTTCATGTAGGTTGCACATGCTATTTTTTCATCTGACTATAATTGGTTTTTGTTGTCAGGTACCTTAGCCAAACATTTTCCTTGGCACATGCCTACGCCAAACCAGATGTGGTGGTTTTCCTGGGTGACCTGATGGATGAAGGCAGCAAAGCAACGAAGGAAGAATACAGATCTTACTACTACAGGTTTCTCAGTGTGTTTGGGGCTGCAGAAAAGGACAAGGTACAGTATTCACTGTAATTAGTGCCCGTCCCCCTATAAGCACCCCTCCCGTTTTCAAGACAAGAGTTGAAATTGTATAAAAAAAAAAAACATCCCATGGATTTAACAATGTTTTAAAACACACAATGCCTCTAACATCAGGATTGTATCTCATATCACATGACATAATAATGTGTCTCAAGGGATAAATGTTTACTGGAACAGATCAATGTAACATGAGTACAAAAAGATTTTTTTTAAAAAGTATGACTTTTTCATCCGTAACTTACATTTTAGTTCATTGATGAATACCCATGGGCGCGAATTACCGCGAATACGATAACTTTATTTCATAATTCAGTTAATCACATAATTTGCCCGATCACAGCCATGTCATATGGCCATGTCATAAATATTGTTAGGCACTGACTTGAGAGAAGATATATATAGGGCATGTTGCCTGTTACCTAATTCCCAATGCCTTAAACGCATGACAATAAAATATTCTGAAATGAAATATCGAAAGGCACATGTGTAATAACACTATTGCAATGGACGTCATCTGTAATAATGATATCATAATCAAAATATGATATACAATTATCCTTTTAGACGGATACATTACTTCTTGGCCTGATCAGAATACAATAAAACGTACCGTATTCGACCAAGTAATCGCCCATGTCTCTATAAGCGCCCCTCTCCCTTTTTGAGGCCTCAATTTCAATTGCCCAGTCATAAATAAAGACCAAAAGTACACAAAACTGTAAAATTTCATCTTACTATCATCTTTTCATTTTTTCAATTTTCTAAACGCCCTAGGTGCTTATTGAGTCAAATATTTGGTAAATCAAAATTTGAATAAGAAATCAGATGAAGAAATTAAACTTGCACAGTTTTCATACTATAGTATACTATAATATTGTATTTAATATTTGTAATAATTGTTTTTAAGTTACATATTTAAGTAAAATTAAGGCATCAAAAAAGGGGATCGGGCGCTTATAACACTTATTGGGTCAAATACGGTATGTCTAATTCCCTGAAATGTTTTTTTTAGAAAGTTTACATTGCTGGAGACAATGATATTGGTGGAGAGTTCCGGGATATGAGGAAAGAGTGGAAGATGGACAGATTTGAAAAACATTTTGATCTCCTCACTGGTGTAGATAAGGTTGGATTCATAGACTATATAAAAGTAAGTTGGTGTTATTCAGTTGGCCGTCACAGCTGATTTTGATTTTATGAATTTAAAACTTAACTTGTACAGTCAAACCTACAGTAGTGACTACCTCTATATAAAGACCACTTTTCTAGAGTTCCAAACAATTTCATAAATATTCAACCTGTGTATAAAGACCACCTGGCTATAAAGACCATTTTATCTCTTTTCCTTGGATGGTCACTATAGACAGGCTTTACTATATAATCAAAGAAAGTAATCTTATTTCAGAGCATGCATAGAACAAAAATAGTAGCAGTTATTTAAAAACACTTGCCTGAATGTGAAAATATAAAAAATATCAGAGCAAGACATTATATCTATAAATGTCATTTTATGAGAAAATAACAGTAGACATAATTTTATGAATAAATCAAATGCATGTTAATGTAAAAGTGCACAATGATGGAAAAAATATACAAGTTTAATGTAGGCTGCTCCATATTTGCACATTACAGAGTTGTCTCCCCTAGTGGGTAGGCATTGATTGTGATGTCATTATTTTGTGAGCAAAATTCACTTTTGTTCTGAAAAGTATAATATTATGCTCGCAAACATATGATGTCATAATCTATACCTACCCGCAAGGGGGGACAACTCTGTAATATGTACATGCAGAATAGCTATAATATTGTAAGAGTTATATATATCTGAATTAAGTGTTGTTATTTATCTGGTTGTAGATGGATATACAAACTCATAATACACCATTTATAGAAAAGCGAGATTTAGCTGAGGACCTACAGAGGAAAATCTCTTCACCTATTAGAGTTCTTGTTAGTCATGAAACTATTCTGCCAAAAGCAAAAGTAGAACTTTATCCGGTGAGTACATTTTGTACTTGTGTCACATGACCACTAGATAAATTGTACATACTAGAACTGCACAATGTCATGTATGTACAGTGAAGTTTGTTTCATCAGTATTATAGATAAGGCCAAAACAAATAACATGTCTGTTTAGGGTTACATTGGCGAAAAAATATGGTCGGTAGGTATGGAGGATTTAAAATAAAAAAAAAAAAATTGAGTGTCTTTCACTATAAAATAATGGACAGAACCGGAGTCTTGAGATCGAAATGCAGACTTTTATTTTTTTTTCGTATAAAAGTGGAGAAAATTTAGGGTCAGGGGTAAAAAATTAGGATCGGTCGGGTAACCCTTTAAAAAGATATTTTATTTTTTTGGCCTTAAACGTCTTTCAAACCTTATAATATATGTCAGATTTCAATGGAAAAACTATACAATGTCATGTATGACGTCTGTCGAACTTTATGACACCCGTGATGTGCCATACAGGGAGATATTTGTATAAAAAAACATACTAGACTTATTTATTACTGGCTTGATCTACATGTTACTTATGTTATACGGGTGTAATTGATCAATATGAAAACTTGGTAATATTTAATGAATTCCATGTGAAAATATGCGTTTGGCATATAAAATCATTTTACTTGCCGAATATATAAATAATCCCCAATGACAATGTGGGTTTGGGATATAAAATCATTAAACTAGCATGTTTATTGAATTTTACATTAAAGAGAGACAAGTGAATTTTACATTTAAAGAGACATGAGTGTAAAACACTTTAATTCCCACAGCCAAAATCTGTCTCTTTTATGCATACTTCTGGCAATAACTGCCACTTTGTCATTTATATTTACTTGCAATCTAATTAAAAGGTATGAAAAAAACTTGCATTCGGTAATAAGACCCCCTACTTCAAGTCACTCATGTCTTTCTAGGGTTGGGAAGGGGACTTATTGGTATACAAAAACAGTATTTGAATGCCAGAAACTGCCACCACAATACTCTATAGTTATTAGCCTTACAAATCCTTTGTGATTATGATGTAAAATGAGAAAATCAAAATTTAAAGATTCAAAATTTCAATAAGGTTTGAAGCAGATGCATGTACCATATTCGATTAAGTACGCCCCCTGTCCCTCCCCCTTTTTGAGGCATCAATTTCACTTAACTTGAATTAGATACTAAAAGTATAAGAACAGTGTAGATGTCTTTATTGATTCTTTTTCAAATTGATTAATGTCTTACTTTTGTGCAATAATCTTATGAAAGTCTAGTTCAAATTTGTTCTAATAAGCGCCCCTTCATGTTTCATTTTTAAGGGTCATTTGCACTTTTTGGGTCGAATACGGTTTATGACTAATTCATCATTTGCAGATTCACAACTGCAACAATAATGTCCCACAAAATGGAGAAAATATCATTCCTCTTATAATACATTCTATGCAGTATTCAAATAAGGTTTCATTGGCCAACATTTTGAGCTTCAAATAATATATTGCTTGTTTCCCCTTTCAAACCTACTCACCAAAAACACCCCGTACCCAAAATATTTTATTGGCATTTTCCATACCAAAAATATTTTATCATTTCTGATATTAACATTTTTTGTTTACTTTCAAAATACTTTGAAATGTCTTTCATTTTATGGTAATAATTGCATTCTCCGTTTTGTTTCTGTTCTTTCAGTTTTGGAAAAAAGTTAATAATTTTGTGTATTTGTTGTCTAACCAAAAAATTTTTTTACCTACCAACCTACCCAGAACTATCTTGTATGAGTCAGTAAAGGAGAAACAAACAATTTATTAGGTCTGGCCTTGTTGACTTTTATGGTTTCTCGGAGTTTCACAAATGATAGTCTTTTATGATAAAACAAAAAAATGGGGACTTTCCCTAAAGGACAAGGAAACTTATATGTATATTTGAAATCTATGTTTCAAAATGGTTTCGATTCAAAATCAATGAATTATGGTATCATTTTTAAAGGCAAAATATCCTTTGCAAAACAAAAATAAAAGTTTCTTAAAAACTATAGAAAATTATGGAAATGTATATCATTTAATAGAATGTTATACCCCCAACCAAATACAAGATTCCATGCCTAAACTATGTTAATGGTGAAGATTCAATATTCCTTGTTTTGCCATCTGGCATAGTGATTTGGACGATGGCAGGAAACATAAAATGACCTGCGTTATGAAAATTAGAATTTTATTTATTTAAATTAAATTGTTAAGAAGGAGATTGTAAGTGTACTTTTAACGGTAAGATAATGACTTTTGTGGCTTTATGAAATTATCAATCTCGTTTTACATTCCAATTTTAAAAATTAAAAGCCGTTTCAGAAAGGAGTGGTCCTTTAAGGTTGATTGTAATTATATGATTTGAATGTTTAATTTCAGATGTTGAGAAGATTGAAACCTCAACTTATATTCTCTGCGCATTGGCATAAGGTAGGCTTAAGTGGGCAAACACATGAAAATAATCATTCTCCTGAGATTTTGAATTCAATTGGCTAAAGTTTAATGCTTTCATGTTGGAATCTTGAATAATATTGAACAACATTATATTTAATGCTGTAATTTGATCTAAATTGTATTGAAATAATAAATATTTTAAAGTTTTATTCATTGTATTTTTTAATCCTCTTTGAAATCTCTATAGAAACATACAGTTTTGTGCTATCAGAGTTGGAAATGAAAGTTATTTAATTTGTTTTTCGATGAGTTATATTTCAAAGTTAACGCAGAAGTGTCATTGTTTTTACTTGACACTTGAAGGTATGTGGCAAAACATTTTGTTTTCCATTCCATCGTGTCAATGTGTAAATTTTCCTTTGTTTTACCGTCCAATGTGTCTATGTGAAAAAAATCCTTTGTTTTCAAGTCCATTATGTGTCAATATGAAAATTTCCTTTTGTTTTCCAGTTCATTGTGTCTATGTAAAAAATATCCTTTTGTTTTCCAGTTTATTGTGTCTATGTGAAAATTTTCCTTTTGTTTTCCAGTTTATTGTGTTTATGCAAAAAATTTCCTTTTGTTTTTTCAGTCTATTGTGTCTATATGAAAATTTTCCCTTTAATTTTTTCAGTCCATTGTGTCTATGCGAAAATTTTCCCTTTAATTTTCTAGTCCATTAATGTCTATCTGAATATTTTCCTTTGTTTTCCAGTCCATTAATGTCTATGTGAATATTTTCCTTTGTTTTCCAGTCTATTGTGTTTGTATGTGAAGACTGCATGGTAGATGATGAGAATACCTGGCCAGTCCATCGCCGTGATCTAGCCTGGATGACAGACTACATGTCTGTGAATCTAACCATCAACCCTAAGGCCCTAACAGAGGTGATGGTGCCGACGTGTAGCTACAGGATGGGGGAGCGTGATATGGGATATGGGGTCGCCGTCATAGGTAGGTTTACTATTATAAACGATGATTGGGTTCCCCAATAAATGATCATGTGTTTATCATTTTAAATTTCA
Organism: Argopecten irradians; assembly: GCF_041381155.1. Classification (NCBI taxonomy): domain Eukaryota; kingdom Metazoa; phylum Mollusca; class Bivalvia; order Pectinida; family Pectinidae; genus Argopecten; species Argopecten irradians. The sequence goes on from NC_091138.1 coordinate 45,296,247, forward strand.
TTTCAGCTCGTTTTGATTTTAAATTTTAGATTCACATAAAAAGTTTTTGGGTTAATGTGATAAATAGCATTCACACGTCGGGGAACTTACTTATCCCATAACTTTGTTTAAAATTACCTCTCTCTCTCTCTCTCTCTCTCTCTCTCTCTCTCTCTCTCTCTCTCTCTCTCTTTCTCTCTCTCTCTCTAACTTTTAAGGCAATTTACTTTCTCTCTGTATAACTTTAAAGATAATGTAGTTTCTCTCTGCGTAATTTAAAAAATCTTTCTCTGTATAACTTTAAAAATTCTCAGGTTCTCTACGTATAACTTTAAAGATATATCTCATTGTGTTTGCATTACTAAAGCATTAACAAAACCCTTTTTTAAAATGAGAGAAATACTTTAAAATTTATTGTTACATGATGTTTATATGCTTTATAAAATTGATATTTTGAAATTGAATCGGTAGAAGATGGAGAAAATAATGAATTCATTTTCCTTGTTTTACAGAATCAAACGGAGAAATGAAATATACAGTATTATGGTTACCACGGCGGTATACTATGCTGTTTGCATACTTGATCATTTTAGTGCCACTTGTCTTAGTCCATTTATATTTCAAATTATTTCCATACATTATGAGAAAAGTCCATACTAGACGGCGGTAGTATTTGTTTTAATCTTTATGACGTTAAACAAATCCATTCCAGAATTATGCAAATTGAACTCAGGACTTGTCCTATTTGTTATTGCCTCCCTGTTGTGCTGGGCATTTTATTGTACATATTTTAAGATTATCCCATCTACCAAACTCTCCATGACTTCAGAAAACTACCTTCTGAGCTCTACATGATTTAAGAGTTTTGTCTATAAATGATTCCATTGATTTTGATATTTTGTATTGTAAATGGAATTTATTGCTACAAATCTTGTAGTTCGTTCATATTCTGTAAATAACATTTTTTTCACGTGCGATTCATTTTTGCAAATTTCGCAATCAAGGTAAATTCACGAAAATTTATCTCCACAAATTAATATCTTTCACAATTCTTGTACTACTAAATTCAAAGATATCTCCATTCAATTTTAAATCCGCGAAAACTTAATCTCCACAAAAATATTTTGAAAGGGAAATCTCGAAATATTGTAGCCACGAAAAAAATTGTGGACAGTATGTAACATAGCCCTAGGGTTGATTAGATGTAGGTGAGTATCCCATGCCATATATCACAATATTTGTCCTATCATTGCATTAAACACCTTTAAATATTTAGTAAATAATCAGATTATTCAAAATCCGTATGATGTAAATGCACGCTTTAATATAGCTGATTGCCACTTTGTAGCATAATAATCTAGATCTTTTCATACTAGATCAATTTTGCCAAATCACTATTACGCTGATTACATGTATATAATCTACCAACAATTTCTGTGCAAAAAATATGGGTATATCAGAAAAATGAAAATACATAACAATTCTATTAGGTGATTTTAATTAAAAAAAAAAAGATATTTTATATAAATATCAATGAAGTGACTAAAATGAGTTAGCCAAAATTAGCATTACTGGCATTATGGGATAAAAGCTTCTGTTGGCGTAAAAGAGTTAGCCGAAATTAGCATTACTGGTTTTATGGGATAAAAGCTTCTGTTGGCGTATCGCGTCATTTCATTGTTGAAAATATTATTATGGTTTTAAATTAGTAAAAGAAATTGAAGCTGGAAATGTGTCTTAATTAATGAAATATACATTCCATATGTCAAAAATGATGAAATATACATTCCATTTGTCATTCAATGCCAATATTTTTGTATACGTCACCTGATTAGTCGGACCGAGCGATGGTCTAGTAGTAACATATCACCACCAGTCCTGCACCTCTGGATACTCTCCAATTTACCAGCTCTTTCTAATGTATATGTACATGAACGTAATATGGATAGCTGCTCCATCGCCGACAGAACATTAAAGGTATAATCGTATTTATATGGTCTGAATTACACAAACTGCATATAAAATGATTTATTTTGCTTTTGGTGCACAGTCAATACTTAATTCCATGTAGGATATAGTGCCATGGAATTTTTGTCGAGATGATATTGATTATTGATTTGATATTTTATCTTGAAGTATAACGAGAAGCTAAAACATTTCAATGGTGGTAATGGTGTTAAGTAAGTAACATTTGTAACTGAAGAAAAATACTAATTCGTCTGCTCCAGTTTTTGATATAGGAAAAATACCATTCGTCGGCGGTGGAGCATCTTGAATAGAAGTATCAATCAAAAAAGATATAAAATTTACCTTTTTGCTATAGTTATCTATCCCTGTGTTTAAAACCTGTTTACTAGTATTGAGAAAAGTATAATTGGTCCCGATGTCATTGTTTACTATCATCGTAATTGTGTTGATAATATCACACTTGTTCAAATAGGTAAATTTTATATGTGGCTGTTTGTGTCCTGCCAAGATTGTATATATATTAGTTTTCCATACGCGTCACTATGTAGATATGTATTTTATTTATCTCGCTTAAAATTGTTCACTAAATCGCCAAAACTAAAATTGAACATGTCGTCGGCACAGCATAATACCTATATGTGATATAATATGTGTCTGACCACTATATGTTTGAATTGATAATGTGATATATCATGTGTTTTTTTCTTGTTTTTCCCCCCATTAAAACTACTAAATAGCTCACGTAGTTCATTGCTAAGTTAAAACCAGTTTGTTCAATTTAGAATGATTTGAATAGCCTTGGTTTACTGTAAGTGTGGACATTTTCGCGAATGCTTATTTTCCCGATATACAAATATATGTAATTTCGGGCTTTTGATAATATAGTTTATAAATATATTCACAAAATTTTACGCACGGTGGAAATTTTCGCGGCGCAAAGGTGAAAATTGCCACGTTTATAGTATTTAAAAATGGTCTAGCCTTGCTTTATTTAAAAAAAAATAATAAACATTATTTTATTTACAACTGGGTTTTTCTAGCCTTAAGCTATCGCATCCGATGATCGTTATAAATACTACATTTATAAACTATTTTCTTGAATATTGTAAAACCGCATAGTACTAGTGCAAACACGATCGTTCCTCAATTGGCTTACCAAGGGATTTTACTCATTTAATTGAATAAATTAAATCAATTCAAAAGTGCCTAAGGTATATCACGTGTTGAACGGACCTGTACATGTAATTAGCATAAAGGCCGCTGTCAAGAACTGATTGGTGATTATTGATTGTATATCGTGAACAACATGCATATAGGGATCGTTCCATTGAACGCCGGTTTGGATTCCGGGATCGAATTATGGTTCGTACATATATGCAATTGGCATAAATGTATAGGTCGTTCCACACTTCCATATATGGCGAGTGAGTGATCATGTGATATGAAACAATCGTGTGAATGGTCAGTCCTTTCTCATAGTTAGATAATTACCTACATTTTTGCGACTAGTGAATACATAATGGATATTGAGAAAAAGAAAACCAACGTAACGTCACTTACAGAAATCATTTCTTTAGTTTTGAATGTCATTATTAATACCGCATTATGATGAAAATATTCTGATTTAGAGTACTGTATATTTGTAAGTGTTTGGCAAGTTTAGAATTGCAAGCATTATTTTTAGATAAGTTTTTAATAACTTGTATTTTATTTGTTTTATATATGTTTTGTTAAGCTTTACTGTACTGACTGCGATGGGTATTCTTCGTAATATGTTTGCATTTTCAAATACAAAAAAAAAAAAAAAAGCCAGCAATATTCTCCCTTCCCCTGAATTTTATACCTGACCGAAGGCATTGTTGTTGGAATATTCATTATAAAATATGTAAATAGATGTCTTACACCAAACAGACAGTAATTATACAGATGCATAACATGCAATAATGTATTGTTTTATTTGTAATTAATTTCGTAATAATCACATATTTTTTATTCTGAATCAATTCGTTTTAGTTTATGTAATGATGTTTGTTTCACACAACAATGCAGTGAATATTTCATGTGGCACATTGTGATGACCACTATGATGTGTACAATACCGCCTTCATCATAAAAGGCAACAATCATGACTTGGACAATACAATGTGATTTCCAATATTAAGAAAATGGCTAGAAATATCATTTTAAGTTTAGCTTTAAAACGGAAAAGAGTGTATAAAAAGGAGAGTGTTTTTTTTTAGATATTTCATGTATAACTAAATCTAATCAAGCTCCGATCACACTCCGATACTCCAGTATAAAGCTGTACTAATTTTTCGCTGATCTTTCACTGATTTGTGGCCTCGATGTAAGTTTAACCCCTTGTGGAGAGGCATCGTTGGAGTTACAATGTAGAGTATGTGAGTGTAATTAAAGGTCTTGTTTTAATCAGATTGCACATTATTAAGTGTAAAAATCAATTATTCGCTTTCAAATTTCTTGAAAAGACAAATTAGACAATCAAAATGTATAGAGATTGAATAAATTAGTTATTTAATACACGTAATCTAAAGTATCGTTATTACACAGAAATGTATAAAGATAAAATAAGACAAGGTTTTGAGTTGTAATTAAACAATACACATGTCTCTTTTACAAATATTTGGCCTCTGGAGAACGATTGCTTGAAAATTGACCTTTTGAATAGAGTTATACATGTATATAGAAGTATAATGGGAAACAATCTTCCAATAAATGAAAAACAAAACAATATTGTTAAAATAAGAAATAAGATAAGCTAGTAATGTAAGGGATTTTAACTGTGAAATTAAGCTATTAAATAAGCTTGGTGAACCATTTAGGTATTAGATAAGTTAACTTTTTGAGGTATTTTAGATTCATAATTATTTACAGAACTATGTATGTTTAAGAGAGTGTACAAATATCTGTCTTTATTGTATCAGTCTGTGAAAAAAACCACATTCTCATTATCCTGACGACATTCCTTTGAGTTTATTTTTCCACGACATTAATGATTAATTGTAAGTTTTAAAAACTGGTTTTGTCAGATTCCTCTTGTATAGGAATTAAAAACAACGGGTCTGCCTTTTGAACAGATTGAACTATAAACTTGTTGCATGTGCAAGGAGAATAAATGAGAATATCACATTTACGAAGAATGTATGTGTTATTTTTGAAGTAAACAACAGACACATTAGTTTTGACAGTGAAGTTACGTGAATTTAGATTTTTAACATGCAAATGGTGCAATAGCTGTTAAACAATATCTACGTATCGAAAATACATTAAAGATGCTCCATCGCCGACATTTAACAAACCATACTCATCATTTGAACAATAGTTGATGTTTAATCGAGTATATATATATATATATCTAATTAACACTAAATAAATAATACTACATAATTTATTTTCCTTTTGGCTCATGCGCAATCAGTACTTCATTCCATATGAGATATAGTGCCACGGAACTTTTTCGAGACGCAATTGATTTTTTTTATTTCTTGAAGTAAAATTAGAAGCTCGAACTTTTCAATGGAAATTACTAATTGGTCTTGTTTATAGATCAGACTCCGGCACAATAGAGAATAACAACAATCTACAATTAATCTTAGATGAAGTTTCAAGTAAAGGATACACGGACATATTGATAATGGGAGACTTTAATTACCCTAATATCAACTGGAACCTGTGGAACACAAGAGGCAATAGCACAGAATCTCAGGAATATAAATTTCTACAAAAACTTCAAGATAACTTCTTCTCACAGCACGTGGATCAGCCAACAAGATGGCGGGGTAATGATAATCCCCATATATTAGATCTTATATTAACTAAAGAAGATAATATCATCTCAAGCATCGAATATCTCAGTCCACTAGGGAAAAGTGATCACTGCGTTCTTTCGTTCTTTGTAGAGTGTAAAGTTAACACAGTCACCCAGACAAAAATTAAGAAATGCTACAATAAAGCAAACTACCCGGAAATAAACAGAGAAATAAGAGAGCTACAATGGGAAGATATTTTGAATGAAGGAAACAGTGTTAATGAGAACTGGATAATATTTAAAAACATCTTAAAGGAAATTGAGGGCAAATTTGTTCCAACAAAATCCTTCAGGATAGGTTGCAGTAATATCAACAGCTTTCCAGCAGACAAGCATACTTTAGAACTAATCAGGAAAAAAAACTCACTATCTAGGAAGGCTTTCACAAGTAAAGACCCTGAAATAAGGAAGGACTACAACAAGATAAGAAACAAAAGTAAGAAATGCCACCCGGAAACTTAGGAAAGAATTTGAGTACAACCTGGCAAATAAAGCAAAATCAAATCCCAAGGCCATATGGAGATACATTAATTCTAAATCAAAAGTGAAAGCTGGTGTGGGAGATTTATACAGCATACCAGATGACAAGAGCTCTCTTAAGGTTTCACAGGATAAACAAAAGGCGGATGTGCTAGCAACATTTTTCAGTCAAGTATTTGTAACTGAGCAAAGCGAAGATATACCTAGAATTAGAAACATAACAGTAACTGAGGACATGATACCTCTCCAAGTCAACAGACAGCAAGTAAATAACTATCTTTCAAAGCTTAAAACAGAGAAATCACCCGGACTGGATGAACTTCACCCTCACTACTTGAAAAACACAGCAAATTCTATAAGCATACCACTAACAATCCTGTTCAATCAGTCACTGACCACCGGAGATCTACCACTTGATTGGAAAAATGCTAGAGTCTGCGCCATATACAAAAAAGGTGACAGATGTGAAGCTGGAAATTACCGCCCGGTCAGTCTAACCTCAGTTGTATGTAAAATACTGGAAACCATAATAAGGGAGCACATAACGAAACACATGAGGACCAACAAGTATTTTTCTACAAAACAGTACGGCTTCATATCCGGAAGGTCTACTTCTCTACAACTAATTGAAGTTTTAGATAAATGGACACATGCACTGGACAATGGTCATGCTATTGATTGCATATACATGGATTACAAGAAGGCCTTCGACACGGTCCCTCACCAACGTCTCCTCAATAAACTAGGCGCGTATAACTTCTCAAGTCAACTTATCACTTGGATTTCAAACTTTCTTACAGGAAGGCATCACAGATTGATGACAGGTCACAGTTAACGGGGAAGATTCAGAGTGGACAAAAGTCACTTCTGGAATACCACAAGGTTCAGTGCTCGGACCACTTCTCTTTGTCATCTTCATTAATGAGCTCCCTAATCTAGTAAACTCCGAGATATATCTTTTTGCAGACGACACAAAAATTTTCAAAGTAATTTCCAACGAAGAAGATAGGAAAATCCTGCAAAAACGATTTGGATACCATGAGCAAATGGAGTGAAGATTGGTTATTAAAAATGCACCCGGACAAATGTAAACATATTGGAAAGTCTACAAATACAAACCACCATTACAACTTAATGAATAAACAACTGCTGACTACAACAAGTGAGAAAGATATTGGAGTAACTATAGCATCAGATTTAAGCTTTGAAAACCATATCAGCAACAAAGTAAAAAAAGCCAATTCAATGTTTGGTATGTTACGTAGAACATTTCATTTTATGGACACAAAGTTATTTATACCATTATACAAATTACTTGTCAGGTCCCAGCTAGATTACGCAAGTTCAATCTGGTATCCATACAAAAACAAGGAAATCGACCTGATAGAAAGTGTTCAACGACGGGCCACCAGATGCCTGCCCGGACTACAGAAATTGCCATACGAGGAAAGGCTGAAAAAACTGAAATTGCCCAGTCTATCATACCGGCGTATGCGTGGGGACATGATTGAGGTGTTCAAAATGATTTCTGGATTATATGATAAAGACTGCTGTCACTGTATAAGCTTATGGTCAGATGTTGCCCCCAAACATAGTGCTAGAGGAAACTCAAAAAAACTTTACCCCCAACATTCAACATCAACACTGAGGAAAAACTATTTTACTGTGCGAACTGTCAGAATTTGGAACTCTCTTCCAGAATCTGTTATATCATCATCTAATATAAACTGTTTTAAAAATAATTTAGACAAATTCTGGGAAAACCAAGACCTACTCTATAATTATAGAGCAGAGTTGTCATTATAACTGTGTTAACAATATAAACATGAACACCTTGAAATTATCAACATGGAAATCGAACATTTCTTAAAAACTTAACTAACGAAACTTTATAGAATATTACCTGCAATGCTACATGTACATTATATACTGTATCATGTATGTATTTATTGTATGATTATGAGTCCAGTGTAGAGGACCTCAATCCTGTACTGGAAAATAAACTTAACTTAAACTTAACTTAAATGATGGTAATGGTGTAAAGTAAGTAGTTTTTGTAACGGAAGAAAAATACTAATTCATCTGTTCCTGTTTTTGATTGAGCAAAAATACTGTTTGTCGGCGGTGGATCATCTTTAAGTATGAAAAAGCCATAATTCTGATTTACAGTGAAAATACACTTTACGAAGACTTTGTTTATTTTTTTGCGTTTAACCATACATTCCATTATGGATACCGGTAGATGTGATTGAACTAAATCACACAACGTCTTTTACGCGACAAATGAGACACAAATACAAGTACCATTACTTGAACCCAAACCATGCAATAAATAAGGTCTTCATACATACAGGCAGAATCGCGGTGATCCATTTATAAAGTCACATCTACTCCCGAGTGATTGAAAAAACGGTGATGTTTTTACTTTTTTTCCTTCACATGGAACATAAACAAAAGAAACGTGAGTTCTTTATCAAATATATTTGGGGAAGTTTGATCATTTAAATGTTTCGTACATTGAACATCAACACAAAATCTGTTAGATCAAAGCTATATTGCAAAACGAAACTGAAACAATAATTCAACACTAGAGAAAGCCGCACAACAGGAGGTATGGCAATATATTAAGAAAGACAAACTTTATATGCATACAATTATAATGAATATATACAGCAAAATATGGTTATAACGAAAACGCATAAACGAATTCATGGTAATGACGTAATTGTTATTCAATTTCAAGAGTCACCTGATCGTTTGTAATTTGATATAACTTATAAGTTTATAATTTAAAATTTTACTTGTTACGAGCATTTTCATTGGCTTATAAACTTACTTAATCAACCAATAAAGGAAAAATGGCGTTGCCGTGTGTAACGTCATTTCTGGTTGGCTGAGATGACGGCATAATGATTTCATAGAGAAAAGAGTCCCAACATGAATTTTGAGTATGGTAGAGATTGTCTTTGTCATTTAGTATGGTAGAGATAGTATTAAAACATTTAGCTCTGTATGATAAGATTAAAATTGTTCTTGTTAACTTATAAAATCAACACACACGTTCATAATGGCGATTGTTATATTCATTTGTGTATTATGATAAATATATCAACAAATAACTTAATGTGTAGATAATAACTATAATAATCACATCATCGGAAATACATATCAACATACATCTAATTCAACGAAAAACGAACCGTTTTGAAAAAAAATAGCATCAACGCAGTTTGATATTAGTTCAAAGAAATATAAGTATTTACATACTGGCATAATGTTTAAATATTTTCCATCATTTTTAAGTTGGGATGTTTAAAAAATGTGTTTATATCTGTTATATCCCCTTTCGAAATATATATTACTTCTAATAATAAAATTGTACAAACATTTATAAATGATGGTATTCAGAAATCGATATAAAACGCAGATAACAATAAATAATATCAGATGTAAGATGACTTCACTGGAATTAAAAACGTTGAAATTATCATGTATTTATCGTGACGTCATGTCTTTGCAAGCGTAACATCCTACTTTTCACTGACAACGACATGAAGTCCGTGCACGAAATAATGACGTCATACCTACAAAGAGGTAAACTGTAATATTCAAAGACGAAATGCATATGTAGAAATAAAATGGTATATTTGACACCAGTCGATTGTGCTTGAAATTTATACATACACCACAAAAACATCAATGTTTAAATGCCCAATATCCGGTAATTAGTTTACAAATGAGGGGACGATATATTTATAGTAATTTCCATCTCCATTTGTCTGTCCGTCCGTCTTTCTGTCCGTCGTTCCACATGGCGTTTATCACGCGACATAATTTCTTAAATCAAGTCAAGGTCACTGTTAGTATTTTAGAAATACAATGACACTACTTTCATAACTTCATTTCCTCGTGTTTTATCCAAAAGTCACATGTATTATACACAGTGTAAATAGATAATCAAAACAGGTTTGTTACATTCGACTTTCAGTGTTATCTGCTTTAGGTCCAAGGTACCGTTACTTATTTTAAAAAGAAGAAAAAATTGTCAGCACTTCAACTGCTAGAAATGTGGCGACATGTATTGAATTAGCAATATTCAGTCAGAATCTTTCGAAAAATACGTAATGCGATGAACAAAAATTGTGCGTTGTAGTAATATGATGTTAAGATTTTTCGGTACAAAATTGTAAAGTAATGAAAATAAAAAACTAGAAGAATTAAAATTGTCAATGAAAGGGTTGTTGTGATATTAACATTTGATTCGGCGCAACTAAATCATTCAACGTTTAGCTGTTAACTCACATTAGCGATTTTAGTCTATATAAGTTTATTCATATGTGTGTACTCATATTGCATTTTATTACGGTATAACTTTAGTAATTCGTCCTGCGGTGAATAGTACATGTATTATGTTCACCTTACTAATAATTAATCACGAAGCAATGTGATATGTAGTTTCAGTATAAAATATGTTTGTATTGTAGAATTATATTTTATACAAAATATGAAAGACGAAAGATTTTTTCGCTTCAAAATTATTCAAATATCTACTTTGTTTCTGTGATCATCCTAAAAGTATAATAAGAATCTTGTAATGATAGCAATACTTTAAGTATACAACACTTGCATTGCACTAGCAATGTCATTTGTAAAGCTTACACTTTACAAGACAACGGTTTGTCAAAAAAATTTAAGTTAGAAGACTATATCAGTAAATGCTATTCCCTAATACATAAAAATCACAGAATAATACCATCATAAATAGTATAAAGTAACCGTGTCACAGCCAGCACAGAGTCCATATACTTCAAAAGTACACTGATATACTGCCTTGAAGAGTTCCTCGAATTTTTTCCGGCAACTACGTCGGGCTCAAAATGAGTTTATGATCCGGACTTTTTATCGCTTTTGTCCTGTAAAGAAACAAATCATTAGTCACATAGGAATCATAATATTGCTATCTTTTGTTTTTGAAGGATGATATTTTCGTATTTTGGCGAGAGATTAATTTGACCGTGAATTATTCTTCCGCGACATATTCATAAGAACTAGTGGAATTATTTATAAACCTTTAAAGTCAGATTGCGAGAACTGAAGCTGATAAAATTCAATTTTCATCATTTCAATATAACTTGCCCTCGTAAATAAGCGGTATTTCGGTAATTTTTATTTTTTGTTCATTATGCAAGCTGTTTTTTTTATCCGAATTTAGAAAAAATACCGTTTCAAGTAAGCTTTGGTCTCATTTAAAAAACCTAGTTTTCTATCAAGCTATCATCATCAGTTCTGTGTGATGGTGAGCTTTGTTTTGACTGCGCTGAAACTCCACATTAAAAAAAAGAACGAAAATATTACTTTTTGTATTATTTTAATTTTTTTTTAAAGTTTCAAAGTTCGATATTCATGATTAATTAAGATATAAACTGGCTTAGAAGGATTTAAGAAACATTGGAATGTCTTAATGTACGATATTCTGTAAAAGATGCTCCACTCCAGACGCTTTTAAAATATACCGCGAAAACGTTCTGTACATACGACGTCATAATACTTGGCGTTTTGTCGGTATATGGCAAAATAACCTCAAAGATCTAACCAGTAGAAATGAGTGTAACATTAAATCATTATAATATATTGTAAGTAATAATTTTTTGTTACTGAAGAAAAATACGAATTCATTTTCTCTTGTTTAATAGAGAAAAAAGTTCTCTCTCTCCTTCCCATACCCCCTCCCCCCTATAAAAATCTATTTACATTAAAACATTCTATTTCTACTGAGTTATATCTAGTATCAAATATCCACTATTAACATCACCGATATCTATGATTTATCTATTAGAAAACAAAAGTTGACAACAATAATGTGAAATTTCAGTAATACTACTTCTCCGGACGACTTAAACGTATTAAACCTAATTATTGGTTTAATGTTAAAAGAAAATATTGTTATTTATATGAATACATATTCTGAATTTTCATAAAAAAATTATCTTCCCTTGCTGGTAGGCATTGATTATGACGTCATTTGTTTGCGAGCGTATGGTCATATTTAAAACGGTTGTTCGATATACCTTTTCATCATTATAATAGCTTTAAAGGAGGAGTGTCAATTTGGGCCCTCTGGTGGCCATTACCGATAAACATTATTTTTTGTTTACAGATACCCGGGGTTTAGGACATCATGATATGCCATATAATTAAGGTCAGGTCGGAGTCCCTTGTGAGTTAGTGGGGTTAAACAGGAGGGGCAATTTTCTGTTTTGTCCAGTTTCGTTGGAAAAAAAATATTTTTGAATGCTTTTTCATAAATAATGATGCATCTATATGTTGAAAGCAAAACATCTTGGAAAATATAACTTGATGTTAAAAAAGTCAATTATTCAAGAATAAAGTTCATCTAGTGCCATAATATACCAGAAAAAACGTTATATACATTATATTAGATTGAATTGAGCAATATATTTGCATATTGTAAACTAAGGCAAGAATGAGATCGAATTGGGGAGGGGGAGCATTGGGGAGGGGGGAGAGATTTTTTTAAATTTTTTTTTTAAATTTTAAAACAACAATACATGTATATGTTTTTTCTTATCTTCAGAGGGTCTTATACTTGCTCAAATACTTTGCTATAGAATTTTTGAAATGCAATAATGATTTTGTAAATGTTTTAAATGTGCATTGTATTATACAATAATGTATATAATTACATTCTCTCAAATGCCATTCATTAGAGAAAAATAGTAATATTTGAGCCAGTTTATCTTAATTCTGAACATAATAATATATTTATAGGTGTTTTAAAGTTTAAAACCAATAAAGAAATCCGCCTCCCCTCATCTGCTCCCCCGATCCCATCCCGTCAACAATATTCTTTACCCAAGTTTATAATATGCAAATATATTGCTCAATGAAATCTAATATGATATACAACATTTTTTTGTAGTATATTATAGCACCAGATAACCTTTATTCTTACATAATTGACATTTTACAAAACTAGGACACTGTGACCTATATTTTGACACTAAGGCATTTTTTCCCAAAATGTTTTATTTTCAACATATAAATGCATTATTAATAATGAAAAATCATTCAAAATATCATTTGGTTCCAACAAAACTGAAAAAAACCCAGAAAATTGTCCCTCCTGTTTATCCACCCATAACTCTCAAGGGACTCCGACCTGACCTTAATCATATGCCATATCATGATGACCTAACCCCCGATATCTGGAAGCAAAAAATAATGCTTATCGGTCATGGCCACCAGAGGGCCCAAATTGACACTCCTCCTTTCCCATTTCATTTAACAAACATTATTCATTTTAAGAGAATTACGAATGTGCATACGTTTCAAGAATTTCAATACTGAATTTTCACTCGATATTAACAAACTTACTGTATCTTGCACGCATCCAAACAATTTCTGTATTCGTAGAATATCCTGTTTTGTCGCACTGTTTCTCTGTCCCATCTTGCATGACATCGAAGATTTACTGTCCCACAAAGTAATTGTCTTTTTATTTTTGTCCTTGGTAAATGCGTATGGTCCATAATGCATAAGAGAACATGGATCGTATTGGATACTGCTATATTCTGGCTTTACCTCCGATGGTTTGAGTTTGATAAAGTTAGTCGCCCTGTACTTTTGTACATGGTCGAAATGGACTTCAATGGTGCTATTTCTATCCGGTCTCGAATGCTCGTGCCAAAATCCCATCGCGTGCATTAGCTCGTGAAGCACTGAACCATTGGTTGCATGGGTGACTGAACCGAGGGTTATTGTATGTGGTTCTGAATAAGTAGCCCTTTTCCCAACTGCAGTGAAATATCTATAACACAAAATATATTAATGTGTGCATTGTTATAAGTATTTTCTTGTAAAGGTTTTAAAACTCTGTAAGAAATAAAACGCAGATAACGCCAGAAAGAGACGACATGTATAGTGAATGACAAAATAAGATCAAGGAAAGAAACAAATACTGTGTAACATGTGTAAATATTCGTGTGTGCTTTCTTTGTTGTTCGGAGTTTGATGATGGACGGAAATATTTGTGGTTTAAGTTTTTCCACCGCCGTCAGAGCACACAAGATACTTTTGTGCTCTGAGAAAAAAATCATTTGAACAAAAATTGTTGTTGGTGTGACTCATGTAACTGTATGTCTAATTAACACAAAAATCAGAAGTTTATTCCATATAGGGCATAGCGAATTGGACATCCTTTCAGGACACAGTTACTTATATTTAATATTTTCATCTTGAAGTACAATGTATAATAGTAAGCTCAAACTTTTTAATTTTCAATGATGGTAATAGTGTAAATTGTAAGTAACATTTGTCCTGAAAAAAATTCCGTGTCTTATATGGAATGAAGTACTGATTGCTTATGCACCAAAAGCAGTAGACTTATATATACATGATTTAACACCAACTATTATTCAAATGATGGGTATCGTTTATACTCTGTCGGCGGAGGAGCATCTTTAAAAATATGATTATCATGACATCATCGCTTTACTGGAAAAGATACTAAGAATACATTACTTACCCGCTACCTTTCACGAATCTAACAGTCTGGCTGTAATTCTTTATTCCTTCTTTGTCATCTTTTTCAAGCGTAAGTGAAAATTTGCAGTTCGGATTACCATTGTTGACCTTCGTTTCGAGCTGTGTTAAAGCGTTCTCGATAAACGCCCTTTCTGTACTGCCTGTTGAGTAAAGCATTAACGAGTAAGTATAATATATCAGTCATTCTCTTCGTAATGGGGGATTATCATTGGTAGCAAGAAGAGGTATAAGAGTTTAGTCTATATTTAATATGTCTGTTAAATGTGTTAAAATTTGCTGACAACTTATCTCTGAGAAAACTATCGGAAAAACAAATAATGAGTAAGAGAAAATAAATATTTCTTGAAAATCACAACTTTTTTATCTTGACTGAAACGAGACTGAATCCTCATCGGAGAATATTGACCTTATATAGTGGAATTCACTTTATTTTTCCGAGGTACAAATTCGCGTAAATTCATATGGGACTTTTCGCGCGAATTCAAATGTTTCACGAATTAATGTAAAATGTGTAATTCACTTTATTTTTGCGAGGTACAAATTCGTGCAAATTCATATGGGACTTTTAGCGCGAATTCAAATGTTTCACGAATTAATGTAAAATAACGTATATATTAATTTACGATTGTTAATAAGAGCCTTTTATCGCAAATTTATGTATTTGCGAATATTTTGAAAATAAAGATGAAGAGAAATATTGTATACGCAAATATTAAGTGGTCTACAGTACCCAGTAATATCTCTATGTTGAATGAAAACAAGATAACTTACTAAACGTTGACTCAATTATA
Organism: Argopecten irradians; assembly: GCF_041381155.1. Lineage (NCBI taxonomy): Eukaryota > Metazoa > Mollusca > Bivalvia > Pectinida > Pectinidae > Argopecten > Argopecten irradians. The sequence goes on from NC_091138.1 coordinate 45,311,856, forward strand.
TATTTAATTGCCGGATCCCATACTAAACCATCTGTCCCTAGTACTCTATGATGCTGGTGGAATAAAAATAAAACAAAATGCATTAGAACTACCATTATTGCAGGCATCTTCAATACTCTAGGAGTTATTATCAATGTCTTTTCATCCACATTTGAATTATCTATAGATAAAATTTACAATGATTTTTGCGTTATATCTCAATTACATAAAAATAGAAAAATAAATTCTTAAAGATGATACACCGCTGACAATGGTAATTTTTTTTTTCTCGATAAAAACATGAACAGACGAATTTGTTTTTTTTATCTCCAGTTATCAATGTTACGTACCTTATGCTAATACCACCATTGAAAAGTTAGAGCTTCCTATTTTACTTCAAGACAAGAATATAAAAAAAAACAACAAAAAACATGGCACTATCCCCTATATGGAATCAAGTACTGATTCCGCATCCATCAAAAGCAAACGAAGTTATGTCATATTAGTTTGTGTTAAATAGACATAAACTTACACGAGTTAACACCAAGTATTGTTCAAATAAGTTTTGCTCTATCGGCGTTTGAGCAACTTTGAATAAAATGATACTTACTGAAGGTGTGTCGTCGCACAAGATGTCCCCTTCAACGATATCCGGGTTAGCTAAAAGAATAAAATTATTTAAGAATATCTATAAACGTATACTAAAGTAAAGATATTTCAAATATTTCTAAATGTAATATCTGTAAATAATATTATTGATGATTTTTTAATTAAACTTAATTAAAGGCCCACTACCTTTCCGAAACGGTTTTTATTTTTAAAAAGGGAATGAAAACGAGATCGATAATTTTGTAGAGTCGCAAAAGTTATTAACTTACCGTTTGTACTACATTTATCTTCACCTTCTGAACAATTTGATTATTTTTTTTTAAATTTTTATAACGCAGGGCGTCCCGTCTTCGTCCTTAATACCGCGCGGTAGTTGACTATCACTGCGCCAGACGGTAATACAGCGAAATCAATTTCAACTGCTTTAATATAAAACGCAAGAAATGGTGTTGGAACCTCGTCTTAGGACATCTGCATGTATTTTCAGATGTTATTAATGTTTTTATGAAACATTTATATTTTGCCCCGGAAAGGTAGTGCGCGTTTTAAGTTATCACTACAAAATAGTTGCAATTATATAAAATAGCTCATTTTTTATTTCAATTACGCGAGTAGCATATATTGCGATTGTCTATAAATACTTATTCTCTCTATATTATTCATCATGAGATGAAATTAAGGTTCGCGGAAATACCCTTGACCAAAATCATAGTGAAATTAAATCACTCGCGAATAAGGACAACTATACAGTAAATTGCATTTATTAAAAGACATATCAGAGAAACATACATATGAGTGAAAAGTTTATTCGGCTCATTCCTTATTGAACTAAAGGCGTTAGCTTAGAATAACTATATCATAACAATGAATATTGCCAGGCATGGTTATATGTAAAAAATGACTGTCAGTATAAATCGTCCGGGCTGGATGTGTGTGGTAGTATGTTTCAGTGGGAACGTACTATAAAAGGGACAAGAGTTTTCAATATTGCAGAGATATTCGCAGCATTCCAAAACACCCAGAAGTTCATACACGCAACATACTGCATACAGGGGAAGCCGTCCTTGAATACCCCTTTTTAGCGGTATATAGTAGGACATTGATATAAACAACCAATAAGCCAATAAATGCGTGTTGAAAGATTTTGATAATTACGGTACTGGGACTCAACCAGTAGTCGTGACAGAACAGTGGTGGTGATTGTGTGCATATTTTACTGTGCGTCTACATTTACGAATGTCTGGAGCTATTGACGAATACTTCATGAAGGAGTTTGAAATCTTTGTGTAGAAATAATTTGTTTCATGAAATGCAAACAATTGAATTTTTCTCAAATCACGACTACTGTTCCTTGCGACTACTGGTACATATAGGGTACCAGTTAGGTGATTTTTCAAGAAAAAACATTTACTTATTTTTCATTTTGCTAATTAAAATGCAAATGAAATAATGCAGATCGGTCGCAGAAATAATAAAAAAGTATGCAGTTTTAAAATAGAACCTGTGTTGGTTGGTTGGTTTGATGAATGGCTAACGCCCTATTGAAATCTTGGGTCATTTATGGCTGGCCTCTACTGTATGCGATGTGTTGCGAGTGTAAATATCTATGTATTGGGAGGCTGCGGTATATTTGTGGTGTGTCTCTTTGCGATAGTGGAAACTGTGGTCCATTTTATAGTGCTATCACACTGAAGCATACTAACGTCGGACAAACCAGTCATCCCAGCAGGTATAATTCTAACGTTTTACATGCAGGGCTTGAAACGCGTTTTTTGTTTACGATGTACTAATAATATAAATAAAGGTAGTATACTAACCGTTCTCTTCGTGGCAAAGAGGGTGGGAACAGGGCTAAAACACAGTAATTTTAAAGCATGAACGTCATTTAGGTTTATTAGTGAAATTCTAAAATCATTCTAGGTTTGCATTTATGAACCAATTAATTACATTGTGCGTTATACAATTTGACGGTAAATATTAATTATAAGAGTAGATTTCTTTGTATTCATGTGTGCTGGTTAAAATATGTACAAAGGCATATGCAATTATTTTTTTATAATTGTCCATATTAAACCAATTTATGAGATATTGACTTATTATTTATGAAGCGTTTCATACTGACATAGACCGATTTTTAAAGAAAATACAAAGAAGATACAATAAAGTCAATGTTTAATACACTATATGGTATATACAGTACACGTTTATTTTTTAGAATAGTTACCTGGTACTTTACCATGAATTTCCCTAAAATAGAAAAAATATAACTGTAATTAATTCTAAAGGTTATTAACATGTGTTAAGTAGAAAGTATATCAACAATGCATATTCTGGACAATTATATGCAAAAGGAACTATGCGTTCCAGACAGATGAGCGGTTTCTGTTCCGTCAAGGACATTCGCCATTAGACATTAGTCCTAATGAGCTAAGGGTCGTATAGCAATTAAATGCACATCTCTTCGCGAAATATTTCTGAAATAAAAACTTCCTCTTTACACAGATACATTATCATCCTCGATACTCCAGGATTTCCGATCACTTGCGATCTCTACAACCCTGGACTATCTCATGGTGAAACTAGAGGCAAACGAACAGGTAATTTAAGTCCTTTAATGTAAAACAAAAGAGCCGTATAACGGTACACTGTAGTTGACTGTTTGGCTTTGAATTTGGGCGTTGCTGTCTCTGTAGTCTTCAAAGGTAAGCTTTTCAGGCCTGTGATTTGTTCAGATTTTCTTCCCTGAGCAGCCTTCAGTTTTACTAAGAGATAGTCCAGGGGTCTAGAGATCGTAAGTTATCGGAAGCCCTGAAGTATCGAGCATGATAACGGATATGGACAGGTCTTTGTGTTAAATGTGAAATGTAAGATACAGAATTCTTGTGTATCTATGTTATGTTAAAAGATAAATAAATTTGCTGTCGTGCATGCAGATAAGAATAGGACATTTCCGTTCATACGCATTTACAGTAATCGCTTATCTGTCTGGAACGCATGTGTTCCTTGACGGAGTTTTCCGTAATTTCACATGATTTTTTATGTTTATTCACTTTGTCACCCAATAATAAATGCATCATATACCGACATCAAAACATTATCAAATTGAATCGTCTAATAGTTTAATTCTAAGAACACAAAATTGGAATAATACACCGAAATGAGGTATTTGAAAACAAAATGCAAAAAAAATAAGAAAAAAAAATGTGACACTTAAGTGTATTATTGAGTATCAAAGAGGATATCAATTCATTAATCCATGGTGTGATTATAACTAAATCAACTTAATCAAAACTTAATTAGCATATTTTAACTAAATGAATTATATGTAGACATATGTGTTTTTAAAAGATGCTCCAACGCTGACAAACAAGAAGTAGACGAGTAAGTATTACAAAACAAAATCTTATTTACACCATTACTGTCGTTCAAAGGTTTTAGCTTCTCATTTTATTTCAAGATATAATTATTAGAAATAATAAATTGAGTCTCGACAAAAATCCAGGTTCTGATTGTACATGTGCCAAAAAATTAAATTTTATGTATTTTTGTCCTAATTAGTCATATATATATACGCTATGAAACACTAGTTACTGTTCAAATGATGGGTATTATTAATGCTCTGTAATCGGTGGAGCATCTTTAACAAAATATAAACCTTGATATTAGTTTCTTGCGAGTTACTTCCCTTTCAATATTGGTAATATTAACAAATTTGATATTTTAGATACAAGTGCTTAAAAACAATGCATTTTTTTGTAAGCAATTACATAAGAATGCCAATTATGGTTGGTTCCCGTGTGATTCCGCCTAATTTTCGTTTTTTGAAATAGTGAGTCAATTACTTAGTAGAAGGCATCGTCATTAATAAAACGCTTTTTCGTCTTTCCATATATATTTTGTACTACGATTTTCCATTTCTTACTCCATTCAGAGCTGATTATACAGATGAAAACTTATCCTCGATGCCCCACAGCATAAATAACACCCATAATTTGAACAATACGTGATGTTTTATCCTGTATCTATGTGTCTTATCAACAAAAAATACATATAAAATAATGTATTTTGCTTTTGGTGCATGCACAGTCGATATTTCCATGTAGGATATAGTTCCGTGTTTTTTATTTTTATTTTTAATACTTTTATCTTGAATTCAGATAAGAAGTCCAACATTTTTAATTGTGGTAATGATGAATATAAGTAAATTTTGTAACTGAAGAAAAATACTTGTTTGTCTGTTCCTGTTCTTGATAGAGAAAAAATACCATTCGTTGGTGGGCTACAAAATGTAGCATCTTTAAGTAACTGCGTTAGTGCATCAATATAATTTCTCATTTACAATACACAGACTGTTCTGATATCGTTATTGCAGATAGAGTGTAATTATTACTGTTTATCATTTTGAGTTTAAGTAATTAGGTACATTGTTGTTTGACGCATTGACTAAAGAGGTGCTATTTTGTTTTCAACTATCAATTACATAAGTAATACTTTGTTAAGTATACAGATATTTTGGCTTGGAAACCCAATGTTTTTCTTTCAGTGTTTTGTATATCATCATATTTTGGTGATGTGATTTTGGGCACTGTTGTCGGTCTTAAAGTTACCTGTATATTTCTTAACATTATTTTTGTTTTGTATATATATATATATATATATTTCATATTACCACTTATGATAAGTGTCCGTAAACTTACATGGTTTTAGTTCCCTTTCCTGTTGGTCACGTAATTGCTTACAGCGGTTTTTAACCTGAAAAACAAAATATCGCAATAACAAAAGTTAATTTTAAAAAACCATCACATAGATGATCGTATATAAAGAAAAGTCCAATACCTATTTCTAAGTAATTTAGAAATGTTTATAAATTATAATAAAAGATTATGTTCAGAATATTTTATATAAATTTGAGAATTAATGAATGAACTAAAAAATGCGAGGATAAATGCGAGGATAAAAAGGGAAATAAATGAGAATGAAAGCTTCACAGAATGAATGTATCAATGAATAATATCAATAAAGAATAAGTGAATGATTGCAGGGTTAGCGAGAATATAGGGAATCGAAATGGAAGTTGAATGAAAGCCCTCTTGCAAGAGGACAGTCATGTGCAGATGCTGAATCCAGGGTTCCAACCCTGGCAGTCATCTATGCTTATTATGTCTGGGGAATAAAGTTTTTCATTTTTTTTTAGCTTTAAAAATCACAAAGATAAATTCTATTTAATTTCAATTGTCGATGGTAAAATGTTTCAGTTTCAATAGATATGATATTAAACACATACTATATAGTTACTAGATTTCGCAGACTTTTATTTACTATCAAATATCGTTTGTTTTATTCTTCAAAATAGCATGCTTTTACATAGCACAACCAATTGACACACAGATAATTCGCGAAAATACACCGCTGCGATTACGTTCAATGCAGTAAGTCGGGAAATTTTACACCCGCGACATATTCAAATTATACTGTATATATACTTGTAATTATAATAGAGGAAATTAAATGTCGATAGCTATAGCAAGTTAAAATTATTCCTAATATTAGGATTTAATTCAATTTTGCTTGTCAAGTGTATTTGGCTTGAAAATTAAGCCTACACATGACGTTGACTTTTGTTTGACCGCTTCTAATTGGTAGATATTGTTAGAAAACAAAGGCACTTTTATGGATTTGAAGTTTTTCAGAGATTGTCTTTATTAAATTGAATTTTAAATGTTACTTATCGAAATGTGACACAAAAACCAGAGTGTACTTTCATTATAGATTATTTCAAGGTTTATTAAGAATACATTCATATTTTTGTGTTATATCTCCATAACATAAAATAAACTATTCAAAGCAACCATTTTTTAAAGATCTTTTTATAAATCACCGTAATAAAAGGAATATTCGCACATCACTGAACCGTTTATCAATATTTCGCGGATCAATTTTTTCGCGATCGTTTCACTTTCCCGCGAATATATCATCACTCCAAAAAAATCCAGCTATATAATTGTTCTGTTTTGTTATCTTAAAACCAAACAGAGAAATGTTATTTTTATCATGTTCACTTCCAAGAATACACAAACAGATTCATTTGTATTTTATCTTCAAATATTCGAAAATGTTTTTGTTCAATATCCTTATGTATGTTTTGTTCTTAACCGATTGACTACTAGGTGGTATTCAGTTATCTGTAATAAGCAAGAAGGTATTGGTAGTTTTGTTACCTGTGTATGAGAGAAAACGACGTATTTCACACTCACAAACTAATGACGTCACAATCGATACCTTCCGGAAAGCTGTCAACTTAGAATGTGCAAAAATGGATTTGATGGAATTCGGGCTTTTAGTGTAGTTGTACTTACGGTTGTGGGATCTAGATAGGTAGCATGCGATCCCTGCAGTATAAGAGAAACAGCTGCTACTACTTTCAGTAATAGTCCTGTCTGCATTCTGAAAATAAGTTAAGATCTTTCTCATCTACCAACTCAGTTTTGGTACATCTAAAATCAGGATGTGAACTACATTTTCAAAATTCATGTACTGAAAACCAGCTTTCTTTGGCGGCTACCAATTTTTCCGATTTGCGATTCAAAAAAAGTTTGCAAAGAGTAACACTCGCGAATTTAAAATTGGATAGAAATTCATATCATTATGATTTATTTTCATATTAATTCGCGGAGACAAACATTCGTGAATTTACTTGGATCGCGAAATTCGCAAAAATAAATCGCACGCGAAAGAAAGTTGGTTGCCAATATACAAAACAAGATGTATACTAATACAGAGAAGACAAAAGTAACGCATCACAAAGAAAACAAAGGCAGTCCGTATAGGTTATTAGTCTCATTAAATGGCGAAACTTTAGATTCTGTAAAATATCTTTAAATTGGGATAGGAGGCAAATTGCCAATATAACAAAAGAAAAAAGAAAATAAAAAACCGTACGCAATCCATTTTTAAATGGTACGAATTTGTCCTTTTTATCACATATATTTCAATCGTTGTCCCAATTAGTTTCGCAGACTAAATTGACTGCCTTTGAATAAAATAAAACAATACAATCATTGTGTTTTAATGTACAAGTCTGAACCTAATCATACTTTGACATGTGATGTAAATTCAAGATATACAAAATCATCCCAACACCATTTTTAGAACAAATACTTCAAAACATTCTACTGCTGCTATACGGAGGAAATTGTTATTGGGGGAAAGGAGTATTTGTAGGTACCCCTTCTAGTAACAATTTTAACATTCTACTTGCAGTACAAGTGTTGCTTGAGATTCTCATAGTAACAGACTGAAATGACCTGCTTACATTGAAAAAACAAAGTCTATAAAAGTGGTAGTTTCAGCTCCTGCTTAGCGCTCAGCATGCAGTTAGACGGACGACTGGTTCGCCCGTTGTCAGTATAATGTGACCGTGTGGGGTGTATTGCTTGGTGTCTTCGGCAGCATACCTAAGTCATATAGCACTATAAAAAGGGCGCGAGTTCCGCTATACAAGAAGACACAACACGAATTTACCGCAGTCTCCCAAACACAAAAACACTCAACACACGCAACACACAGCATACATAAGAGGCCGTCCTTACATGACTCTGGTTGTTCATTGGATGTAAATGAAACAAATCAACCAAACCGGTAAATGTTTACTTGACAAACGAAATTGTTCATGGAATTACCATCATTCTAGAATGTAATCGTCTTGAGCTTTTATGGCACGATCCACATGAAGTTCTAAACATCAAACTCCAGCTAGGTAGCAAAAGGTATTTTGATTTAGGTAGTCCCGAAGCTGAATATCCCAAATTTAGTCGCCTTTTGTGATTGTGAAATGACGCAGTAGGCACAATTCTAACATTCTACTTGCCGTGTAGATGTTGCTTGATATTTTCTCATAAAACAGTTTTAAATATAACTTAAAAACCTGGGTTTAACATGGAAAAACCTTAAGACGCTTGGCTGACAGACCATTCATTGATTATGATATAATTTGTCCTCGTCATCCAACCCACGTGAACTTCATCTTAACTAGGTAAGTGTTACACATCAATATTAAGTTGAAATCGTTCTCAAATGAAAGTTTTCAGCTAACAAAAAAGTTGTAATGTTAAAATAGAGTAAACGATAAATTAGGTCACTGTGACCCATTTCTTCAATTTCTCATCTGTTTTCTAAACAAACTCGGCGGCAAAAACAAATTACAATGTAATTTCAATCCTAATATTTAACAAATTAGGACTTAAAACGAAATTAATTTTCACCCTTTGACCTCTGAACTTATCATAAACCAATATCAATTGTAATGTTCTGAATAGTATACAATATGCAGCTGACCCTCATCTATTTTCATGCAAAATGTGTTGCACATCATAAAGTGCCCGTAAAATGGCCCAAAATGATACTTCGCCTTTAACGAAAGCGAAATAGCTGAAATTGTCAGCTTTTACCGTAATAGCGCTTAAGCAAAACAAAAATCAAATAATTTGAATAGAATAAACATTTTTGTTAGGATTTATTAAGTTTATAAAAAGTCACAGCTGTTTTGGCATTCCACGATATCCACCTTCAGAAGGTTGGAGAAGACATTGCCTTTTTACTTCGATTTTATATAACAAACATTTTGAAATGTATATATTTCCCACAATCTAAGGAATGTAGAGAAACAGGAGAAATAGGAAAAGTAAAAATAAATTCACGGTGTATCAAAATATAATATTTATATTCCAAGAGACAATTGGTATGTTTTCATACAAAATGCGACATTGATTTTCACTGGAGTAAAGCAATTGACGTTGGTTGTTTTGTTGATTATATTAATGCCCTATTGCCATCCAGGTTAATTTTAAGGGCTGTCTTTCGTGCATGCGTGTTTTTTGGAGACTGTAGTATGTTCGTGTTATGAATCATTGTAAGAGTGAAATTATTGCCTTTTTTCTAGTTCTTTCTCATTGAAGCATGCTGCTAGAGACACTAAACACAATTAACCCAGTCATATTGTATTGATAACGGGCAATCCAGTCTCTCCACTTTCTTTTTACTGAGACAGAGCAACTACTACAGAACGTATCTTGGTGACGGGACAGTGCCCCAAGACTTACTCACAAGAGGAGCGTTCCGACCAGAATTGAAGCAATGTCAAGGAAGACTTTAGGCAGAATAACGCCAGGTATTATAATATAATATCACATCAGTTAGCTTCTACGATCATGCGACAGGAGGGGGACAGCAGGTACAATTTTAAAGTCCCATAAACCTACATTATAATTGCGACAGCATAAACTTTCACAGGAACCGTCATTACAGTAAAGATTACCAAAGTGAATTTTAAAAAACATGATTGCGATGGATGAAATCCAATAATAAATATAATTATACATAAAAATGTCCATACATATCAAGTCACAACAATACAATAGAATGGAACATTAATTATTTTACCTTATACATATTAACGTAACTCTCAGTGTAGGTACATTCGTTTCAAATATGATTCGTAAACCATAAAATGAGCGAAACCTTCATTCACCAAATTCACCACAATGTTATTTTGTGTATAAGGGAAAATCACAATTTTACTGAAAGGAAAATTGAAACTGAAGTGAAGCTAAAAGAGCAATATCAGCAAAATAAAATCTTGCAGTATTCATAGTTTGAACCAATTTGGCCACCAAGTTAAAATTTTAAGACTTTTTTTATATATGCATGAAACTACTGTAATGAAATGTTCGTAACTGTCCCATATATGCATAGAAAAACCTATTCATGTATTAATATTTCATTGTGTAACATATTTTGTAATTAGAGAAGCCTTAAAACGCATTCTTGAATAGAATCACATGTATGTGGTTAAGGAAAAGTTTTTGAGAATATCTTCTGTACTCACTAAGTGAAGAATGTTTGTTAGGAATGACTAATATTCGTTTTGTTTTATTTTGACATAATCGCTACGTTGCATAGATTTAGGATTATTGCCATGGTAACTAGAGCTGCAATGATAGATACCAATCATATAAATTGAATTAGGCGGTCATTATTTGAACCACTGCAAGTGTGTCATACAAAAATTCGATCGTTTCGAGGGCAAAATGGTCCCAAATTGTGTACAACGTATACTCTTTTCTGAAGAACGGAGTCTCTTTCATGTTATGAAAGATTATTATTTGGCGATTTTTATTGGCATTCAAGTATAAGTTATCAAAGTATCTATTTGCACCATCTGTGTTCAGTATATTAATTTCGTTTATTTAAGATAAAACATAATCCAATAAAATCGTTTTGCCAACCATTACGCTATTGTGAGTTGTTGGATCAATCATTATGTGTACACTGTAATTATCAAAGCGCGATCGAATTTTAGCGCAAAATTAGTCTTAAAACGTGATGAATACGCGGAATCGTGATAGATGTTATGTCAACAACCGTATTTTAGTTCAAAACTTTTATCGTGAAATATGCTTTAATAGGACAACTTTTAACATCAGTTCGATTACAGAATTTTGTTATGTTTCATCAAGTTTCTACACACACAAAAATACGAAGTTGCAACTAATTTCAGGTTAAAAATCACAGATTAGATTTAGTCCTGTTCTATATTTATTTTTCTTATTATTATTTTTTGTGTAATTACTTATTTAATAAATATGTTTTATCACGTTATCTAGCTACTAGAAGGTAAGTATAAAGTGACCAACAAACAAAATGATTTTCCAACAAACCAAAATGATTTTCCAAACTACTACGAAAACTTCTGAAACAATATTAGCTATCGTGTTCTAGAACTTAAGTATATGTGATCATATAACATAAGATGGGGTCCTTCAGCTCGAAATCCTACTAGGGTAGCAATCTTGAAGTAAGATGCATTCTGCACTGAAAAAATCCGTAAATTCAAATATTGTTACACATTCATTACTTCAGTTGCTATTTTAAACCTAAATTTCAATCTTATTTTCCAAATTTATATGCTTGTTATTTAAGATGGATAATTGCCAGAAAACATTTTTACATTGGAAATTCATTAATAACCAGTTAACCAGTGGTTTGAATATAATTCTACCCTAAACTCAATGTTCTATATACAGGGGCCATTTCGATTTTCATTTAGTTGGTTTTAGTTGGTCTATATTTATCTCTTGACTCTGTTTGGCAAGTCATCTATGACTAAACATATATTTATAATCTGAATTTGATATACAATCATTTTATCGTCATTCCATCATGATATCCTGTCTCTTCCCCAGCCAGAATCATAAAGCCATCGTTATTTACGATGCACAATACGTAATGCAGGATATGATGATATATGGTTTTAAACCTAATCTACCTGTAGCCTGTAAATGAAGGTCCCGAACACAACGTCAGAGATAGATGTTTCAATCCATGCACAGTTCAGTCATAGGATATGCTAGGACCACTTCTTATATCTCAACACGTAGGTAGGAGACTTTTCTGCGGAGAACTACGACTTTCATCAACCAGTGGAGCATGTAAAGTCTTTAAATGGCCATAGTTCTATTACAGGATATAACAAAAATGAATAAAACAAACCTAAGAAATATTTCTGGATTTGTAGCCAAGCGTAAATGTATATCAAAATTGTGTTTGTAATTCCATGAAGTGACCGACCACAGAAGGTCTCGTAATTATGGCGGTACACAAAACTATGAACACTACATGCATGTAGCTATAGTAACTGGTTCTGTCCCTGAGATTATGTTCGTCATGGTACTACTTTTTGCCGTCATGCTACCACAAATATGTGCCAAAACTGTGTGAGAGAGGGCCCTTAATATAGACACTGGCTGAAAATAGACTATATATTTTATAAACATGAAGCAAAACATAGTATTCAAGGTAAGTTACGATGTGCCGCATGTTACGTCTTTAAATAATTTTATCACAAGATGTACGACCAATTTATATGCCAGCATTTCACAAACAATGTAGTCTTTATTTGCCCTCCCCATACATTGCAGTGTAAGTGTAAATATTTTGAAGCACAACAGCGAGGAAAATTTACACCTTACATGTAGTCTTTGTATTTTACACATTTTACAATGGTTATTTCATGACATGGCAGGTTTTAGTATGAACAGAAGTTCAGAGTTCCAGATAATAACACACAGAGCTACGATTGAACGGAATCTGATCTGACAACTGTTCAACGTAAGCATGGAATTTGCGGTCCAAAGCATAGGATTAGAGTTACAATGTCACACACTCTATGACTTCACTCTCGGATACAATAACTGGAATTTTGTTATTATCATTTTGAAAATAAAAAAGACGCATTTCTTTATTCGTTTTGTATTCTCCGTTATTCTAGTGTTCATAGTTTTCTCTCGGTATATTCAATCATAACAATGATATGACATCAATCCTTACATTTGAGATTTATATTGGCGTTGTTCATTACAGGTATGCAAAAAGTGGTAGACATTTGTTTTTCAATATTATCATAAAAACAGTCATAATACAAAATAATACTTTGATCAATATTAAAAAAAAATCTTGTAAAACAGATAAATCAATTGTTACAGTTATTCGACTGGATAGACATATATAATTCATTTATAAACCATTGTCGGATTTTTTTCTCCGGATACTCCGGATTTTATCTGCCATCTAAGCATGATACTTCTTAAATAACCGTGGCTTATAATAGGACGTTGAGCCAATAAAACCACAGGAATGTAGTTTAAGTGTTTGCTTGGGTTATTATTTATTATAGCCATTGAAAAGGATTGGTGGTTTATGAAACTGTCGACCTATTGCACTTCCATGCTTAATGCCTTGATCAGATATCATCAACGACTTATAAGTATTCCGTCTTTGCATATTACAGAGTTAGCTCCCTTGCGGGAAGGTATCGATTGTTACGTCATTATTTTGTGAGCGAAATTCACGTCGTTTTCTCCGAAACATATGACCTTACGCTCGCAAACACATGACGTCACAATCAATACCTACCCGCAAATGCAGATAGCTCTGTAATATGCAAATTCGGAATATATATTGGAAAATACGTAAACTCTTCATTGATCATTCATCACAAAAATATATCAAGCCAGATTAATAGTTGATATTTTTTTATGAGAGCAATATGATTTATTCTTTAAATATATGACCATAAAGCAAAACATTACAAAGTATTAAACAACTTAGTATAATATGTAACAGAAAGAGTATTATTATCGAAAATTGCTGAAATGCTAATTGACACCTAGTTTGCTCTTTTTTGTTCTGGTTGTTTTTCTTCTTACACATATTAAGAATAAGTATGTTTCCTTTCTTTACACTGTTTCCAATTTTCGATTTATTACGATTTCTCACTTTAAGAATATTGCAAGATAGTTAGTGGTCGAGCTAACATGACTACATCTAAACAATAAAAAGCGCCAGAACATTGTCACTGCTGTATGCGATTACATTTCTTTATCAAAACTACAAATGTATTTCATATTTTGCCATAGAAGTGCTATGAGTAAATTCGCTGCCATACGACTGTACCTAATGTTCGGCTAAGGAAATGATAAATCACATATGCCGATAATCTGATATTAGATTACTTCATTTATTTCAGAAGGGGTAAAATCGTATTATGAAAATAGAATTTAGTAATAAATGGACGCATTACATAATATTGAAAGAGGAAAAAAATTCAAAAGACCAAATCGTGACTACGATGAAAATATATATCGGTGCTAATGAGAAGTTTCATATTTCAGTATTTACTGGGTGGCGACCATTTCCCGTGATTTTGTATTCATTTTGTCAAAACCATCGCAAAGAATTCGGTGAAAATCGACATGAACAATTTTCAGTCGAAGATACTTGAGTAGCAAAAAGAATCTAATTTTTGTGATATGTATTCGAGCAGACGACATTTATTGTTTCCTGGTAATTGTTGCATGTTAACAATGGTCATATGACAAGTGATCAGCATGATAATACTACCTACGGTGAACCTCAGTAAAACAGTGAATGAGTTGAGGGAAAAGAAAAAAAACAAGAATGAATGATTACACATGCATTATGGGCAAATGCAAATTTGGTATCAAGAGATGAATCAATCAAACAACATTACGAATGTATTTAAGAGTTACTACCACATGCTAATATGTCATAGTCAATCCTCTTACCTGAGTATAAACTACAGTAAAGCTGGTACGAGATTTCCAAACGGTTACCGTCCAGTGTGTGTTAAAAGAAAATCCAGGTAAATTGCACTATACGGAAAGTTTCGTTCAATATAAGCTTAATTCTACCCATTACGATTTCACTGAAGGCGTGGTTTAGCCAGCAGGGTCCACAAACCTTGTACTAGCTGTATATCTGTTGATGACGCTAACGTGTCATTTGGTGCGAAAAAGATAGGACTTCAATTTTGCTACAACTCATATGTAATTTAAAGTATAATCTGATTGGTTGATGCCGGTTTCCATCGTTACGTCTGAATGACTTACTATACCACTTTGCATATTACATGACATTACGAGTTGTCAATCACTCCACCCATTGTCTGTGTAACGAATTGGATTATATAGTCTTATCACTGAATTTAGGCGAATTCTTATTGGTTTTTCCTTCTTTTTTTCTTGCATTTACAGTGACGACCGATATATATTCAAAACTATTCAAAACATTGACGTGAAGTATGTCAAACAAGAAAAAACAAACTATGTTATTTATATTACAAATCTATTTCAATCGGGTTTCATATGATAATGTACACATTTTATATATAGTCAAATAGACATTTTCAATGCAAACTTATATGCAGTGATTACCATTAGGTTCTAATAAGTATTCATAACTTCTGTATATCAGTAAATACAACATTTCTAACTGAATTTTTATTAGATTCGATTTGTTAATGATTCATTTATATATTACACGAATACTATTATTATCATTTATTACGTCATAAAGATGAGATACATAATTATGTATTAAAAAACAGTTGGTTCACAATGTTCACAAAATTGAATGTGTGTTTAGCGAGCAAATAAAGGAAAACAAACCACACATCAACGGACATGAAATTAAATAATAACATGATTAAATCATGGGTTAGTATAGAAAGATCATGAACATAACCCGTTAGTTAAATAGTATCATCTTGGAAAATGTTATTTTCATATATATTCTACATCTACAATATTTCTCCGGGTGGACCATCATAGTTATGTTTCCTTTTGTGACAGTTGACTTCTTTTATGTGCAGCCTCAAGGGTTTTGTTCCAAAACTTACAAAGACTACCTGGCTAATAAGACCACTTTATTGATCCCGAATGGCCGTTTTGAACACAATTTGACCTGTGTATAAAGACCACCTGGCTATAAAGACCTGTTTTTCTTGTCATTTCGGTGCTCTTTACATAAAAGTTTGGCTGTATCTATAAATCAGGGATGAAACTTCTTATGCAACTGAATGCGTTCAGATAAAGACAAATATGTAGACTGCACATCATAAATGATACCAAAATAACACAAACATTCCAATACATAAACTATAACGGCCGTGGATTGGAAAAATGAATAAAAAACTATATAACGGATGATAATCGCGGTATGTTTATCGGTTGAAAGCATACATTCTTCATATAATCGCCTAGACCCAATGATGAAGAGCGCTTGATAACGCCGAAGAGCGCGTCATGTGATTTACATCTTTGTGAACCTGGCATTTTGACATATATCTTGACCTATCTTGTTCTCACATTACTGACCCCTGTTTTTGAAATTCCATAGTGTAGCTTAACAAATCAGAAAAATCTATTGAGAACACTACCTAGCGGTATGTCAACGTTGGCATATAGGTAACACAATAGCGAGACAGGGCTGAGGGGAATGTTTGTCAACGTGTAGCTATTTTGTCGTTTTGTCCGGCTGTCCACCTCATGATTAGGGTTAACTCAGGGCATCTTATTGTCACAGTAGCGGTATAATATAAGACCACACATTACACTGACCATTGACGGAGTCCGCTAAAAATCACTGGTCATTTCTATTTAACAATTGCGAGAATGGGTTTGAGATGAATCACAGTTTGTGTCGTATATTTGTAGTGGAATTTGACTGGGTCGATCAACGGTGACCAATCAGTAGGCCATCAAATAAGTGTTCGGAGGTCCCGGGTTCGAACCCCAATTCAGACGCTACTATTTCTCTATTCTGTTACAATTTCTTCTAGAAATCTTTCAATGACAACTAATCCAACAATCATTGGCAATTTATTCTCAATGTTATTTCATATCAGAAATTTACTTGGACTCTGTTTCCACGTTGAATTCAACTTTTTGATTAAAAGACAGCTTTAATCAGTGATTTTTTACTCATTAAATTAATGGTTATGGATACTAAGTTTTGACATTACGTTGTTTTTTTTTGTTTTTTTTTTTTTTTTACACAAATTTTCTTTCTCTAAATTTTAATAAGGAATATTTCTCTTGTTGTTTAAAAGACCTGTTAGCTCCCGGATGCATATTTTCCTGAAAAAAATTATTAAAGATAAGAATAAAAAGAAAAACGAAAAAAACCTCAAATGCAGCAGGAAAAAGTCTTTTTGGGATCGATAGAATTATCTGATACAAATAGAGTTATTGAGTACACATAGGCATTCTCAGTAACCTTATTTGTTAGAATTTGTTTAAGAAAGAATTTACGAATAATTAACATATCTTTTATACGTTCAGTGTTTATGTAGATTTCGCATTATTAATATATAACGTTTATAAATTAGAATTTAAAATTTACCGTAAATGTACTGTTTACTGTAAAACTATCAAGACAATGAACAAGGTTGTAAGACAGAAATACACCAAATCGTATTGTCAACTATTCGGCATCCGGAAATAACCACTTGTACATTGTATAAGATGAAATAGACACATCCAAATTAGAAATTATTATGTTTCGGGTCAGTCACTTCGTCAATAACATTTATCAAAAGAAATATGTAAACAATTACTGGCTATATTTAGCTTAATTAGCAAATCAATTACGAATGAACTAAATATACCATTCATTTTACACAGTAATTCCAGGAAAACGAAACATAAATCAAAAAGTTGTGAAGGACAGCTTGCAAGCAATCTGACGCTACGCACAAACTCAGGCAATTGAAGTAATTTTCCTTTGCTTTGCTATGCCAAAGAGAAAAACGACACGCTATTAGTTAAAAATGCTCCACCGCTGACAAATAGGTTTTTTTTCTCAATAAAAAACAGAAGCAGACGAACTAGTATTTTTCTTCAGTTACAAAAGTTACTTACTTTACACCATTACCACCATTGAAATGTTTGAGTTTCTTATTTTACTTCAACATAAAAATATAAAAAACAATTTTTGCATCCCGAAAAAATTCCGTAGCACTATGACCTATATGGAATGAAGTACTGATTGCGCATGCACCAAAAACAAATCAAATTATTTTATGTGTAAATTAGACACATATATATATACATGATTAAACACCAATTATTGTTCAAATGATGAGTATCATTTATGCTCTGTCGCCGGTGGAGCATCTTTAAGCCGCATATTTCCTGTTGTATTGCACAATTCACACA
Source organism: Argopecten irradians (assembly GCF_041381155.1). Lineage (NCBI taxonomy): Eukaryota > Metazoa > Mollusca > Bivalvia > Pectinida > Pectinidae > Argopecten > Argopecten irradians. The sequence goes on from NC_091138.1 coordinate 45,330,017, forward strand.
AAACGTTTGCACAATGACCTCTCCGGTTCGCGTTATTTTGCGAGAGTTCGAACGCGAATTAAAATATTTTGCGAATAATTGTATAAAGCTTATCTATAAATGCATGATTGTCAGAATGAGCTTTGATTTGGGAGTTATATATTCGCAAATATGTTGAAAAAACGAAGGCGAGGAAACTTGCATACGAGAAAATATACTGGCTTATAGTGGAATACAGTGATTTAATTTTGTTTTAAAGACAATGAAGTTCTAAATACAAATTTATTATCGAGGTCACAAAGTACAAAATACTGATATAGATTAAGGATTTTATATATAGGTATGTTATTTCTGCCTCCACTCTCGGACACACGTAAGCTATATATCTAGATATAGTTAATTATATGTGTGCCAAATATATATATGTAGATATAACAAATCACGTTAATGATGCATAATCTACTTTATTTTAAAACCTGACATTTACCACGTAACCACAAACATATCTTCTCATACAGTCAAACTGTTGTCTCTTCGGCGGTTATTTGTTTTGAAATTCGAGAGATAGTGAAATGAGGCTACGTTATTAGGCTCCCTGCTGTGACAAAGCAAAAGATTGAATTGCAGCATTTAATATATTAGGAGGTCTAACAGTCCCTTGTATAACCTGAGCCAAGTGTCAAACAAGGGCGGGAACATTTAGCCAATATACCGCACACATTCTGCTAGCTCCTTCAGACAGTTTGATACACCCACTATTAATCACAAATACCGAATGTATCTTAATCTCTTCGTTATTTATTTGTTTGAACTTATATGGCATCCGTTTGAATATTTAACTCCGCGGGGGATTGCGATTTCATTTTATAGCTTTCTAGTACGTTATCCGTATTGAACAATTTATCAGACGCGGCTATTGCCTACTGGTTCAGTTATGGTCATTCTAGTAATTTTTATTTGTTGTATCATGTTTAGTTTTTTTTTGTCGAGATGAATACCGAATAACATGCCTTTTATTGTTCGATATATTGAGTAGAGTAAAGAGCTTGGCGCGTTGGCAGATCGCAGCTAAAAATGAACTCGTGACATCAGTAAAATTACTTCTTTTTATAAAATATGTTAAATGCGTTTACTGCATTTTGTTCCAGTAAAAATATAATAGGAGTTTTATTTATTCGTTTGAAGCAACATACACCCATTTCAATGAGTTGGAGCTAGCAAATTTTTCAGTTCAACACATATATTGCGGTTTTTCTTGTAAAACCAGTTTTCATGATGTAATACTTCCATAACTTTACTAATCAGTCAGAGCCATGAAAAGGGAAGAGCATGTTTCCGGTTGTGCGTAAGCATGACAAACAGATTAGAAGGGCCTCCTACGGGAGATTTATTGAGTTTATCTTATGTTCATATTTGTATATAAATGAATGGGAAACTGTGGAAGATATGTTACTAAGTTGCAGTTATGAATTACTGATTTTTTTTTTATTATTTCGTATTGCTTCCAACTCCAACATCTTCCCTATTGTAATCTTTTATAATTAGCCGACTTTTATAATTCTTATTATAATTATGTATGCATATACGTAAAACAAATGTGTGGTAAAAGAAAGAAAGTGAAATGAGAAAGAAACAATGACGTAGGGAAGTGGTTTTTTGCTTGCCGTAGTCATATTCTCCGCATCTGAGTGTGAAAAAAGAAAGAAAGAAAAAATGTATATGAATAATCAGGCGACTGCTTCCTGGAGCATTAAAATGTTTTCTGGTTTCCATCAAAATACATATCAGTGAACTTTAAGGCCTTCGTTGCTATAATATCACAGGTAAATGTATATAGAGCAGGTTTCTATTTCTTATTTACATATCGGCCTTGATGTAATGGTACCCCCCACGTATTGACATTATCCTCGGCATGCAGCCAAAATGTGTGCTATCAGACTCATGATAATAAACTAATTGGCGTTAAATAGCATTCTAAAACCATTTAGAAATTCTAAGAACGTTTTTATTTACTTTTTTCAATTTTATTTCTGCTGAACGATGAATAATACGTTTTCAGCTGAAATATTTTGATCAATTTCCCAAATTATATTTTTTTTTTGGCCTTTGAAAAAGATGCTACTACATTCAATTCCGATATTGAATATGAGTTTAATATAAAATTAAACATTTACGAAAAGTCTTAAATATTTAGAAAAAGAAAAAAAGGAAAATGAAAATCTGTACGTTTGTGGAAAAAGAAGTTTCTGTGCATATTAAGGTCAAAGGTCAGATATAGTTAAAAATGTGTTGGTAGTCTTTTAGTCTACCTTAAAGTACAAGGAAAGGGAGTGAGGTGAAGCGGAAGTGAATGTTTTCTGTGCGCGTAAATCTAGGTCAAAGGCCAAATAAAACAATAACGTGAATCGGATGGTGACATCGGGACTAACAATCATAAAATCAATTCATATAACACATCAACGTGTTTCGAAATCGTCATGAAAATTAAGTTTAAAGATGCTCAATCCAACAGGAGCAGACGAATTAGCATTTTACTTCATTAACAAAATTTACTTATTTTACATCATTACTACCATTGAAAAGTTTGATCTTCTAATTTTACTTCAAGGTAAAAATATTTAAAATAATCAATTGCGTCCCAAAACAATTCCGTGGCACTATGTCCTACATGGAATGAAGTATTGAGTATCGGTTGTGCTCTGGAGGCGGTGGAGCGTCTTAAAGTGCAAAAAGGAACTGTATGAAAGATTATGATGTTAAAGGGATGTTTAATGTAGCCTGAAACTAACATCTGTGGATGACTTTATTTACCTGCTAGCAGGACTGTATTTATTGATTATAATTTCAATTATATAATTTCATATGATATGACATATAGAATTTAAAATGGATTTTGAATATCTTTAAAACTACTCAAACTTTATCTTAATTAAGGTATTTTGTTACTTTTATGTGCATTCTGAAAAAAAAATTATATATATTTTAATCAAATTATCGATTTTGTTAATCTTTTCATAAAAATGTTTTAAACGTATCTGGAATCTTCTAAATAATACGAACAAAATGTTAGCCTAATTGACATGGTTATTCAAAGCTTTCTAACAAATCGTTTTGGATAAGATTTAAAACTTTTTTGAAGAAAACAAATTAAGTTTGAATGATTAGGTAATTCAAAGCCTATGTAAACATCGGTTACACTTGATAACAATGCAAATCCATAAATGGTAACAGCTTGCTATCTCCTTACTATACCATTAACTCTGCAAGGCCATCAATAAAAAGCACTCGCCATATCAAATTCATTGACTAAGTATCTTTTGTAATTTGAACACATCATTTGTTTCAATTTTAAGAATTAGGTAATTATTTTTTCCTTTTAAGTGTCATTTGTTTTCAAAAACTATTAAATTAAGTGTTCTAACCTTTTCAAGATGTAATCTTTTTGATGAAGCATTCTGTACGGAATAATTTTACACCGTGAATAGCGTGGAATGTTGCCCATTTCGTATGTTCTGTAGGTGATCAATCATGATTTGTTGAAATAACCGTAAAACTCAAATGTTTAAAAGACGTCTTTGTATTAATAATTATAAGTTTAAGACATCAATAGATTTTTAGATGAAAATTTTGCTCGTCATTATTTTATTCATTTTTCTTTAGCGAATGAAAACCAGGAGTCATACTCGATGGCCTTCTGTTAAAATCCGTTGTTAAGATGCTCCACCGCTGACAAACGGTATTTTTTCACTATCAAAATCAGGATCAGACGATTTGGAATTTTTCTTCGGTTACAAAAGTTACTTACTGTACACCTTTACCACCATTGGAAAGTTTGAGCTTCTAATTTTACTTTGAGATGAAAATATTAGAAATAGTTAATTACATCCCAAAAAAATTCTGTGGCACTATGTTCTATATAGAATGACGTTCTGACTGCGCATGCACCAAAAGCAAAATAAACTATTTCATATTGTTTTTTGTGTTAATTAGACATAAATATACACGATTAAACACAAATTGTTGTTCAAATAATGAGTATCGTTTATGGTCTGTCGGCGATGGAGCATCTTAAATGATTTTTTACGTACGAAATAACAAACAAAACAGAGTATCGACATAAAACGGAACCCTATTTATATAGTATAATACTCTCTAAGGTTATAAGCATATACTATAAAACTGGTAAGTTTCGTGGGCGATATCGACGTGGTCGTGAAAATTTCAACTGCGAAATAAATAAATAAAAGATACATTTTATCGTATTGGAAATTTGCATTTTACAGAGTTATCTGCACTTGTGGGTAGGTATTGATTGTGATTTCATGTGTTTGCGAGCGTAACGTCATACTTTTCGGAGAAAACGACGTGAATTGCGCTCACAAAATAATGACGTAACAATCGATACCTACCCGCAAAGGAGCTAACTCTGTTATGTGTAAAGACGGAATAATCATATCTCATAATTTTGATTTACTAGAAATTCGATTTCAGCTTTAAGAAAAACAGCAAAAAAAGAGAGAAAAAGCTGAAATGTATTTGCAAGTAAGTATTATGAAGTATTTAACTTCGTGAAAAACTTAGAATTTAGAGTCCAACAAAAAATAACAGGAATATAAATTATATTTAATCTTAATAACTCGACTCAAGGGAAGTCTAAAACGTTTTATGAAGAAGTACAGTCAAGCAAGACCAGATATTTTGAACGAGAAAGCCTGACATCCGTCTCTGTATCATTGACACCCGCGAAGAAAAGTATTTTTATCGGAGTCAGGGCATATTTAAAAAAAAACACTACTTATTTGCGCTATTATGAAAGTTTCATGCCTAGAGTGAAACAAGGTGAAAATACTGTGATAGGTCCGACTGCGATGACTGCAATTTCATATTTCATTTGTAAATTATCTTTGAGTTTCAAAATTACATATACTGCTAGTGTATTTTTAAGTCATCGGTGTGTATATTTACTTGTTTTAATTCAAGGATAAACTTTAAACAATCTAACTAAAATTCAATCTGTAATTCCGCTGTTTACGTTACTCAACGATACACTGCATTACATATCATAGAGCATTGTAGTAAAGCGGAAGTACAATTATAATTTCAATTAGATTGACATGTTGTTTCTAAAAGGTAATCATCAGCAGTTATCATGGCACCATAATTAAGTTTAATAAAATGTATTTATCATTAAATCAAGAGACTTCACTTTCGAATTCTACTGTATAATTGCTAGTATTCGCGGGGGCCTTAAATTCGCTAAATTCGCGGATCCAGCCAAAGCCGCGAAGTTTAATCCCTCGCGAAATTTATTAAAATTCTTACTTAACATATTATAACCCGTCGTCTTAATGATGCTTTTAAAGGCTACAAAAATAATTCGTGAAAATAAACCCCGCGATTAATGCCAAAACATTTTATCGCGAAGTTTTACATCCGCGAAAGTTAACAACTATAAAGTATATCATGTCTTGAATAAACCCAGGAATTATCTTTAATTAGCTACTTTTTGAAACCATTAGCTGTATTTTCACTAAATAAAGATGCAAAAAGTAGTAATACTTCACCATTCACAATCAAAACCCTTTTCTATCGTTCAAGGGTAAAATGATAGAATTGTGATATACCTGAGTCACCTAAAAACGAGATGCATTGCAATATGATCTATTCATTTTCTTTTGATGTGTTTGGAATCAAATGTGTTGCTTTCGGCTGCTCATTTTGAAAACGTCAGGAGGAGACGTATCACACGAAAATATTCAGATACGTTTCTCGTTTGGTTATGCTTAGCAAGAAAAAGAGCACAAAGATTAACCGTTGACTTAAAAACTTAATCTTTGTTTTGTTATAGTATTTTTTATATATAATGCGTGAATTGAAAGATTATTGATAGTTTTCATTGAACATGTTGTATTTAGGGTTGCACCACAGTGATGTAAACCGAAATACATCATAATTATGACTTCCAGGAAGAAAAATCTTTAAAATACATTCTAAATTGCATAATAAAATACTACACTAGAGTTATTTAAAGAGGAGACCTTCTTATCAAACAATGGGGGTCATTTATCTTACTAGTAGCTATCTGAGTTCATCAATGTAATCTATATGCTTTAATCCTACCCCATCAACATAGATTCAAGCGTTAGACGTCTCCAGTCTAAAAATAAGACGTTAGTTCTGGAGACAAACGCTGCCTTCAGTCCTTTTTCAAATCAATCTACGATATCGTCTCCATATGATTGATTATAACGGGTAGCTTCAGTCGACAAACTGCTTTGTAGTAGACATGCTATTTATTATGAAGCAGTAACAGCCCAAAGGAGTCCTTCGTCCAGAGGACATCTCGTACAAAGTACTAGGTATAATATTTCCTTTTCTCTGTCCCTTTCAAACCACATCGGGAGTGATATTTTATTACATTTAACAGACAACAGCTAAAGCATTCATATTTCGACAATAAAATATATCAAAATAACAACACTTTAATGACATGAAAGGGTGTTGTTTCGGATTCAGTTACTTAGTGTGGTTATCGGAATCCGGACAAAATGCACATAAATAATATTGACACGGTTCTATGGTAATTCAGTAAGAATAAGAAAGATATACCTGTTATGAGGGGTTAAGGTTTGGGGCTGTCAGTAAATGCAATTTGTCAAACTTGGACCGGTAATTAGGGTATTTTGACACTAAGTCAGGGCCTTCCCCTACAACTGTGAAATATCACATTCCTATACATGAATAATGGGTTATATAGAGTTACAAAAGCACACGTAGTGTGTAACACCCACGGGCATTCTTCTCGTACGAATTAACAATTGTATAAAGGTAAAAATTGAGAGAGAAAAAAAGCTACATGATTTAATTATTTCAAAATATAATTTTAGATGAACTACTTCTGTAATTTATATTTGTCTATCATTGTTTCTTTATTTCCTTAATTTGCTATAGTGATAAGCAATGATTATTGCCTTGAATACATTGTAGCGTCGACGGAAAAACGAAAATTATTTGGAAAACGCAAAAGCGAAACCAGGAAGACAGAATCGTATTAGATCATAAAATTCATTAAATATGTAAATAATTTGTACACACTCTGTCCATCTTGCTTATTGTTCATGAGTTTTCGTGTAAATTAATAATTATTTATGTATATTCTTATGATGCAGGCTTTTTAATAACAATCCATTATGATTGCATAGGTCATTTTATTATATTTGAAAGCAAAATATATGAAACTTATATTGACCATTAGAAAAATCAAAAATATCAGATTTAGTCGTTTTCAAACTAGTGGAAACAATATTTACCCTTTCTACAGAATCAAAAAGAAATCGTAGAATTAAGTTTTGATTTAGCCAATCAAAAACGAAACTTGTGGTATCGTCATATTTGATTCGCTAAGTCTAAACTTGAGACTGGTTTGAACTTAGGACTGTTTCGTGATCTTGAGGGCATGGTTAAATCAATTTCATTTTCAACAGGTTTTTCATTCATATCTTATTGTTTTAATTTGTAGTTATTGTATTTGAAAATATCTACAAGAAAAATAAGAAAAAGACCATCACGCTTCCGAAACAAACAAAACTTTTGAAAGGTTTCTTAAAATATTATTACATAAGAGATTTTATATCGATGTCCTTAGATGAGGTTAAAACACTAAAAATATACAAGATTCCCTCGAACTGGTTAACAATGAAGATTAGAATTTAATTTATTTTAATTAATTTGTTGAGAAGGCGATGATAAGTGTAGTATTTACGATAAGCTGCTTTAACAATCTCGTTACATTATATTAATTAATTAGTCATATTTTTCCATTTTTCCCTTCTTTTATCGCTCATTGTTTTTAACATTATAAGAAATAATTACTATTCACTCATAAGTTAGTTCCCAAAACTTTTCCTTTTCTGATATTATTTCATCATTAAACCCTAACATAGTCATATAAAATATTATCAAACTTTATGTGCGATATTTTCGTTACATTTTTGCATATGAATCGCCCTTGTATGTTTCATATCAAGAATATCATCGCTAGTAAGTCGTAAATCTATTCTCCATGCTCATAGTTGATGTACGTACATATCCCTATAATGAAGTACTTGATCATGTATGTGTTATCATTGTCGTTATTTGATAGGGATCGCGTAGAGGTACCATGCACGGTCTTCTCTCTCACCTGGCTTCTCTCTATCACAAATACAAGGGATGGCACCTTCTGGCATATCCCTTCATATAAAACCCTCACACACCCAATACCAGATCCACTTCGTTATTAAATTAGAAACTGGAAAACGTTCTCTCTTCCTTTACAGCGCACCAAAAACTGAAAACTTATTCTTTTACTATTGTGTTTCAAGGTGCTTAATCGGAAGTTTTGTAGGAAATATATCTATGATACATGCAAAGTGAAGAGAAAAAACATTTTGTGAGGGAAGCCAAAAATCATTTTCGTCAAAAGAAATACCAACAGTGATTGCGGAAGAACCGGATATTTACATAAGGTGGTCATGCAATAGTGATATATTTCGGAGGCAAAAATCTTGATGTTTTTCTTATTTACATGATGGAATATATCATCGAGATGGGAATTTGTGAAATTGTAAAAACGAGTTTTAATGAGTGTTTTTAATGTGTCATATATCCTGCTGGCGACTACCAGGACAATGTTGCTCACACCCTCTCGGATCTAGGTATTCATTATCTACCGTTATAGATGTATCATATGTTGACTCTATGCAAAATATTTTGTTTAATTAATCTATAAATATGTTTAAACACCACACCTGATAATCAATTAACAAAACTATGTATAAAAGAATGCATTGCATGCTTATTTTATATCGTCGTACATTATTCGAAGTAATATCACGTTTCATTGGATCCAGTTTTGATATTTAAATGCATTGAAATAAAAGGTATTTTGCTATTTACATAACAGATGTATTCTTTTCTAAAATCTCATGGTGGTTTTGCATAGACACTGATGCAATAATATGCAGTTATTATCGGGTATGTCTTATGCAATATAGTCAAACCTGTCTATAAAGACCACCCAAGAGACACAGACATTATTTTCTTGATAGTCAAGTGGTCTTTCAAACCAAGTCGAATTGTTCAATTTGGCAATTTAGGACTTTTAAAAAGTGGTCTTATTTCGCATGTGGTCTTTATATAGAGAGGGGTCGCTAAGGCAGATTTTATTGTATTAGATTTAACTTTTTATATCGACAAATTTTGTATTTAATTGTAAAGTTTAATCTTTAATGTAAAGTCTGGAAACTTGACGTCTGCTATTATCATTTATTTTGTAGAAACTAGTGTTCTATATGTACAACACAATATATCAGTAGGTATATAGTTGATATATATGTTAACTTTGTATTATATCAAAGGTATCTAATGACAGTAACTGAAAGTTGAATAACATATATCTTTTTCAGTTATTATATAAGAAAAATTACAAATTGGATTTTATTTAGATAAAAGAGAAATGACATATTGGATGTAATTTTGATATAAGAATAATGACAGATTGGACGTGATTTTGACATAAGAGAAATGACACATTGGATTTTCTTTTAATAAAGAACCATTTTGAGAGTCTGAAACATAAATTTGTTTTTCAACTATGATATAAGAGAAATGACATTTTGGGTGTTATTTTGATAAAAGAAAAATGACACATTGGATTTTATTTTCATAAACAACCATTTTGAAAGTCTGAAACATAAATTTGCTCAACTTTATTTACGGCTTCACAGGCGTTATATATACAATGATCATGACGAAGGGTTTCCTCCCATATTTACAGGGCTAATTATCATGTCATTTCGCAGAATGCGTCCCCATTAGGTACAATGGGACGAACCATACAGACTGAATGAAGCTTTCTCTGCTACGTGTCAATTCTATCGCTCGTCGTTCCCAACTATAGGTGGCTAAAGACCACCGGGTGGGCTACTCTACACCATCTAACTCTCAATATTTACGGGATAACTAAATAAAGTATCTGAAGCGAAAACATGTCAGAAAAGTTAGGGAAAGTTCAAACTAGCTGTGTCACTGTGGTCTTATTAAATGTGGCGTGTTAAAAGACATTTGATTAAATTACATTATATAAAAATAGCGTTATTTGAACAGATAGGAAATAAACATACCGTTTTCCGTTTATAGTGCACTGGTGTCATATTTCAGTTTAGCATCTAAAGCTGTCATCTCTGAATTAGAATGTAAATATTATTTTAGATTAATCTGTTAATGAAGTAACTTATCTTACGTAAATACTAATTTCAGAATCACCATAATTTAATGTTATAGGTACAATGTTATCCTAGACCTTATAAACGTATCAATATGTAGTTTCTAAATATAACTCGATAAAATTATGAAATTATAACGACAAGTATACTATTCAATTCATGGTTATTCACAATGGATATTTTTTGTGTAAAAATCATTGTATAAACTTAGTTATTCCTTAAAGATGCTACATTGCTGACAAATGGTAATTTTCTCTATCAAAACAAGATGAATTAGTAATTAAAAATGTTCTTCAGTTACAAAGGAAACTTACTTAACACCATTACCACTATTGAAAAATTTGAGCTTCTAATTTTACTTCAAATTTAAAATATTAAAAATAATTAATTGCGTCACAAAAAAATTCATGACACTACATGTATATCCTATATGTAATGAAGTACTGATTGCACATGCAAAAGCAAAGCAATTATTTGGTATCGTTTTTTGTGTTTATTAGACATACAGCAGCGTATATACACACGATTAAACACCAATTATTGTTCAAATGATAAGTATCGTTTATGCTCTGTCGGCGGTGGAGCATCTTTAATAGACAGAATGTTTTTTATCAGTTTAGATCCCTTACCTAAATCTAAAGCATTCCTATATATAAATATACGTGTTTCATAAATTTATACATCATATTATTTCACCCGAGCGATAAAATAAAATTTGACTGAAACATTTTCACGTTAAATATGCCCCAGCTCATAGTTTTACAATCGAAACTGATAATTTCCTTTCTCATTGCGTTATGAAAAAAATACTAAAGTATAAAAAAATAAAAGATAAGAAAAAAAAACAAATATGTGAAAAAAAATCGCAGCGTGATTCTAATTTGGTCCACCAATGTAGTGCGTCATAATTCATTCTTGTCTGTAAATCCTTTCATAAATTTCATTTCGGGTTAAAATCTAAATTCTAAGACCGATGTATTACGTCAATAGAAAATAAGTATGTACAAAGTACATTATGTAATTGTTTTTCAATTATGATATATTCATATGCATTAAAAAGTTTAGATATTAATTATTCAAGTTGAAAGAAACAAATTCATATATAATTTCTATCAACATGTACAATATAATAACCCTTCTGATTTAAATTCGAATTCCTCGAATACATCCCATTCGTTGTACTGAATGCAGGATCCTACCGTGTCTCTGTATATTTTCTGTAGCAAAATCCCGGATGGCTCGACCCGCTGTTCTTCTAATTCATTATTCCTCGAGCAGAAATGTGCCCCAATTAATGCATAGTATTTAAACCATATATTTGTCGAACAGGTGATTGTTCTTTAGATTGTTAAATCTACAGCATTTGAAATTTTATCTGATATCATTATTTACTCAAAAATCATGTATTCCTTTCGTTTGGTTGCAGATGGACATCATGAAAGAACGAGTGAATGTTGTTAAAGATGCTCCACTGCCAACAGAGCATAAACAACACTCATCATTTTAACAATAATTGGTGTTTAATCCCGTAGGTGTGAGCCTAATTGACACAAAAAAATAATATAAAATAATTGATTTCTCTTTTGGTGCATGCGCAATCAGTACTTCATTCCATATAGAATATCGTGCCACAGATATTTTTTCTGGATGCAATTGATAATTTTCATATTTCTAATTTGAAGAAAATTGAAAGCTCAAACTTTTCAATGGTGTTAATCGGGTAAAATAAATAACTTTTGTAACTGAAGAAAAATACTAAATCGTCTGCTCATGTTTTTGATAGTAAACAAATAGTAAAAATGTCAGCGGTTGAGCATCTTTAATGTAATAAATATAATATTTTATAGAATTAATGAAGATTTGTTCAGTAATGTGATGAGGGAGGGCCCTCTTACTTGGAGACATTGTTTATATTCTGGAAGGCTGACCACATTGTCCCAACCTTGGCAAAGTTCGAATATTTACAAGTTACTGTAGAAATAAATGTTGTTTTGTTCTGTAATAGATATATTATTATTATAAAGGTTGACAAAACAAAATGTATTTTAGTTCTTATGCATTATGGTATGCATTAGATAAATACTCGACACAGATTCAGATTCTTTATTTGCTAAAGTTTTTTTAATTACAACTTATCTCAATACATAAATACATGCATACAAATTAATACATAATAAGACATAAGGACAATTCACACACATTTACACACACTCAAACAAGTTTGATAAATAGATGCATTCGTGATATATTTTGACCATTAGACTCGATGTTGTAGAAGCTATAGTATGCCTCTCTTGCTGGTGAAATACTAAAATTGGATGTCGCGTGTAAAATATAGAACGCTAGTAAAAAGGCGCCATGACCCATTTGATGACCGATTTCCATTCTACCCTATTCAAAAATTGCAAAATCATCCTTCATATAAAAATTTGACTACCTTTAATAGAATTTTTGCATTCAAATAATAAAAATAGATATTCAAAAGATCTAACGGATGAGCCGTCTCACTGTCAGAGACCCTTAAAATAGCCGAATGATTTCTAATTTAATGTGAAATCTAATATTAAACTTACAGATGCAATTCTTTCATCAATAGATTATCTCGGCATGCCGGCTCGTTACTTGCATCAATTTAAATTTAGATGACAGAAGAAATATTCTACTTTTATATATTAATGGTCGTATATTCACAACACAATTGTACACCGACAGCAAGTGTCCAAAGCAGTGACAGCGGGGTTGCTGCATTCTTTTTACCGTAATGGCTATATTCAAATACCGATCATTTATTTTTCTAAAATTCAAAACGGAACATATAAAGAATTATACAGAACGTTACGTTATGAAACGAATTGCTGTGTCATTCAAACCTTCGAAAATGAATGAATGAATAATGAATGAATGAATGAATGAATGAATGAATGAATGAATGAATGAATGAATGAATGAATGAATGAATGAAACTACCGATACATATTTCTCAAGGTGTTTGATTTCAACATTATTCAGTCTATATCAAAAACGAAAGAATTTTTTCTGTGTATGACACAAAAACAAAAAATTCAATATTTTCACGTCTATCGCATTTGATTGGTTATTGAATGTAAGTTGTATATTCTGCCTCTGTTTTATAAATGTCAAAGCGTGTCTGATTTTGACGACTTCATTAAAACAGTTTTGGTCTTCATTTACAACAAACATGATTTAAAATATCGAATTTCACACGTAGTTGATGACTCTATCCAATCATCCACCACAAACGGCGTCTTAATAAGAATTAAGGATTATTGATACTGGCAGTCAAATATTTGCATTTTCAATGAACATCATTAGCAGCCCTATAGCGCTACTTGGCCGTGTTTGACAGCTTGTGAATTGTCATCCACTTAACACTATCTCTTCGTAAAGAACTGAAAATACAATTGATGATAAACAGCTTTGAACTGGATAATTTACTGACAAATCAAATAAATTCATATCATCCATGACAACACCATTCAGATTAAGTACTTTTATGCAGAGGGTATTTGAATGCTTTTGACAAAACACGACATGAACATGTCGCAATGTGAATAGGGGATTTAAAAGAGTTATTTAAATATTTCTTCACATCAATTCTTCCGTACTTCTAAAAGTACTAATTTGATATTTGTATAACACTCATATGGTGTGTATTTTCATTCGAAATAAGTTAGACTATCAAAGCTAAAGAAATTGTCTACCGCTATGTACGCATGTGCTTTATCGCATCATATAAGAAAACACAGACATCACTTTACAGTTATCTTAAACGAACTTAAAAGTCATTAAGAAAATAACACCATATCTCAATACACATTACATGGACATAATTGCTTCTTGACTTATCTACACAAGACCTGTGTGGTATACTGACCCTAGTTTCCTTTTGTTTGCCGACAAATACTAGGGTAGGCAAAAGTATACGTAACCATAATTTATTCTGATTTAATTCTGAAATACCAGGGGTCCTTCATGTTACATTACGGAAAATAGTTTATGCGTCTTTTGGTCTATTTAGGGTGACCTACTCACAAATTGATTTAGCGGGAACGTAGTGACGCGCTATAGTGCTCAAAGTTTCACTATAAATGGTTCCTTTTCTTCCCGATGTCATTTTAGCGCTAAAAGATGAACCAAAACATTCAACCTTAAATTTTGACCTAATTATCATTACGAGGTATGAATTCTGTTTATTAAAATCGAGATCTCCACAGAACGGGATTTTGTGCAATTTTATGAATTATGTATCTTATTAAATCTTACTAAACATTTTGAAACCAACGCATGGCCAGAAAATAGAAGACTTCTAACAACTCTAAGCAAATATGTTACCACAATCTTATTTCAAATATATCTGATTTAACTTTTGTTATCGATATTACTATCGGTTGATATAATCATTGGCCCAATGATTTTATTTTGAGAACATTATACAATTGAGACCCCATGGTGGGTTGACATGATTTGATAGTGAGCAAATCGCCATGTCATCCATCTTCAGGAGGCATCAATAATACAATATGAAATATTTTATCATACAAATACTGCACTGAATTGAAACTGATACAATAATATGTTTCATTTATCCATGAGTTTGATTAGGTGAACATCGCTCATTGCATAAACAAAAACTATTAATCATGGCTTATGTACAATGCTTATGTTTATTAATAACGTAAAAAATAACATAAAAATACATATAGAAGTAATTAATTTAAAAGAGGTTATTATCTTTGCTTTTATAAACAGATTGAGCAGTAAACACGCCAATCAATCGTTTATGTCCTAAATTAATTCAATGATGATACCTTGAAATATGCTTAATTTACACACACAATAAGGAAATCTTAATCAAAAGTTAATAATTCAATTTTGTTTGTTACGAGCATTTTCATTGGCTTAAAAATTTACATTATCAGCCCATAAAGGACAAAATAGCGTCGCCGTTTGTAACGCTGATTCTGATTGTCTGTGATGACGACGTAATGATTTCAAAGACAAAAGAGTCCCAAAATGAATTTTGAATATTGAAGAGATTTAGTAAATTGAATTATAAGAATTAATTTGAATAGATTTAAGAGTACACTCAGATTTTTGTGTTATATCTCCATAACATCAAAAATCTAATCAAGTTGTTCTTTGAATATCGTTAAAAACAGACAAACATAAAACAATGTGGCTACTAAGGAGGCCGACTGAGAATATTAATTGTTTGTGTTTACGCCCTATTGATAAATAGGGCCATTTCGGGACTAACCAGAGGATTCTGAAAGACTGAGTGCCCGGCAAATAATCTTCGATCTACAGTCATTAAGTATAACCTGTGAAAATAGAACCATGTGATTCGGACAAATCAGCGTTCTGTACTTTAACGACGATACCAGCAATAGGTTAATAGACCAAAACAATATTGCAAATTCGGCCTTCACATGATGTAATGTAAATGCGCATTTCCCGCCAAAACTAAAATTCGATTGCGTCAATACAAGTACGTTTGCAGTATTGCAAGAGGTCGGATCTTTGCCAAATTCTGATATGTTTCCTTATCGTGTCACAATTAGCTGTATTTTATATTCAATTTAGATAAAGAAAAAGTATTTGTATTTCAGTATTAAAAAAGGGAAAAAGATTGCTTGGAGTACCACACATAAAGAAACAGTTCAATGAAAAACATTCAAGTACATACATATGTAATTATGTAGATAACAATCGGTTTACTTACCAGGTATGCTATTCAAAGGTTAATCAATGTCAGTCGGTTACCAGTCAGGAAGTGCACTTCTTAGCCTTAAACATAAAGTTAGCTAAAATGTGCGCAGGGCAATCTCCCCATATGAGGCCACATTCAAGCTTATCGATAAAGATTTGATTTTCCTGATGATGAGCTCAAACTTGTTTTTAATGACGACATTATTTAAATAGAGATTCAGGAAATAAATAATGTGCTTCATAGATAATTCAGGAATAGTCAAATCATTGACCCTCGGTGGGAGGGAATCTCTGTGATGACTGTTGCACTCGCCTTCAGCGAAAGTCATTTCCTAGGTATTCCCTGCTATCTCCTGTCAAAGATTAAGCTGTTCCCTCAATACAACTGAATACAATGCTACACCATGTAATAATTAAGTATACTGTACCTGGTAGTTTATTTTGTATAGAATGGAAGTATTCAAAGAAGAAATGGATCGATCGATTACATTTAATGTCTTACTAGGATTAATTACTCTTTTTAAATGTAAATCTTGAAACATTTGTAAAGGCAAGAACTTGAATGTTTTTTTTTATTTACTTTTAATAGAAGAATGACTTTATGTGATTGAAATTAGTCAGTAAAAGTAACAGAAATTTCATTTAAAAATAGTATAGGGACAAAAATTGTTGAAATATAGAAACTGTATTTATCTGGCTGAAAAGGCAAGGTTATCTAATTAATACGATTACGTATCTATCTCTGTATTCATACACTCTCTGATTGGTTTACACATTTACGTATTGTACACTGTTTATGTTTCAAGATCTGAATAAAACTACTGAAGACTATAGAAAAGTTTTAAGATCGATTCTTGTTTTATCGTAAAATACACTGATGTGTGAAGTGAATCCAATTTAACATCTCACACGATAATTGCGATTGTGATTTAAACTGGTTCTGACCCAAAACAGGCCTGTCCTTAAATGCTAAGCTGTTCTAAATTTGACAAGTACGTTTTCTCTTCAAGTACATAATGAATATTCAAATTCAAGAACTTGCAATCAACATTTTATATAATTTTTTAATATGTTTTATGTAATTATGTCATTGTTTTTATGTTTCTTTGTGATGGTCTTCTATATCAACTAGGAATATTTTACAATTTTGTGTTTGTATAATGTAAGTCTATCGGAATTACATGAGCACTGTATATTTGATTTACAAAGGTTTTTATGTGGCAAAATATCGTCTTTCTGGTGTCGCGTACTAAAAGAATAAAAAATCCTTAACCCAATTCGAAAGGTAGAAATAATTATACGGGTGCATTTTATATTGATAGTATAAATCAAGATTTGGAAAACGATTAAGAAATATGAATATAAATCGGCATGCCATTCAGCGAGATAAAATCTGTTGCCATCGAGTTTCCCATGTTCTCTTATTTTATACAGTCAAACATGATCTTCTTTAAAGACACATATTGCGTTGTGGAATTCATTAGGTAAACTGTTGTACAGATAGCTATTTAGAGTTGTTCTCCACAAATTTACTTCTGGGAACTCTTAACAAGGATGCAGATGCAGTTTTAATTACAAAGGAACAGAACATCGCAGAATGTAGGAGTGTACCATATACATGCACAATAAACACGTCACGTATCCCAAAAAACGTAAAATATATTTGTTAGGGAATTTTTATTTTGTAATGCAAACTAACAATAAATGTCATGAACAAACAAGAAGATGTTTGAGAGTGACAATTTTATAAACTTATTTTCTCCCCTGTTTACTAAACAATCATGAAAATAATGTAATTGAAAACAAAAACAAATCCGGAAAATGACATCGTGCCACAATCCTAAAAACAAAGAAAAATGATGGTTAAAAGAGTGTTTCTTGATAAATATGTTACTAAAGTGACGAACTTTCCTGAAACTAGTTCAAATATTTTCGTTGGAAGTGGACAACAAACCTATTTTGGGTAGTCGGACGTGCTGAAACGCAGGCCTACACAGATTCCTATTTATAAAAATATGTACTGCTGACATACAAATGTATATACAAAACAAAAAATAAAAACTTAGGTACATATTTCTATTTGTTTGGGAGAAAATCCGTATTCAAACATTTTATTCTTCAAAAAAATTTTCCAATTCGGGTTGCGTTGCATTAAATTTTAACCTAAATTCGACAGGCAGATTTTTTGATTGGAGCAAATGATGAAAATGAAGGTAACTGTATATTTGTTGAGTATTCGGGTAAAATCCGAATTAAAACATTTATCTTTTTCCAAAGTTTTCCTATTTGGGGAGCGCCGCATTAGACTCTAACCTAGATTCGACAGTAAGAATTTCTCCTTGAAGAAGATGATGATACATCATATTTGAGAACATATTAAATATAAACATCTTCATATCAACTTAACCTACATTTTATCATGTCTATCGAACGTCTTTAGTTAAACATCTTTAAGAAAGGAAAGGCCTTGACTAAAATATATCACAGACGTATACAATGGTGGTCTTGTTGTCGACTGTGAGTGATTTATTGGTACCCGGGTCTAATTTCACTGCCTTATGCTCACAACGGTTATTATTATTACATATTTATAGTTCTTCTACCTCCATATATGGACCGTACGTTGCCTGTGGTTGGCGCTTTATGTGGAATGATTTACGCGAAAGCCCAAGACCGACCTGAGTTCATTCAAGAAATATTTCAAATAATACATAAACTATGTATATTATAAAGAAGACGTGGGGAATGGAAAAAAAATCCCCTAATTATTTTTGGCCACTATTTCTTTCCGAAACAAAAATAAAACATAACACCAGAATATCTATATAGATGGTCTAAGATGAAGTTATAACATCAAACAAATGCTAGATTCACATTTCAAAGCTGTGTTCACAATGAAGGTTCATTTCATTCTTTGGCCGCGTGGTATAGTGAACAACGGCACTGCAATGAGGACGACGCCGGAAAATGTCAGATTTAATTCATAGTCTATTCAAAGATGTTCAGAACGTGGTGGTAAGTGTAAAATCAATGATAAGCTAATAAGGTTTGGGAAACTACAAAATTAAAGATGCAACATCACCAACGAAAGCATGTTTTATCTTTAAAAAATAGGACACGACATATTAGTATTTTTCTTCGGTAACAAAAGTAACTTCTTAATGTATGGAAATATTTGATATCCTAATATTTAATTTCTTTTCATATGGTATATACAGCAACAGAAAAAAAATTAATCTTATGATAATCTTCATGGGAAAACGGGGAAGGATGGCAATAAATCTTCTAAGAGAAAGCCGAGTTCTTGACTCGCTTCTTCCCTCATGCTACTTCCAGTTGGCCCCGGAGGGTTCAACTTCCAATGTTTGAGAGGGTTTGAATGTACCCTTACTGGACTTTCTCCTGATACCCACAATGGAGGGAGATCATCCAGGAGAATTGTTCCCTGCCAGTACTATTAGAAGGATAAAGAATTCATTGGTATTAGGAGCCTTCCCTGTCTGTCAGGCCAATTTTCATTCCTCCACGGGAAGAAAGTGTGGTTTTAGAAAAAGCCTATTGCCTTGCAAGAAGTCAGTACCATAGTCTGCAAAGGTACAGTCGAGATTCCCCTGGTGGGATGTTCCTGGTCCGAAAGAAGTCCGCAGCTTGATATTCTATCATAGGTCTAATTGCTTTCAACAAGCATATGAAATCTCATCATTTCAAGATGGAGATCCCATGTTGCATAACTGCTTCTGTAGGGAGGGTATGTGGGCAAGATAAAGGCAAGAAAGTAGAAGTACCTCCGTTCCAGAAATTTGCTGTGCTGCTTTACGATAGAACAAATTATCTAGAGAATGTCATCGAAGCCTCTCAGTCCAGAAAGAAGAAATTCGTTCAGAGAGCAAATTCCTTCTACAAATGGATCATTAGACCACATCGGACTGGCGATTTGCAAAGGTGTCCATGTCTGGGGAATTTCTTGTACATCTAGAGGGCCTTCCTTATCCTTCAGACTGAGGTTGGACAATGAGGTGACAGAAGGTGACATCTGATATAAAAAAGGACGGTAAAGGCTTTTGGAAATACGTTTGATCAAAAACCAAAGTAAATACTGGATTCGGGGACTTGATAAATGAATAAGAGGAACTTATATCCTACCCAAAATTAAAAGCTGAACTACTAAACAACTTTTTCGCAAGTGTGTTCACAAATGAGGATATGACTACAAACCCTACATTAGATCAAAGAAACTTTAACTCAGAACTCGCAGATATTCACATTGAAGAAAACATGGTGCATAATAAACTAGACCAGATTGATCCATCGAAATCTCCGGGGGCCGATAATCTACACCCAAACTTACTAGAAGGAATTAAACCCTGTTGATATAGTTAACCTCGATTTCAGAAAAGCATATATCCGAGAGCATATCCAAAGCAAATAGAATGATTGGTATTATCCGAAGAAGTTTTGACTATTTAGATAAGAACATGTTCACAATCCTGTACAAATCACTAATTAGGCCTCATGTGGAATATTCAAGCTGTGTTTGGAACCCAATATGTAAAAAGGATATTGTTCGAATTGAAAACTTGCAACGCAGGGCAACAAAACTTGTAAAGATCATAAAAAATTGACCTACAGTGAGCGACAAAGAAGCTTAGGAATACTTACACTGCTATATCAGCGAAAGAGGAACGATTTGGTACAAACCTATCGCATTATAAAGGACATTGACAGAGAAGACAAAGATGATTTTTTTTGGTGTGGAAGATCAAACAAGAACCAGAGGAAACAGTTACAAACTTTTAAAAAGAAGATGCCATTTGAATTGCAGAAAAAAATGTTTTTCTGAAAGAGTGGTGCAAGATTTGAATACATTACCCAACAAAGTGGTGGAAGCAAAAGTATTAAACAGTTTCAAAAGCAGTTTGAATGATCACTGGAAGAACCTAGAGCTGAAATTCAAGCCTAACTGTTATTAGTCAACTACAACTTGATCAACATAGTCTATAACAAGAACAAAAGAACTTCTAGAGATTTAGTGGGGTTACCTCGCTAATCTTGATTTAATACTTTAGCATTATATAGTGTTGTGAGGATTTAGTAGGGTTATCTTGCTAATCCTTACAAAAGAAGAACCGAAAATTCATCCAAGGAATGGATTCATATGCCATATACACTTAATAGGAAGGAAATTAACGCAAACCAGAAAGTCAACAATGGAAATTTATTAAGGTCAGTCATATTAGCTTGAAGCTATGATCAAGACTGGAAAAACAGTGCGAATGAAGTCTGGGGTCTTCATGCGTGCCTACCATTATCAGATGCAACCACTTCCTGCCATGAACGTATCGTTTCAAAAAAGGTAATGTGTAAATGTGTGATAGCATATGTGAAGGACAATGACACTGGAGTTGAAAGTGCAATATGAGCGTGACACTTCAGGATTGTATACCTTATTTTTGGAAATGCCATCATGGTTGATATTACGCAAACATATGCTTCTCGTCAAATGCAGGGTGATGTATAACCGGAAATAACCAAAACGGTACAATGGGTTAGAATACGTGCCTATGTAAATTATAGAAACGTTTGATCAGAAAACAAGTTGATTTATTACTGGGCCCAATTGTTCAAAGCATGATTAATTTAGCTTAATCACATGATTTAATAGTGAAATTTTCATTTTTTATTTACTGCTTAATCAGTAAGAAAGTAACGAATGGAGTTCTCAAGATTCTAATAAATTTTGGAAAATTTGTATTACCAGAAATCATTTTTTCTTGATCAGTCGTTAAATTTTATTAGCTTAATCACGTTTTGAACAACTGGGTCCTGCTTTGCAATAACTATAAGTGAGATCTTCAAGTGTAAAACATATTCCATAAACCATATGTCCTAATAATTATTGCTGCTAAGTCCAATTTTCAAACTCATCAAGAGATCTTTCGAATGTCCTATCCAAAATGTTTTCTTTAGCTTGGTGAATATTTCATTTACGCTCACAAAAAAACACCAAAATGGACAGAAAACATCTACCATGAATTATTTTTGTCAGTAACATGCTTCTAAACGATAGATTACCTGCTTTGTCAAAAGATGTTCACCATATGAGTCTGTTGTTCATATAGTAAGCACAATCTTTATATTTAAAAAAGTCAGTTGACAAAATAGAAGTTGAACAAATGTAAAATCGGTCATAGTGGATTTTAATGCAATCTGATAGTAAACCCAATCATAAAGAATCAGCACAATGTTAAAATGTTTTCTGCTATTTCACAAGAGACACCAGGCTAGATGGTGTGCAATTTTCACAGATGACATCAGGCTAGAGGTGCCCCAATTTCAAAAGTCATTGAAGTGACACAAGGAAATGATTTATAATAATTTAAGTTTTTTCTAGCACTTTTCCAGTCAATTCCTCAATTTCAGTGGTAATGTTTGGACACTGGTTAGGAATCCATGCATAACTTTTCTTTCTTGTTTACTTGCCTGAGAAAAAAAAAAATTAAAGGAATGGCTTGAGAAACAAGCACAGTGTCAATTACTTCATATGCTGATTAAAATCAAACTCCCTTTCAGAAATTTTTACAAAACTTAAACATAAAAATATCTTTAGATTTAAAAGAATTTTATGAATATTTGTATTAATATCATCTTTTTATGGCCACAAAAGTGATAAATAGTATATTTTTTTTCCTGAAAAATTAAATATTTGATTTTTAAATGAATAGCCTCATTTCGTGTTTGATAATAATATCTATCATTGTTTCCCTAATAATTCAGTATATATCAATTCTATCCAATAAAAGATTTGGTACTAAATACATTCCGATCCCTTGTAAACTCATTCAAAAAATGTTACGTTACCTTTATCATCTTTTTTCAAATCTTCGTCATCATCATCATCGTCGTCATCATCATCGTCATCATCGTCGTCATCATCATCATCATCGTCGTCATCATCATCATCTTCATCAGACTCAAAAGTACTGTCTGGTATATTGTAAATTCTGATCACAGGCTGAAAAATAAATAAATTTTGATTAGTTGCATTCAAGGTACTGTTGCTTCTTCAGTAACTTGGAACTAAATTAAAATTTGTGAAAGGTCTACATCTTGTACCAATACGTTCCCTCTCAAAATTCTCATTCTAAGTGCTGTGGGCACTTACCAGGTATTATGTTGAATGAGGTGACATCAACAAAATATTCCGTTATTCTTAATACCTCATTGGGTTGAATACATCACAATGACCTTGTAGGGTTGAATACATTGACCTTGTAGGGTTGAATACAGTGACAAGGTAACCCCCGTATTCTTACCTTATTGGGATCTTTCATAATAAGGTATTTTCCGTCTTTAAGTTTGCGACAGGTATCAATGATACACCTAAGTATACCCCAAGCATTCTCCATATTCAAGTTGATCTGGTTAGCAAACTCGGTGGGCTTGAACTGTTGGGTACCAAGAATGACATGTTTGGCTGTGTCGCGATGGTGTAGACGAGATACATATCTACAATACCACAAAATAAATTATTAGGCAGTTCTTCAATGACATCATCTGAAATTGAGCTATTTTGATCAATTATTGTAAGCAAAGTTATTTTCACATGCAATTCATTTTTATGTGAGATTAAAATTTGCGAAAATATATAACTGTAAAAAAGGTTCAACTACTAGAATGACGGTGCATGTTACATTAAATCACAAAAAACAAACTGCTGTGAAAATGTCATTGGACATAAAATCAAGACATAAAGTCGCTGTAAAAAGAGTTGATTTTATGGTAACAATTTTACTTCAAAATTCTTCAATTCCAAGGAGACAAACGAGGTATATAACACTATAGGTCTGAAACGGGGCAGGTAACCCTGCTCACCTCAGGTCACTGATGGGACATGCACTACATAATACCTACAAAAACATCTCTCATATTTTATTTCAGTTAATAACATTAAAATACAAAGATATATGGGTAGTGATTTAATACTTGTATGAGTTACCTCCCCTGTTCCCTCTCATTGCCTGTATACTTACCCAAACTTGAGCTGGTCAGATCCCGCCAGAAGGGCACACACCGTCCACTTGGCGAGCTTACAGCTGTTGTTTTTCAGTTCTGTAGCCAGGACAGCGCCTCTCTGGGTGTCGAGTCGACTTCTCCAGTCAACACCGCCACTGTACTATAACAACAAATGGTAGAAAAGTTTCAATATCATACAATGTGTTTTAACATTACCATCTACAGCTTTTTTACAAGATATATCAAAACTGTTCCCTTATAATTTAAGTTTTTTCCATTAAAACTATTGAATGAACTGTAAAAGCATGGTTAGTATAATTATTTTAATTAAACAAATAATCTCCTAAAATAAAATCAACTAACTGGCATGGCAAATTATATGTACAATATTTAATGTAAGTCTCGCATTGGAATTAAAAGTCTGAACTTTTCAACAAGCTACCATTACATCACATTGACTTTGTATTTTACGTTTTCTGTTAAACGTTCATTGATGATACAAGATTGTAAAATTAATCGAGACAAAATAATTTCACTTGAAGATAAACCAAAAGAAAAACGTTGAGTAATGCCTCTTACCCTTGAATCCCATTCGTTCAAACTTTTGATATTGACGTACTGGAGATCTCCGCTAGGCCCCATCATAACAGCATCATGCTCACATCGAGCAACTAACTCGATATCATTTCCTAGGCTGAACTTACGGTATCTGTCGAAGTAGATATTTACAATAATATTAAAACTGCTTATCAGAAACTCTGTTCATGAAATCACTCAATCTAATTGAAATTAGACTTGTTACTTGTAATTCTGCTTCACTACGATGCTCTACATTACGCTCCAATACAAGATCTGACAACATCTCATTTGAGGTCACCTCAGCATAACCCCTATGGTTATCAAATCTTCGGTGTGGTTGATTCTGTCCGTAGTATGAACGGTTACTAGCTGCATATAGTATGTCTCAAGATGTTCCGATTCTAGGCCAGAGGTCATGTTGAGATGACCCAAACAGAGCAATGTTAGATCTTGTATTGGAGCGCAATGTAGAGTATGGAAGTGGAGCGAAATAATAATTCTAATCTTGATAAGATTCTAAAATCTCTTGGACTTAAATGCTGTAAACCTTTTTATTTTTGTATATAAAATATTTTGCACCTTTATTATTTACAATATATTTGTGAATACATATCACTTGGCCATTTATATAAGTTTTATACAACTATTTGTAAAATATTGAACCTGCCTATTTATGATTAGTTACCTGTATCCTACGGAGGCTACGTTGTTGTCATCCTCTCCATGGACAAATGGATTATTGTCTTTGAAGGAGTACTTTTCCTCTCCCTGAACAAAACCGAAAACACTTGTTTAAAACATCTCTTTCATTCATTGATTACTTAAGACACAATACATATTTTTATATAAAGTTACAAAGAAGCCAATTCAATATGGTTAAGTTACCATGAATCTCAAGGAAATGAAGGCACAATATTTCTTGTATGTGGTGGTTATAAGGTTAAGTCACCTTCATTCTCTGACAACATTTGCATTTTCTTTTTCTTTTTTCCAGAGAAATTTTTTTAAGTCTTTTCAGAAGAGAAGAGTTCATTTAGTTGCCCTCTCAGAGGAGGGGATCCATCCGACATTTCCACTTTCATACTTAAAAAGCACATTGATTTTTACATTACCAGGTTTAAATTTGTATCAAAGTCTCTCAAGGACTTGGATACATACATCAAACATTTTCCTAAATCAGCACTAAATGATAATAAAATTATGTTGTAACTACATATCAACATCACATATACTCAGTTTTGTGAATGTGACTGCTACGGAAGAATGAATTGATAGCTATATTATATAAGGATATTGATAATGGCAAGCTTACCATACGAAGAACTTGTTGGGAAAAGTTGTGGTTGATGAAAGTAGCTTCTAATGCCAGATTACGAGGAGAGTTTATACTATTCCCTTCGTCTTGTGGAGGCTCCGTGGCAGTCTCGCTCACCGACAGCAGATCAAACTCGGAGTCATCGCGCTTGTCAAAGAACAGCTTGTTGCCGACGCGTTGTACAATGATGTCCCAGGAGTATGTGGATCTCGTACAACACATGAGTGTTGCTAAGATTGCATCGGTAGCAAACACATTGCCCGTTGTCTTAGCCAGCTGAAATCACAGACAAAACATGGAACATTTCAATTCGAACAAATTCAGTCTGCCATTCCTTTGAAGTTTAAATATTTTAAGTTTAGTTGTTGAAGAATTATATCATCAAATTATTATTCATGGCATCCAATAGACCCCTGAGAGTATGTTTCTAACTCCCAATAAACAGATTTGACTTTTGGGTTTGAAGCATATGTCTATCTGTCTCTTTAGATATCTGAGAAGTTGTGAATTTACCTCCGAATCTGCTAAAGATTAAGGATCACTTGGATGCCCTAGTACTTTTAATAACTCATTACAAAATACTTATTAATTTTCATGATTAGATTTAAATTCTAAATCAAAGTCTATATACCTGACGGATGTTGGGATCATCAGTTGTGGTAACTTTGTGGAAGATTCTGTCGATTCTTTTCAGCCTCTTCTCATTCTTGGTGGTGACACGATCGTACGTTTTATCATAGTACTCCATGCTGCCACATTTCAATCTAGCAAACAAAAATTGAAAATGTCATTTCAAACAGACTATAATTCAACGCCACTAACTTTCATAAGGCATATATCGTTGCATGCTGTACAATGATATATGTTATACTTTCAGCCAGTTAAAAAAACAGAAAGATGTCTTTTCTAATATGTAATTCCGTATTCGACCCAATAAGCGCCCAGGCCGCTTAAAAATAAGTCAATATTATTGCAAATTTATACCGTTTTATGTAGTTTTGGTCCTTATTTATGCTTGGGCAATTGAAATTGAGGCCTCAAAAAGGGGGAGGGGCGCTTATAGGGACATGGGGCTTATTGGGTCCAATACGGTACATAAAGTATTTCTAAGTAGTAATTTCTTACTTAAGCAGCATATCAAAAAATATTTACGGTACTTTTGACGCCAAACAAGTTCTGATGTGGTACCACTTGACTTTATGTGTATCCACGATATGCATAAAGATTCATATCACATGTCTGTATTGCAATGTATATCACATGGCATGTTTGTTTACATTAGGCAGTTGGCCTGTATGAAGCGTAGATACTTACAGATCCTCTCCAACTTCAATACCAGGTAAGCTGAGTTTGGTGAGACGTGGGAAGTCCATATCCTCTATCACCTCCCAGTCTTCCTTCACTTGTACTGAGGCATCACGGTGCTTCAAGGGAACCTGCAAACAAATTGCACACTTACAGCTCAAACTTAACATCAAATGAACATACAGCCACGACATTTAAAGATGCTCCACCGCTGACAAATGGTAACTTTTCTCTATCAAAAAAAGGAGCAGACGATTTAGTATTTTTCGTCAGTTACAAAAGTTACTTACTTTACACCATTACCACTTTTGAAAAGATAAAAATATCAAAAATAATTAATTGCAACCCGAAAAAATTCCATTGTACTATGTCCTATATGGAATGCAGTACTGATTGTGCATGCACCGAAAGCAAAATAAATTATTCTAAATTACTTTTTGTGTTAATAAGACATATATATAAACTATAGACACCGATTATTACTCAAATGATGGGTATCATTTATGCTCTGTTGGTGGTGAAGCATCTTTAAGCATATCCTAGGTTTAGGAAGAGGAGGTAAGCGGGGTTAGTTTTTCATTACCTGAAATAAACCACTGACCAAGCGTCAGTACTTGGCAACTGCCCCACATAGGTTTCAAAATTGCAACCCAAAGGTGGAGTAATGCCGGGATAACTTAACTACTGGGCCACAGCAGCCCCTAAATCTCAGTGTAAGAACAATGGATAATTGTGACACAGTGACAGCATTGTAATTAAATTAAATTACTAAAAGCATTGTTTAATAAAAAGATTTTGGAAGAGTAAAATTTAAGAATTAAAATAAGGAGATGTTGAAACAAGTTTGCGAAATTGGCAATAATCAATCATTACAATTCAACATTATTTATATTCAAATTGTAGATAAGTTGTTAAAATTCTATACAAAAATAATAAACATATTTTAATACCTTGTTTCGGTTTTCCTGCATCTGCTTTCCGAACTGTTTCTGCCACTTCCTCAACAGCCTCTGCCTATCCCTGAAAAATTAACAGGTGAAAAGTTCATTAAATTGAATTTTTTATTGATTAATAACATAACTTTGAATGTTTAACTTTTCAATTAAAAGAAACAGAAAAACTTAATTGTGATGTTAAAAATATCTTAGTTTTATTAAAAAAAGCTTCATTTAATGTACTGCCATCATTGGAAGATCTAAAATAAGAAGACCCACCTCTCCCTGCTTTTTTGTGTCTTTGAGAGTACTTGAAGGTTAGCCTGGGCTTGCTGTTGGGCTCTTCGCTCACGCTCTCTTCTCTGCTTATTCTAAAATATCAATTATATAATAATATCATAATTTATAAAATATTTCTCCAGTTTGATAAAGATGTAAACCATTGCACCAGCATATGTTCAATAACAGTCTGTAGATAGCAAATTTAACTATCATTATTTTTTGATCTGTGTCAGATATATTTGGCAACATTCATATTTGTCTATCACCCAATTCCGCTTTTATTTAGTTAGTTCCCTTGCAGGTAGGTATCCATTGTGATGTCATCATTTTGTTGGTGCAATTCACGCTGTTCTCTTAGAAAAGTATGACGTAAACACTCGCAAACACATGATGTCAAAATCAACACCAACTCACAAAGGTAGCTTACTCTGTAATATGCAAATTTTTACAGAATACCAAATATTGTCAAAATAATGATCTTTTATATTATATGTTATGTAAAACTCTACCAATACCGGTGATTTTTTTTTTAGTATAGCAACGTTATAGATATCATCATATCAGAGCAATGAAAACTCATAAAAGCTATCCGTAAATAGTAGGTTGAATTTAGTTGAGTCAAAAATACCAATTCTATGTACTAAATATGTCAAATCCAACAATTTATATACTAAATAACAGTTTTGAAAACTTCACGGATTTGGGGGTCAGAAAGGGCCCAAGCCATACATAGCCCTTTGATAAACTCCTGCACAGGGATACGACATTTGCAGGACTTTTATATACCTGAGCCCTCAAACCCCAAATCCTGATAAATCCCCATGGAGTGATCAACAAGTAACCATACCTGCTGGAAGACTCTCCTGCCTCGCTGGTAAACAGGTTTCTGTATGCGCTGAGTATCCACAAGTTGGAAACTGTTCTCGTCCTCGTCATGGTAATAGGCGTACTGGCTACCTCCTCCACCAAACGCAGACGAGTACTTGCCTAAAAACAAATCATTTTTGGTTTCAGATAACCCAGTCACTGTCCGATGTAAATGTAACCTCAGAAAAATCATGGTGCCAATCCCAAGTCTCTAATGATGTCACAATAGCATACTATAATCTTGTACCTCAAATGTTACTGGAATTTTTGAAAATTTTATAGTTGAAAACACTTTATACCCAATAAGTGCCCCCAACCCTATATTCACCCCTTCCCATTTTTTAGACCCCGCTTTCACTCCATCAAATTAAGTGCAGATATACTGAAAATATGAAAACTGTGTAGATTTCTTTAGTTGCAAATTGAATTATGGCTTATTTTCGTGCAACAGTTTTATGAAATGCCAGTTCAAATTTGGCTCTATTCTTATATGTTTTAAGTACCACAGGTCGGGCACTTATGGGGTTGAATATGGTTCATTGTTAAAAGTAGAAAAAGAATCACAAACCAAGATATCTCTTGTCCTGATATGTTGCTCCAGTCCAATCAGACACCTGCATAAAAAAAAGAAAGAAAATATTAATCATTTAATTTAAATTCAAACATTTAATTTCAAAAACTTTTTTTGAAAGAGGATAATTTAACACAATACATCAATGTCATTTTTCGAATATACCTTTAATCTTATGTTTTCCACAGTATGATTATTCATTTGTAGTTTGAGTTACCTATATATTTCAAAACTTATCAAACATGAACAATATAATTTTAATTGGCTCAAGGATTTTTTAATGAGATAGTGTTTCCCACAGCCCCGATTAGCATGGCACTGCCCTGTGCCCTTTTTATACCTGACGCCATGCCCCTATAACCTAACGTCCTGCCCTGTTTGTCCCCAGTACATGTTGTTTACTAAACCACCAAAATACCAGGCAGTGGTTTGATAATTATGTAAACAAAATCAAAAGAGGCCCTAATTAGCAGCCTTTGGCTATTTCCACCTTGGCTGGTGGTGTCACTTTCACGTCTGTGTATTACGTAAGCTGAAGTCAAGCAGCTTAGAAAACAATCAGCTGACCTTTCAATAAATTTTATGACTACAGCTAGTGAGCATTACTACAAGACAAATACTGCTTACAACTGTAAATGATTTACTCACGTTTTGAATGTTCAATGGATTATAGGCATATCTATATCTGATGGATGTAATAAGCTTTGCAATCGTTATGGCCGCCATTTTGTGTATATTGTAATAGTGGATCCGGATTTACTAGTATTCACCTTCTTAAAAATGAAAAAGGTATTTTTTTTTTAGAATTTCGGTGTGAATTTATTTTTAGAAAAATATATTAATAATTTAATAAAATTATTAATAGGAAATTAATTAAAATAAATCAAATTAAAAAGAAATTTATTTTTCCCTCTCAGATTGAATAACATTTTGAATACTACTGTAACAATTATCGGCTTTTTATTAATTTAGTGCTTGTACATTTAAGAACATTGTTTTAATTAATTATCCATTATTGTGAGAAATGTTAAACTTATTTAATTTAATACAGTATTTCTAATATTTCGAAAAAGACATATTAAAATATTAAGGTAATTGGATTGAATAAAAGGTAAAATTTGCGTTTTTTCACATTCTTTTAAATAACATAAATGAAATTTATATATTTCTTGTCAATTAATTATAGTCATGATCATATGATCAGCATATTCCAATTTCCAAAATCATTTTTTTACCCAGAATAATTAAATAATTTGAACCAGAAATAAATAAACAACAAGACAGTTTTAAAGATTTTCCCTTATATTGGAAGTCTTCGATATAATCTTTGAGCCCCTCTGATGGTTATTTATTGCGGTCAAGGTGCCCTTTTCAAAATCTAGCACCATGTCCTTTTTTTCCTGTGGGAAACAATATATTAGAAGGATTTGTCACTGTTTCTTTTCACTACTTAACACCACGTGAGACGCCTATGAACCAGGAATAAAATCCATTTTCCTTAACAAATACTTGTCTTGTCGAGTCAAAAGAAACACCAATGTAAAGTTCATTAAATTCCACAATGTTAAGTACGTGCTTTAAGGACGGAAGATTTAGAAGAAATGTATTAAATTTTTGCTAAAAAGCTATGATAGCTGATGAAATGACGGCCGCTTCAGAAAGTAGGACGGTAAGCCTGGCACACACAAGCTACATTTGTACACCAAAAGGTTGGACCAGCAGATATCAAATGAAAATCAGTCATCACCTAACGTCACTGTCAGTGCACAAACACAAAAGTTCTTGCGATATTTCACCCAAAAATTAGACCACAAGTTTACGTTGCCAACTTGACTTGCCAGAACCAGAGGGTTTTATACTAAGAAAAAGAAAGAAAGTGGAAATAACACTATCCCACTTTATGTTTTCGTCCGTTTAAAGGCATATGCATGCATGCACCATCTTGCAGTTATAACCCAACCCCCCCCCCCTCCCCCCCAACCCCCCGCCTTTACTCTCATGATAAACCATGACGTATATTGTCAAGACTAAATGACGTAAATATAAACCCAATCTTCACGTTAGCAGTAACACAAAATTTTACTGAAAGACCGTAGATCTGTACTTCCACATAAATTTCCTCTAAAATGAAATTTTCTTTTTGTAAGACGTGATTTTCGTGATTTGGAGCCATTTGACATATGGCATAATCAGTCAAGATTATTTTGGTCAATTTCTTGACCATACCTTTCCTAACCGATCTCCCTTGGCAAAAGGCTGATACGGCATATCCTTGAATTGATCTGGAATCGCACACGGGCCCCATCCTGTGGGATTATCTTGAATTTGGGGTGGATGAAAAAATGCCATTTCGCCGGCAACGTGACTGATAAAAAGATGGCGGACAGCGGAAATGAATTGTCGCCCCTCGTTTGAGGATTTTGCCGATAGACGTCGCCTTCAGATTACATTGGGCTTATGGTAAACGCCAGATGATCTCCGAATAAGAAGAAATGTTCCGAGAGAAAAATTGGCGCCAACATGGAAAACTTTGTTGATATTCCAATATCACAGACATGGGAAGAAATGTTTGGGTTATACCAAAAAGTATTGATTGCCAAGTCGAAAAAAATGAAAGCTGACAAAGAAAAGCAATTGATAAAACTGGATAAATGGTAATAATATATTTGAAGCATTTTAATCAGAGATTTTATCAGAGATCTTTCATTCCCTTCATAGCATTACTCATTTTCTGTTTCACAGAAGTTCGACGGTCTGTCAATGATAAATAACATAAATAATATATATATATCCCCAATATGCATTGTACTATATAAAAAATATATATTATATATTGTGTAACAGGAGCGAGACGGACCCAATTTGTTAATAACGACAAACTACACCCGGCTCCCTACTTGTGTGTTTCGACCCAGGTTCGCAGGGTTTTGCTTGGCCTTTGTAGGTGATGGAAAACGTGACAAATACTTATAACACGTAACAATATTTATTGATCAGGACATATTACATATTAAACGATATATTACACAAGACGTAGGGCCCAACAACATCGAGACTAACAAATATATTTACAAAATATCCCCCATCAACCCCTCCATACCCCACCTAAAACCCTACCATCCTATACCTATAAACATGCCCCCATCCTGCTTCCTCTAAAACCTTTTAGGTTCAGGTACTCGATCCTTCAGTACACCGTGCTGAAATGGACATAACACCCTTTATATACCTGACTATAACAATACATGCACGATCGACCAATACAAAGCTTTAAGACGGAACACAACACAGGCTTTCGATAAAGTGATGTTATACACGACAGCTACACCTGTACAAGTTACACACGCACTCTTACAGCTAGCACAGGACCATGACACCATATATATTCCTATAAAACACAAACTATTTACAATGCAGTAGTACAATTGTATAGAGGGTGTTTATGCATGCTGTATATTATTGACAGAATATTGAACTCTTGTACGTGGTATATACATTATATTTACTAGTGTACATATATCACAGGGCCTCGTTACTAATAATGATATATAAGATAGGTCACGTCTATTTACATACATTACACATTACATTGTTCAGCCAATCAGAAATGTTTTGCTAACTGATCTTCGCCAAGCTGTGTGGCAGATCAAAGGTTCCAAATTATTCACCATTACAAGTTTTGCTAAATAATAACCGGTATCAGTATAAATACAAGTAAAATGCCCATGTTTACTATGTACTATTATAAGAACACCATTCTCCTGTACTGTCTGATAATTAATATAGGTTGGAAGTCAAAAAATCACTATATAGGGTAATTAGATATATTTTCATATAAGCCTTCATCTTCTTTTATTTAAAACTGGTTTTCATTATTTTCACATTGTAGGTATCAAGAAGAACTACCAAATGCAATTCAGGAAAGAAAAGAGAAATATGTCACTCATGAAGAACTCTGTAAATTAATGAAGTGGAAATTAACTGTGAGTATATAAATCTTCCTATAAAGTTTCCGCACTCAAATGCAGTAGCTCATGCAACATGAACAAGATTTTAGTGTCATTTTATATATTTATATTTGATTATCAATTTTAGGATTTTAAATAAGATGACACAGGCCCACTGTCAAAACAAAATTATGTTAAAGCAGGTTTAAAACAAAGATTTAGACCTAAGTTACCTTAGAAGATTAAGGCCGGCATGAATTAAAATTTGTCCTGGCTGCATGGTGCAGTTTTACAAAATTGTATGACAAGTAAATAACCTATTATACATATATACATATAAAAAGAAATATACGCACTTATTTGTAAAAAATGCTCAGATTTTTATATTGGTCAGACAGGAATGGAATTGAGAAAGAGAGTTACATTACACCGACAACAAACCAAAACAGATCATCTCGGATATTTAACAGTAAACGAACATTGTCATATGTGTGCTAATGATAACTTTTTTATTTTACCAATATATCAAATGTCTAATTCAGATCTTTTAAAAAGAGAAAATAAAGAAATGTATTTCATTCAACTTATGAAACCTGTGCTAAATTCAGAACGGGACAAAGGAACTTCACATTAGTTTTTATTTTGTCCTCATGTTTTTGTTAGTTTCTTCCAGAACATTCACAATATCTTTATGTACCATGTTATGACGTAATCTTACTATGACGTCATTGTACTATGACGTCATGTTTTACAAATAAAGGAATTCAAACCCCTGAAGACCGGCATGAGCCGAGAAAGCGCTAGGGTGGAAAAAACTGTTTTATAGTTGTGTTTTCTTTTTATGTATATGGAAACCATCACATGGAAATGGTTCTTCTTTACTTATATACATATATATACATAGCTATTCAATGAAGCAAACAATAATTTCTGTTTTTGAACTAATTGTCTATCCTTATTAATTTTTCCTAGAGTCACCATATAAATCTTTATTCTATTGCCATGAATTTTCCTTTATTGTGTAACAGGAGAGGAGAAAATGTAGTGGCCAGACCGGGATTAGAACCCGGGATCCTCCAGGGTTCTCGTTAAAAGTCGGTTGCTGGCAAAAACAGCCATCTATTTCTTTGTTTACAACCAGTTATTTTTGTGAGAAATAAGTATTGGCCACTATGGGGGCCTGTGGCCCCCAACTACCTATTATTGATTTTCAACCATCTATTAAAAAACTTTGTGAGAACCCTGCCCTCTGAACACTAGCCGATTGCTCTACTGACTGAGCTACCTCGTCACCGATAATCGACCAAGTCCAATCCCGCTACAGTCCTCACTCCTTTCTTGAAGTTTTCGCCCTCGAAGACATATGAGAACCTTCCAAACACCATCACCATAGGTTATTTAGTTACGCGCCAATTTTGTAACAGGACAGGAGAAAATGTAGTGGCCAGACCGGGATTCGAACCGGGGACCCTCCGAACACTAGCCGAGTGCTCTACCGACTGAGCTACCTGGTCACTGATGATCGACCCGGTCCAATCCCGCTACAATTGGAATTAATTTATAGTCTGAAATACTGAGCAGTACTGACTGGTTTTTTTTTTGGTTATTTTTGTGTCTTTCCACATTTAGAATCATGCTTGACAGATCTGATGCTTCATATTAATAACTCGTTCACCCCTGAAATTCTATAATAAACTACTCCAGCTATAGTTTTTTATTTTTTTATTTTTTTAATTTACTTTTTATTCATTTTTTTCAAAAAATATACACATCACAACATATACAGAAGATACATGAAAGACGAGTACAATAGAAGTTACATTTGTAGAGTTATTTCAAATTGAATATTTTAACGTATGTACATACATATATTTACAAGTAACTTATTAACGTAACAAATACACACACACATTCACATAAAAGGTCTATCAAGAGTTATTTCCCTTCCTACAGATGTAATGAGAAATTGAACTAGGGGAGACAACTCTTGATAAAAAATTACACCAATGACAGGACAGAATAGAAAAAAAAAAGATTAAAAAAAAGGGGGGGGGGAGTAAACCTAGGTCACAGATCTTTCAAAATTTTTTAAAATATTACTGTTTATACATTTAACCAATTTTGTAATTCTGCAAGTGCTTGTGGTTTCCGCTTTAAATTACTGTTGGATATTATAATCCTGTGAGCTTTTAGTTCAAATTTAATATGATTTTTTAGACTGTTTAAATTGAGTTCTTTTTCTAGACATTTGCAGTTGTAAATGTATTGTTTTACTAGAAGCAGTATCAAATTTTCAATATGGAAATTAGTATTTGTACTATCTTGTTTGCCGAAGATAAAATCCTGTTTTTCGAATCTAAGACTTAAATTATTAGTAATTATAGAAATTTTTAATTGTTCAATCAAATTTGATACATTTTCACAGTCCCAAAACATATGAGTGATTGTTTCTGGATGTGTTTTACAAAATGTACATAGATTGTTGTTTGATTTACCAATTCTTAAAAGAAATGTTTTTGTAGTTAGTATTCTGTGATTTATTCGGAATTGTAACCATTGAAGCTTTGAGCTAGTCTAGTAGTATCATTAAAAGGTTGTTTATAAATATTTCCCCATTCATCCCGATCAATTTCAAAATTTTGATTCCATTTATTTTGAGCAGTAGGTATAACTTCATTTTTAATTAAAACATTATATATATTTTGAACACCTTTTTTACAACTAAAAATCAATTTGAGGTTTATTGGTATGTTAGGAAGAGTTATATTTTTTCAGAGTCAAAACTTTGTTGATTGTTTCTGATGACATGATTAATGGCATTTTTCATACCCTGATATTCTAGAAAATTGGTCTGAATATTATACGTTTCACGAAATTCTTCTAGACTATATATGGATTTGTCTGTTTTCAAAATGTTATAGATAAATATAACACCCTTTTCATACCATAACTTCTTAAAAATAACTTTATGATTTATTCTGATTTCATTATTAAACCAAATAGGGTTTTCTAAAATATTCCAGCTATAGTTTTAGAAGGGTTTAAATGTGTCTTCAGGTATGAATGAGTTGAAACAGATACAGTTATAATGTTGACAATTTCGTTTTAGAGAGGTAAATTTCGACCTCGCCTGGAACAGATGGTTCAGAGTAACAGCGAGGAAGAAGTGGAGACTGCAAGTCGCAATGCATTTAAGGAGCTGCCTAACCTTCCAAATGCCGTCAAAGCACTGACAGTCCTGAAAGCCATAGGTCCAGCAACAGCTTCTGGTACAAATTTCATAGATATATGGATACCGTATTAAAGATGCTCCTCCGCCGACACAGTATAAATGATATTCATCATTTGAACAATAATTAATCATGTTAAATGTTTAATTGTGTATGTATATGTCTAATTAAAACAAAAAATAATACAAAATAATTAGTTTTGCCTTTTGTGTGTGAGCAATCAGTACACGATTAAATGCCAATTATTGTTCAAATGAATATCATTTATGCTCTGTCAGCGGTGGAGCATCTTTAATAAATGGGATTTATGGTAATTAATAACGAGAAAAAGAGTTTCGTAGATTTATACTTGTTCAAGTAATTTATTTAATAATAATCAACAATAATTATCATTTGGTTTACCAATTAATCTATTAATATATATATATGCAAAGTGACTTTCAAATAGTGTTGTGAATTTTACATCAAGGGTTTTCAAATCATTAATCAATGTTTAGTATGTTTATATCTGCGAAGACCACGTTTGTAGCAGTATTAGAATATTAATGATAAATCAAGCCATTTTTTTCAAACTTGATTTCCAGCTGTTTTGGCAGCAGGAGCTCCCGACAAGGCAGCGTTCATGGCTGATGAGAGCATGTTGGCTATACCGGGGTTAGCTCCCCTTCAATACACTTTGCCGTTTTATAACGAGTTTATGGACAATGTGAAGTCACTTACAAAAAAGCTCAACAAAGATCAGCAAGGTAAGAGAAAGAAAATTGCAAGAAATATCAGCACTGTGAAAAATGTACAATATATAGAGAGAGTTTGTAAGCTTGAACATACTACTACATGTCTAATAAGTATACTAGAAATTGTCATTTTCAATTATTAAAAATTTTATTCAAATTCATATGTTTTTAAAGAAAATATCTGTCATCCATAATCATCTGTCTGTCCGTAAAGTCATAAATAGTTCTTGTTAACTTACAGCTGTTTCTCAGGAAGTACGGGACATTCAAGGTCTGACTAAAATTTCATATCAAGGCTCCCTGTGATTGCATTGTAGAATTGATCGTAAAACAAGATCACTGAATGGCATCAATTTTGGATTTTGACAATTGAAGTTGGTTATTACTATTTCACAAGATGTACTGTAGGAAGGGTATCTCTGTAAAATTTCATATTTAGGTTCCTGTTGGTTCCAAGATTTCTAATGATTGCATTTTGTGATTGATTAGGAAATGACATGACTAACGAACAGTAATCTTTGATTTTGACACTTTTAGAGAAAGTCATTTAGAGGTCTTGTAGGGGCTTGGTTCTGCACATCAATTTTAGATAATATCCAAACAAAACATAGTAAACAGTAGTCATATAAAATTTGACAACTGAAGTGTGCCATAGTGTTGCTATGCAGACTTTCAAGTTCATACTCTTTACGTTGGGGCCGCGGTGGCCGAGTGGTTAAGATGTCCCGACATATTACCACAAGCCCTCCACCTCTGGGATGCGGGTTCGAATCCCATGTGGGGCAGTTGCCAGGTACTGACCGCTGGTCGGTGGTTTTTCTC
This sequence comes from Argopecten irradians, assembly GCF_041381155.1. NCBI lineage: Eukaryota > Metazoa > Mollusca > Bivalvia > Pectinida > Pectinidae > Argopecten > Argopecten irradians. The sequence continues at coordinate 45,368,591 of NC_091138.1, forward strand.
CGGGTACTCCGGCTTTCCCCCACCAACAAACCTGGCACGTCCTTATATGACCCTGGCTGTTAATAGGACGTAAAAATAAATAAACCAAACTCTTTACGTTTCCCAATTTGTATTAAATATTCTCAAAGAAGGAGGAGAGAAAATTATTGAAAAGCGGACAAAGTTCCTTCTTTCCATCAACTGACATAGATCTGCTGATCACATGGTGGGTGCCAGCATCCCTCTAAGATCTGTTCTATATACAGTTCTATATATTTTACATTTTGATTTTGTTGGAATATCAATATCAAATTCTAATTCGTTTCCTAGGAGATGGGACAAAATGGACACCACACAAGGTTGAACTGACATTGTGGACATACCAGATGTCAAAGACTCTGTGTCCAGAATTGTTGTCAGAAAATAGTGACGATTCAGCTACAGGCAAAAGAAAGAGTGATGCTGGAAATGGGAAAAGAGATGCCAAAGTTAAAAAGGTCAAAAAATGACTTCAGTCACTAGTGACACCTTGGAATTGCAAGTTTTGACAAAATAAGAAAATGATTCTGACTTTAAAGCGTTTTAAATAACATGTCCGAGATTCATTGTTGGGCTAACAGTGTTGATGTTTTATAAATTGAAGAATGTAGGAATACTGATAGGAACTTTAAAACCTTTATATCTTTTTAATTTTGTTTAATAACAGAGATCTGTTAATTGATTGCTAATAGGTTGATTGCATAAAAAAGCACACAGTTGATCACACTTCGCTTCACTGATATCTTGTTATACGCTTCACTGATATCTTGTTATAAGTGTAGCATACCATAGTGCAACTGACCGTGGGTCTCAGACAATGAAAAAAAAAAATTTCATTTAATGTATATCACATCCAAATTTGGTGACATTTTACTAATTTGGATACATCTAAAAAACAATTTATGCATGTATTATGTTTTCCATATAGATTTAGTCTGAAAGTAAATTATGCTTAAAGGCCCATTACCTTTCCGAAACGGCTTTTAATTTTTAAAATGGGACTATAATACGAGATCGAAAATTTTGTAGAGTCGCAAAAGTAATTAACTTACGTTAATACTACGTATACACGTATCATCACCTTCTGAACAATTTGATTGAAATAAATAAAATTTTAATTTTCATAACAAGGGTCGTCTCATGTTTCCCGCCGTCGTCCTAAATACCGCGCGGTAGTTGATTATCACTACGTCAGACGGCAAAACAGCGAAATGAATCTCAACAGTTATCATGTATTACGCAGAAAATCTTGCAGATGTTTGGTGTTGTAACCTCATCTTGGGCCCTCGGTATATATTTTCTTATGTTATTAATGTTTTTAAGAAACCTGTATGTTTTGCTCCCGAAAGGTAGTGGGCCTTTAAGTTACAGATAAAGGTAACTTCATTTATATAGTGATGAATCTTAGCCGACTTTAGATTAACCAAACCTATTATAATAACATCATTTCATAAGGAAAACTTGTGTTTTTTCTCACTGTAGGGTTGAGTAATTCTTCTTAATGCAAAGAGTGCAAATATAAATATGTGTGTATGTCTTCCAATTTTGATATTTCTTGAAGATACAAGTTTTACTTTATTTGTTTTATAATATCAGGTATATTATATGAATTTACTACTTGTTGAATAACTAGATTAAATATTGTATAACTGTTTAAATGACTGTTTTTGTTTAATAAATAATTTCAAAATTGAATGGTATTGATGGTTCTTATGTAGATTTGATAACAAATTCGAGTTCTGATTCCTTGCTCTTGACATATGATCAACGAACTCTGTCTCGAACTTCAGCTACTGTATTATTTCAGAAAATGGAATATATTAAAAAAAAATTAAAAGTAATGTTTACAGCGGTATTGAAAACTACAGAAGAAATTTCATAATATTCTAAAATCTTTATATGGAATCACGATGGGCAGTCATCTAGGATTTTGCCTATTTAAGTCTCTCACAATATACATATAAATTATTTGAGAGCGATCCATTCTTAAATGGCAAAATCCAAGGTGATATATTAAACAAGATGGCTGACAGGCACCATCTTAGATTTCCAGTATGGATGGGAAATCTCATTTCTCAATCTCAATCTATTGATATGAACTAAGATCCCTCCCCCCCCCCCCTAAAAAAATGTCGAAACCAGAGTCTGAGATCGAAATCCTGACTTTATTTATTTTTCTTTTTGTTGAAAAGTGGGGAAAACAAAGGCATTTTTAGGTCACCTGAGATTAAGTCTCAAGTGACCTATTCTAATCGCCTTTTGTCTGTCATTGTGTGTCATGCATCATGTGTCCGTAAACAATTTACATTTTCGACTTTTCCAAAACCGCTGGAAAGGTCTTTTACAAAAATTGTGAATTATATGACCCTGGGGTCTCGTGTTTCCCCCTGGGGAGGGGGTCAAGTTTACTATAGTTTATATAAGAACAAGTGGGCCCAGAGGGCCTGTAATCGCTCAACTGGTTAATTTCAGCACTGATGTACTGGTAAATATAGTTTTCTTGTGGGCAACACTACTGGATGAATAAAAAAGCAGGTTCTGACTTGTGTTAACTTGGTTTCTGAGGTCTTATTGAATTGCCTCAGCATACATCAGTACTTTAGTGCATAGAAAATTCAGGCATTCAATTAGAATATTTATAAAAACTGAAATTCACTAATAAGTATTGTGTTGGACCCAACTTAAACTGTTCACTTTGTATTCATAGTTAAATTCTCAGAAAACTCATAGACACATGCTTGATGTGTGATCCTGTTGTCAAAATGTTGGTTTTTTTTTATCAATAAAAAATTGTTTGGAAACTAATTTGTGAGGTTTGATTGTTTAATCCTCACTGATTGGTAATAAATGGCAAATTGTTTTTAAATAAGCATTCATATTTACTAAAATTAATGTTTAATAACAAAACTTGGTATTACAGGGGACTTAACTTAACAAATCCCAAAACCGGCCATCACTTAATCCATGGACAGATTTTGAAAGGAATATCATCGCTTTTAGGATAAGTACATATGAATCATGTATATGCGATGGTTGAAATATTAAAACATTAAAAACACTAATAATACAGTATAGTTTTAGTATGTCCTGTAAGCTGAAATTTGTTTTTAAAGAAAAACCCTTGTGGTCTGGTATGCTTTCGGTCACTTAGCCATTTATGAATGTATGGTATATTTAACTATCTTGTATATGGATATTATGTCAACTTACAATAAAAAGAATGAAATCACTTTAAAAAAAACAATTGCAATGCATTTCATGTCAGAATTTAATATTTATTTTATGAAGTTTCAAAACAAGATTTAATATTTAAATTGATTAAGTTTGACAACTAGCAAACGTTATCTGCAATCTAATTAGGCATCATTTAGAGTATTATAACATATATATAATGATTCGTCGGCAATTTAGTCAGAAAAAATAATGTTAGAATTTAAAAACATACGGAATTCTTGGCAGGTTAATTAAATCTTTTTTTTTGTTATCCTACCAAGACATATATTCTTAAAGGGTATTTAAATTTGATAATTTATGGCTGAATAAAAACAATCATACAAGCAGATACAATGAATTACGATAGAAAAGATGGTATAAATAGGCAGTGATTGACACATAGCCTATTTATAGCTAGATTTCATGTAGCTTAAGGTAGTCAGTGAATAAAAAGGAACTTAGCTTTGTAGTCATTTGAAGAAATGAAGTTTACAAGTTTTCAACTTGCACCACTAATATAGTATGTGTTCAAAAAAGGGTAATATCAACGGTTGTATTTCCAGATAGATTTTTAACAAAACAAATATGTCGAGTAGGATACAAAATCTTGAA